>NW_024412405.1:30757610-30790493 GCF_014898765.1 Herpailurus yagouaroundi
TTTTTTTTTAAATTTTTTTTCAACGTTTATTTATTTTTGGGACAGAGAGAGACAGAGCATGAACGGGGCAGGGGCAGAGAGAGAGGGAGACACAGAATCGGAAACAGGCTCCAGGCTCCGAGCCATCCGCCCAGAGCCCAACGCGGGGCTCGAACTCACGGACCGCGAGATCGTGACCTGGCTGAAGTCGGACGCTTAACCGACTGCGCCACCCAGGCGCCCCTAAACAATTCTGTTTTTATCCTGCATAGCACTTTACTCATATACATATATGAGAACATGTATATGAATATACGTGTAAAATGCCAAGGAGGATGAAGACACACAGACGTGTGTTTGTGTTTGTGTGTGTGTGTATTACGTATATATATTATATATATTACATATACATGTTACACATATATATCTAAATACATCTATAATTTCTTGCAAGCAATGTGGTGGAATGGAAGAGCATAAATTTTAGGGCCAGAAAAATGTATATCTGCTCCATTTCCTTCCCTTCGCACTGACTCATTGTGCCCACATCTACAATTATCCTCTCTCCTTCCTCATCATTAGTTCTATCATTCTCGTCAGCAGAAAATATATAATACTACCTCATATGTTAAAAAGTCCCAAACACAAATATACCATCTCTGCTAGGTGAAAGTTTCATTATGTCAAGATATTTGTCTGTCTTATTCAGTGCTACCTAACCGGCCTTTCGAGTGCTAAATTGCTAAGAGTGGTCTAACATCTATTAGGTCCTCAGCAAATATTTGTGAAATGAATGAATGAATGAATGAGTGAATAAACAATGTCTAGATCATAATAGAGTCTCAGTCAATGTTGGCTCTTATTATAATGAAACTGACATTTTTTTTTGAGCCTGGTATTTGTTATAAATGCCAGGAAGATTCAGAACAACCACACAACAAAGCCTGTCTAAAAGCATTATATTTTTGAAGTCTGGAAGACTTGCATGTACACATTTCAGTGGTTATCTGGTTTAATGTGCTTGACATTTCTTTAAAATTTTATAGGGAAAAGTCTGCCATAAAATCTTAGAACTTTCTATTTCACTTCCCACCCTATTTATTACTGTTTGAACATGGTATAGAATAACACAGTCTAAGACAAAGTTACATAAATAGAATATGCTAAAGTTTTAAAAACTAGAATTGGCTTATTTCAATTATCTCTTTGACTTGGGAAGCAAATAGCATGTGCTTTGATCAACTGATAGAAAATATAGGACATATCAATGTAGGTTCAGGAATTGTAACAAATGTACCATTGTGGTGGGAGATGTTGATCAAGGAGAAGGCTGTGCGTGTGTGGGGGTAGGAGAAGCACGGGAACACTCGGTACTTTCCTCTCAATTTTCATGTGACCCCAAAACAACTCTAAAATAGAGTCTTTTTTTTTTAAATAAAATACAGGACACATGATAGTTTTAGTTTAATATCCTGCAATAACAGGATAGCTTTAAAAGCTATCACGTGTTTAGAAAAAGCTTCCATGTGTTTAGAAATTCCTCTAAAAGAGGAGTAAAAATTGTTCTTTCAATGAAATTACCATGTGTTTGGTAATACGTGAATGATAACTGCAGCGTGGATTAAATTTTAATAAAGGAACACACTATAGTTAATAGCACTCCAGTTTTGGCACATTTAACTCTAAATCCACTAAAACAGAAATGAATCATTGTAAAACACACTTTGAGATGCCACTTCACTGTCCACACATTTTTGATGTCCCCTCATTGCCTTGAGGATAAATGGCAAACTCCTTATCTTGGAAAATACATTGTTCTTCACCTTGATCTCAACTGATCTTCAAAGCTTTATTTCCTTCTCCTACATACAAACCCCATGTGACAGCAGAGTGATCAACAGTGTGGCCTTGGAAGTCAAGCAGAGATTCAGAAGGCTGGGAGGAAGACTCTCCAAGTCACATGAACTGTGGGGCCTAGCCACTGGCACTTGGAACGTGGGCAGCAATGAAGGCACAATGAACTTTCTAGAACTTCTGAAATCTGTGAAGCTGCTAATGGGAACTGGAGTGACCAGAGTTAAGGAACTCTATGAAACAGCAAAACGGAATAGTCAACACAGAGTTACACAATTATATACATAGATAGAAAATTCTTTCTTTCTGGTGTTTTACTTCAGCTACAAGAACTGATCAGCCCATCACAGATGGTATGGATCAGCATGAACCAATGTCCATTTCATTTTAGACCCACCTTTCATTAGGTGTATCCTGAACGTCCATTCAGGTCAGCCGGGGAACCTTATTAAATATGGTACCAGATTTCTGCCCACTGCCTGAGGAATTCCTCAGGCCTCCACTTCTAGATATCATTGTCTCCTCTGATTTCTTCTATTTTGACCTTACATCTTAGCTCTTATTTTCAAGCTAGTCCCTGAAACTTAAATTCCATTGTGAGCTATTTACCTTGTGTCACATCTTCGTGTTCCATCAAGATTTATTATTTTCTTCCAACTCTAAACACCGCAGGTGTTGGCAAGGGAAATTTAATGCTTGTATCTTGCCCCATCCCGAGGAAAGCTGTGGCTGTGTCCTCTCTCTCTCTCTCTCAGGCAGACCCTACTCTTGGTCAATTTGGGTCACGGACTACAATGTGTTATGGAAACAGAGTAGCTGGTGACACAGTGTGTAGACAAGCTGCCCGAAAGTTGGGCATGGATCAAAAGGAGGACCCAAAGCATTGTGGTCTAGGGAAAGAAAAATCAGAAATGAGTTCTGTCTTGGCTTTGTTACTGACCAGCTAGCCTTGAGATACTAAGCAAATCCCTTAACCACTCTGAGGTATCTTATCTCTAAGAGTTGCTTTGAGGAATAAATGAAGTAACCAGGGGGGATGCCTGGAATGCCTGGACACAGAGTTGTCTTACTTTCTGTCTTACTTACTGTCTTACTTTGTCACGTTTCCATCCACTCTTGTCCATCCTTAATACCTATGAGGAACAATTTGCAGAAAACACTGGCATACCACTCTGGCTACCCAGTGTGCTGTTTGTACTTGTTTCAAGTATGTTTAACAAATTGTGTGTTTAAGTTCTGTTCAGTGGTCCTAGGCACATCTCACACATGTCTCATAAAAGATCACTCCAGAAGAATATTAAAGACAGATGCTTGAACAGCGTTGACGCAAAGCATGGATTCGGGTGTGAGGCAGAACTGATTCCACCAACTACTACTTGTATGACTTAGGGCATACTTCATAACCCGTAAGTTTTCGCATCTATAAAAAGAAGAATGATAATGGCCAAGTCCTTGGGTTGTAATGTGGATGCAACAAGAAAATGAATCCTTTCAAGTAGAAAAAAAACAGTGCCCTATATATATTTCATGGATTTTCCAGGGTAACATGTCCAATAGAATGCTGTGTATGTGAACCACATGTAATTTAAAATTTTTTAGTAGCCACATTAGCAATATGTAAAAGGTACCAAGTAAAATTAATTTTAATAAAATAGTTTATTTAACCCAACATATCCAAAATGTTATCACTTCAATCTGTAAACAATATAAAAATTATTGAGATATTATAGATTCTTTTTTTATGCTAAGTCTTTGAAATTGATGTGTATTTTATCATTTTATAGTAGCCACATTTCAAGTGATCAATGCCACATGGGGCTAGTGGCTATCACATTGGACTGCAAAGGGCTTGGAGATACCTAGGTTTTTATTGTTTATCTTCTAATTAACCCACTTAGGACTCTCCAAATGCTTTACTCCTAAGCCAGAATGATGATTAAAGTATGCACGTATGGGGCACCTGGGTGGCTCAGTCAGTTAAGCGTCCGACTTCAGCTCAGGTCATGATCTCACGGTCTGTGAGTTCGAACCCCGTGTTGGGCTCTGTGCTGACAGCTCAGAGCCTGGAGCCTGCTTCAGATTCTGTGTCTCCCTCTCTCTCTCTGCCCCTCCCCTGCTCATGCTCTGTCTCTCTCTGTCTCAAAAATAAATAATAATAAAAAAACAATAAAAAAATTAAAGTATGCACATATGTTGCACATGACATTCTGTAGGCAGTATGATCCTGTCTTTAAACCCTGTGTAAGCAGTCTGAACCAGCCTTGGCAATTTTTATTGGTGGTTCTCTTAGGAAGCTCTACAGTTACCTTAGTTTATCTGCCAAAATCACTGTTCAGGTCTCTGTCTAAGAGCCGGACTTTGGGTAAGACTCTTCTATCAGTTAGCAGACCACACTGAGTCTGTGGTGAGGAAATGAAAATAACCGGTTCCCTGAAATGGACCTCGTTTCTTTCTGAAACACAGAACTCTTTTCACAAATCTGTTCCTAATTCCTGTGAATAAACTCTTTTCCCATGGCTGCGGTCAATGGCTGTTCAGGTCCAAAAAAGAAAGAAATGTTTTTCAGCTTCAAGTGCTATACTGAGTCACCATCCTTTAAACGTCCACCCATTCTATCAGAAAGTGAATTCGTCCCATGAAAACCACTAACCATGTGAGGTGACCTCAACCAAAGACCTGGGCACATACTAGGCAGCAGGTAGGAAATGGATGAATAAATGGAGTTGCATAAGTTCCTTTGGAGAATCTGAATTACTTGTTAAAATAAGATGTAAAGACTTCATTACTTCAATATTGGCTTATTTAAAACAAGTTGTAATTCAAGGCTATTTCTCTGCTGTTCTTTAATTCAAAACGAAAAGGATAAACTGAAACTTCGTTAATTCAAAAGCTGTTGTTGTGGTCCCTTGGGTTTCAAATTAGGGAGATTTTACTTTAAATGAGAGACATTGATCTTAGTCACTGACTATCCTTCATAGTTCTAGAATAGCTGATTCTCTGATCCTGATTTCCCTTTGATCAGCTGATTCCATCTGTACCGTCCTCAGACAACTTGTACAGAGTCCTCCCTATCCTTTCTTTATTTTGTGAAAATTTATTATTTATAGACTGTAATTTTAGGCTCTATTTTCTTAACAGCCAGAAATAGCATTTAGTGCAATCATCCCCTGCTCAGAAGGAGGCTTGATGTACATTCCTTATCATTTTTTCACTTATTTAAGCAATTCTTCCAATCTCTTGCCTCTCCTCGATTCAGAGGTCTGTGTTCATTCCCTAGGGCTACAAACATTTTCAATTTCTGTAGAAAGGTGACTTTACTCCGGATGGCCTCCTAGATACAGAAGGCTTGGTTTTCATTCATTCAAAGGACAAGGCTTCCTTTACCCGGGCCTATCTGGAGACCCCAAATTATTGTGAACATAATTTTTCTTCTTCTAACTGGCCTTTTGTGGCTGAATTGGCCCTCCTTATTGTTTCTATTAATAAATCCATCTCTAGTCACTTACTTACATGCACACGGTCACGGCCACCCTGGTCCTATTAGCCTACCACCCAAGGCAGCTCCTCGTGCGGAAATGATCTACAACACCCAAGGAGAAGCGTCTTGTGGCAAAAGTAGCTGTAGCCCCAGCCCTCCAGTCATGGTGCTCCAAGCTGCTGCCTCCTTACCCTCAGCGATGAATCCATCCATCAGTGTGCCTGATTGTAAATGTGAGCCGAAGTAAAGAGATACAATTTTGCCTATAGGTTTTTCAACACATGTGATGCAAAGAAACGTTAGCTTAGTGGTGACTCCTTGTCACACAGGGGTGGGCCGAGCCCATACAGCCAGCTTTGCTAGTATTCATTCCTGGACCACTACCGATGTTGTAAGACTTTGTGGGCTTTTTGTCTGTCTGTGATAGCAGTGGAATAATGGCAATGCATTAAGGCTTGGAGTCGTTTCCCAGGAGTCTAGTTGAAATTAGAGTTGTATTATAATTTGTGATTAGCGGCCAAGATAGAAATATCAGAAAAAGAAGGCATACTATGCTTCTACACGATTCTTTTTAGTCTCCTGTTTTGGAATACTTTCTCTGCAGACTGTTGGTTCAGGGGGCTGACAAGGCCGGTCCAGTTTATGCATGTAGCTCACAAATGTGTGCTCTCAGTCACAGACAGGATCCAGGGAGAAAGAGTGGCCAGGTGTGGATCGGGGCAAAATCATCACAGCTATTTGGAACAATGATACACACGTATGCTGGTGCAAATGGTGGGGAAGGGCATGCTGGCTATGAATTAAGGAATGTGAGTTGTATGCAAAATGACTGGATTTGTTCTAGTTATGTGATTTTAAGCTGATTCCTCAATCCTTCTGGGCCTCAGTTCACCAAAGGCATGAGTTAAGTAACCATTGTAACCCTTTATTTTACAGACTTATTGAACAAAAACATAAGGTGATGCATGTTTACTGTTATATAACACATTAGGAGGGGCGCCTGGGTGGCTCAGTTGGTTAAATGTCCAGCTGTGGCTCGGTCATGGTCTGGCAGTTCGTGAGTTCAAGTCCCACGTCAGGCTCTGTGCTGACAGCTCAGAGCCTGGAGCCTGCTTCTGATTCTGTCTCCCTCTCTCTCTAACCCTCCCCCACTCGTGTTCAGTCTCTCTCTCTCTCTCTCTCTCTCTCAAAATGAATAAACATCCAAAAAATTAAAATAAAACACATTAAGAGATATATAGGTTAATGGTTAAGATAGCAAATTCCAGAGACAGTCTGTTTTGTTCAAATCCCAACTGCATTCCCTCAGAGGTTCCTCATCCGCAGGTCAGGGTAATGATGGCACCCGCCTCACAGGGTTTTTTTTTAAAAAGTACATGAACTGACATATGTAAAGAGTTTATCATACCTCTTGGCACGTTGTAAACTCTCATTTTAAAACTTCAGTGAATGTTAGCTATTTTAGCTGTTATGAAGGCATTTAAAAAAATATGAGATGCTTCATGACTTTGCTCGGGGCCATGCTAATCCTCTACAGATTGTTCCAATTTTAGCCCATGTGCTGCCAAAGCGAGCGTTCTTTGAAGCAGCCAACACACGGATTTGGAGATCTTGATGAATTGTTTGAGTAAATTACAGGGAAAAAATTAAACCGATGATAACGACGTCATATTCAATAGTAATAAATAATTGCTTTGATAATCAAGCCACACCTTTGGCCATGGTGACGACAGCCAGTTTACCATAGTTGCGTTTCAGGGTTAGTTTAGACTTAAATACAATGAGTGCTATGGATTCCTTTTTAAAGCCAAGTGGCTCTGCTGGAAGAAAAAAAATAGGTATCTTGATGGTCTAGTGGTGGCTATATGTTTTCTTAATGTGAAATGAATGTTTGAGCTTATTATACTAATATGAGTCTGCCATGTCCTAAAATTTATTACTCCAAATCAGTGGTGTTTGGGTCGTTACTACCGTGGTTGCTACTCAACACTGAAATGCATTCATTAGCTCCAAATGACAGAAATTGCATTATACTACAGTTTAATCTTTAAATTTAAAAAAAAAATTTTTTTATTGTCAGCCTGCCTGTTCTTCCTTTGGAACAGAATAATGAGATCATAGCTATGTGAGGAGCCCATGAAGATTTTACAGCACTGGGGTGGTCTTTCGGTAACCACACCACGGTTTTCGCTCATTTGCAATTTCGCTCATATTCACGATGTTGTGAAGACAGCATACCTTTTCCTAGCATAATAGGGATACGTTTAGACACTTTCTATCCATAAAATGACCTAACTGTGATGTTAGAATTTATCAAATTTATTCAAAACCTATCACCACAATGAACTGTCTGCTCTTTTATACTTTTTGAATGGATTCTTTCTACTTTTTTTCAAATCCCAAACACTAAGTTTCAGCTGTAGAACTACCTGATTATAAACATGAAGAGAGGCTAGTAACTAGTCATTGGCATTTGCATATTATTCAGTCTATTCTTTATCTACTGGAAAAATATGTCTCATTAGCCTGCATTAATGTTTGATTTCTTTTCTGTTAAAGAAATGATACAAGTCTGTAGCATTTTTCATCTTCCATAGGAAAAATAAACTTATCTGTAAGAGGAAGTAAAGACAATTATTCGGATAACGTATGCCCATCCTCAAATTTTCTTGTCTAAAGTAGTAGTTCTCAGTTGGGGGCAATTTTGTTCCCATAGGTCATTTGGCAATATCTGGAGACATTAGTGACTGTCAAGTCTGGCGTCGGGAGGGGGCGATTACTGGCATCTAGTGGGAAGACCCCAGGAAAGTGGTCAAGAATCCCACGAAGCACAGGATGGCCTCCACAACAAAGAATTATTGTGATCTGGTCCAAAATGTCAACAGTGCTGAAGCTGAGAAACCCTGGTCTAAAATACTCCAGTGTCTAGCTTTAAAGCTAGGGTTTGGATTTTGAAATATTTAGCCAACCTTACTCAATCTCCATCTTCATTTATCCAAAAAGAACTAGACATACATTTTCCAATCAGGCACCTTGCTGAAATGTTATTGACATGTTGAAGATTTTGTTTTAAAGAGGATGACACAAATGAAATAGAAATGTTGTATGTTCTTCCTGTAACTGAGTTTTTAATTATGAGAATGAAGCTAAAGATTTGAAACCTTATTTTTATAAAGCATCGTTTCCTTAAAAATAATCTAGAGAATTCTTTATTTTAGGGCTTTTTTTTTGAAGTCAATAGGTCAGGCAAAGACAGAAAATAAACAAAATCTATTTCCTTTTTCTTTCAAAGTGTAATGCTTCTACTTCTTTAAATAAATGCATGCTGTGTAAAGACTGACAATTGAATCCTTTTATCTGATCTCTGAGTAGTAGATCACTTGAAATTTAAGAAAATGCAAGTAACATTGACTCTTAGAAAAACAGCCTATATCATAGAAAAGCGCACACACACAGAGATACAAATCAACAAAGAAACAAAATACCCTCAACCCAGGCCTTTTAGGAAAAGTAGCCATATATTTATGGGAGGGGTGTGTAAAAGCACTTTAGTGAGGAACACCAGTGCTCGCAATGCATCAAAGTTAAGCGGTAGCGAGGTTATCACTCCGTGAAAAATCACATAAACATTTCACATATAAAATATTATTCATCAGGGTAAAACCCTCTAAGGGGTTGAGAGATAGCAAAGGTGTCATGAAACCTTGTTTTTTTTTTTTAAAGAAAAATATATTCCACAGCTGAGATGGAATCTGTGGTCATGCGGTAGGCAAGAGAGGAGTATAATTGAGAAGAAAATTAGCAAACCTTAAATATCTGCCTCTGCAATATCATTACCCATAAACTTGCCCTTTTTCCACCCTCTTTTCCCCAAAGACTGATGTCCCATATCTGAACTGAGGGAGATGTGTGCTTTCTAACAGCTAAATCAACAAGGTTTCACATGAGTAGTGCTGTGTGGTGTGGTTGACTGATTTCATGAAAAACTAATCATGTATTCATCATTGAGATCAAACACTTCCCAAGTAATTATCATCCAAGCCCAATCTGATAGGACCTGAAAAAGTGGCACTGCTGATATAATCAGAGGCTGAGCAGAAGAGTTCTCTCAGCTTTTGTAAACCTTGGGTTGGAAAGCACAAAACGGAAATTGTATTTTATAATTAAGAAAGGAAAAGTTGGCAGGCTGCAATCAATTATTTCAATCAATCATAAAATTTTTAGCTTGTCTGGTTATTTACTGGAACACACATTTAAAAATTGACTTTCCTACATGGCCTCCGAAACATTTTTTTTAATATGGAAATAAAGAAAAATGCTAAGACACTTTTGAATTAAAATGCAAGCCCTTCCTGTACTCATTACAAAATAGTGTCATCTCACTTCTGTAGTTTCCTTGTTTTGTGCTGTGGCGTTATTCTTTTTGAAAAAGAGCTATTATTATATTGAATTATACGTCATTACAAAATGATTGCTTTCACAAAATCTTATTTTGGTAATATGAGAAGTGCTTTCCATGTGTCATTTCATTGACTCTTCAGACGGCTTAATGAAAGAGATCAAGTTATAAGCCCTTATGAATGAGGAAACCAAGGCATGGAGACGCTGTATCTTGCTCAAGTTCACAAATAAGTGGCAGAGCTGGGATATGACCCCAGCCCAATGAGTTTCAGACCAGAGCAGGCCCCCTTGACCATTAGTCTGCAGTGCCTCCCTGTTAGCATTGGATCACGGGGTGACAGTATTTTAAAAAGAGCTTTCCGTATGCCAAGGATTGAGCAATGCACTTTATATATGGCTGTCGGACCTCTCTGAGGCTCAGGTTTTTAATTTGTGAAATTCTCAGAGTTATGAAAACGGAGCTAATGTAGGTCAAGTCTCTACCGCTGCACCTACAGAGTAGGGAGCTTTGTTAATTGACTTGTCCTGCATCCAGCAGCCAGCAAACAAAGGGTCTGATTTACAAGTCGGCTGGATGCCAGACACTAGCCTGAGAGGTTGGCAGAACTGCTGCCATAATTATTGCCACAGTTACAAACCTCAGGTAATGTGCTCTTTCTCATAGATCCTGCTGGCTTCTGGAAAAATATGCATAACTTGAAGTGGAACAGATTCAATCACATGACTTGTTTCATAATATAAATAAATGGCTTTGCAAATCTAAGCGTTCACATTTTGTAATTTCTTACATGTGTACCTGCTGCACACATTTTTATCCATATTTTACAAGTTTCTATTCATTGCTCAAGATTAAATGAATTTCCTTAACCTAGAAAGCTTGCTATATTATCCATTTTTTACTTTCTTTCATTTATCATTCAAG
This sequence comes from Herpailurus yagouaroundi, assembly GCF_014898765.1. Classification (NCBI taxonomy): domain Eukaryota; kingdom Metazoa; phylum Chordata; class Mammalia; order Carnivora; family Felidae; genus Herpailurus; species Herpailurus yagouaroundi. The sequence continues at coordinate 30,768,245 of NW_024412405.1, forward strand.
AACATGAACCAAATTCTACTCCATATGACCAGGTTGACCATGTAATTCCTTTATCCAATTTAGCAGCATTAATTCAGCAGCTACTATGTATCAAACACATAAAAATACCTTATATATCTCTTACAAAATTGGGATGTGTAGAGTTGGGAGTTCTTTCCGATAGTCAAATTCATGGAAACAGAGCATAGAATGGTAATTGCCAGGGACTGGTGGAGAGAGAAGTGGGGAGATGCCATTCAGAGAATACAAAGTTTCAGTTATGCAAGATGCGTAAGTTCTAGGGACCTAACGTACAGCATGGTGACTCTAGTTAACAATACTGGATTGTATACTTGAAATTTGCTGGGGTTTGCTCGTCACACACACACACACACACACACACACACACACACAAGGTAACCATGTGAAGTGATGGATGTGTTGAGTAACTTGCTCATGGCAATTATCTCACAATGTATAAGCACATCAAAACATCAAGTTATATTACTTTAAGTATATACAACTTGGTCAATAATACCTCAGTAAAGATGGGGGCAGGGAGGAAAGAATAATTCTCTTTACCAAAGTGAAGTTCTCTTCATTTGGATGAGATTAAAAAAAAAAAAAAACCTAGATAGAAAGTTGTTTTTTCAGTGGAGACAAATATTTTCTGTATGTTTTGCTTGTTTCTAATCTGTTGGTAAGAGAAAATCACTTATTCCTAAATCTTGGAAGAATCACCACTGGAATGGTGCACAAATGGAAACGTGCATTTACTCACAAAGTTCCTTAAACTTAAACCAGGCTCCTTGAGCATGACATTAGGTCCACACATTTCACTTAGGTATCCTTTTAACTAACCAGTTATTTTTGCCTCCTCACAAAATAAACCACTACTAATGGAGAAAGTCATTTATTTCATTGCATCATTGTCAATGGCTCACATCCATGTAGCTCAAACAGGAAACTGATTTCTTTGCTTGTCAGCCTGGCAAAGGCTCTTCCTTCTGTAGGCAAGATTTATACACTTGCTTCATGGTTTAGGACCTTAACTAATTTTTAATTGAATAGGAAAGTTTTTCCTGAGGCTATATTAGTATGCCTAGAAGTATATTCTTATCCCTCAAATTCAACATGGGTGTTGGTTTTTTTGATTTTTGATAAACATACATAACAATAATGTTAATGTACTATTAGTAAAATCACCACTTAGAATAATACCCCTTCCCCAAATTTTTCTGAGCATAAAATGATTGATACTAATTAGTTAAAATAACTTCAATTGCCATTGCAGAGTGTATATTTTCAAGTGCTGTTTTTCATTTTGTACTTTTAGATCTTTAAGCGTGCCTTTTAAATTCCAATTTGCCCCAGCTTTCGTTCTACATGGTTATTTGTTGGTTTCAAAATATCTGAAAACAGTTCACTCCTTATTAAAGTTCTAAGCATTGTCATCACTTAATGTGATGTGATGATTGTTACTTGATAGATCAGTACATCTACTGAGTGGCGGTGACTGGTTTAACCTGCCCACGTTCATTCTAGCTAACTGCTTGTTTGATTCTCAAAGAATTTGCATTGCTATCATGATAATGAACAAAGGGAGCTCAAAAGGAAACAGTGGAAATGTTTGTAACTCTGAAATTTTAAGAAAACTAATTCTTGTGAGCCAAGATCCCCTTAATGAATACTTTCAGAGGTGTGTATATACAAGAGTAACTTTACCTAAATTGTCCAAATGTCTAGACTTGAAATAACAGAATTGTATATATTTCACATTTGAAGATCTCTATAAAAAAGGAAATAATATATTAGATGAGAATTTTTTTATTTTTTTAGGTTTATTTATTTATTTTGAGAGAGACAGAGACAGCATGAGAAGAGCAGCAGAGGGGCAGAGAGAGAGGGAGAGAGAGAATCCCAAGCAGGCCCTGCATTGTCAGTGCAGAGCCTGACTCAGGGCTCAAACTCATGAAACCATGAGATCGTGACCTGAGCCAAAACCAAGAGCCAGACGCTTAACCACCTGAGACACCCAGGTGCCCAAATGAGAAATTTTTAGAGATAGGATGATGGTGGCCAGTTTACTGGAGCCATTGCACAGTGAAAGCACCAGATCGCTGTCTTAAAAATGAGTCTGTACATCAATGCCATTTTTGTCTGATCTACAAAAGAAGAGAAGTCAATGAGTTTGAAAGCATTTGTGAATATAATTCCCTGATTCAGTCCCTTTCAGCTGGGCTCTGGAATGCTGCAGAGATTCTGTATGACTTTTCACCATAGTAGTATCCTCATCCATTCCTCAAAAAATGGACACTTTTCTTGGTTAATGCCCCAGTCACCAATATGTCAAGATAAAAAGGTTGTTAGAGCCCTCATTCCCTTTGTATTAAGAGATTATATGCTGACGTATATTCACGAAGAGCAACAACGTACAAATCTCTCCAGACAGTGCTCTGGGTACGACCTGCGGTATTTATGTTTGTGTACATATGGCTTTGTGAATGTCTCATCGGCTTAATTCTTTTGAATTACTACACCAGGCTTTGACTTCTTTCAATTTGCTTTCTAGCATTTTTATTATTATTTTTTTCCTCAAAATCATTTAACACTGTACCTCTGGTTATGGTAGAATAGCTGTGTTTTCTCTGTGATGCTCCCAAGTGTTCCCTTTCATTACAGACATCTGCATAACTGAAAACACAAGAGATGGGTCTAGGGCTATGGGGACCAACTACAAGTAAAAAGAAGACAAATAATAAGGAAAGATTTAAAATCCTCATATGTCAGAAGAAGTACAAGTGGTAGATTATGCTCTGGGGTAGGAAAGAAAGCTCTCCAAGAAATAGACACGGCAAAAACAAAAACAGAAAAAGGGTGGGGGCAGGGAGAATCCCGCAGATATTGCTAAATTGGGGTAACCCCTAATGCAAAACATGAACTGAGCAGGTCTGTATTACAAAGACAATATATACAGAGAAAGGGGAAAGGTGCTGGACTGCTGAACCAAAATGTTAAAAAGATTTGTTAAACCAAAATGTTCAAATGTTAAAAACCAATCTGCGTCAGCCACAAAAGAGGCTTTAGAAATACGGAGGTGAGTGGGGGATGCAAAGAAGCAAAGACAAGCAGAAGCATCGCAGTGCCTTTATCCCCGTTGAATGCCTAAACCAGGGCCCCGCCAAACGACGCAAAAATGTAGCTAGGGGTTTCTGCCTAGATTTTGTAGAAGTACTTTTTGCTTTATCCACTAATTAAGATTTTTTACTATTTTTTTGTATTTCCCTAAAAATGAATTCCTAAGATTTCATTATAAAATAAAATATAGGGGAAAAAATTAGGCAGAACTAAATTTCTTCTAGTAAGTGAGTGGATTTGCAGCCACTGAGTATTCAATCTAATTACCTAATGACATTTTAGTTGAACCTCTATGGAGATTTCCACTTTTCATGGATGCCAGATGGGGATATTCAGATCATCCCATTTATGGGGTAAAGTAAGATTCAGCCCAGGTGAAATAGGATGTGGGGGTACTTTAAAGTTTATCCGTATTGGTTTTGCCGAGCTCAGGGAGGGCTTTTTCACGTGAGGAACTTGAGTCACATCATTTCTGTCCACTGGGGCCTCCTTACCCATTTATTTACACCTTTTAAAACTGTCTCTTAATTTCAAGCTGTCATTACAAATTGGAAAACAAGGTGGATAAATCAACTCATCAACACATGTTGCCAGACATAGTGGAACATTTGAGGCCTACGTAAAACAAATAGAAACAGAGAAGTCCATGTGACGCTAGGAAGCCTTCATTATTCTTCTGCGCTGTTGAAAAATAAATCCATACAAATCACGCATATTCATGGTAAAAACCACACGCCCTCGAGTTGGTACTCACCAGAGCGAAGCTGAACAGTCTTAACTGCATTGCTCTTGCATTTGACTTGAGCCCTGGCTGGCCAAAATACAAACCAAGAAAAGACAACACCCCGCCTCTTCTTTTTAACAGTAGGTGGAAGTAACTTAGGTACGAATTCTTGATAAAAATAGAATGTTGTCTCTTTACAAGTAATGACCTCTGGTTCCTGTAGGTCCATATTAACCTCAGTAGGCGTAGCCCCTAGATAACACTTTTCCCTCCTCCCCCCCCCCAAAGGAACCCGAGTTCAAACCTTCAATGTTTTTAGTTCATCTGCACACAAAATCATGATGTTTCACTGGCGTGCATTGTAAATATCATCTGTGACTAAGAGACAGAGAAATGTCTTGGCTTAGTTTGCCCAGTACTGGGTGAGACTGGTATTTGGACTTCATATTTTAGGGAAAGTGGCATTCAGACTTGAATAAAACTAAGTAGAACATTCCCTTTCATTGTCTGCTTTTTCCACGTGCTTCATTTCTGTAGGGGACAACATGCTAGTTTTCAGGAAGGCATTTTGTGGAGCCCTGGAATTTCATTTTATTAAGATTTTGTGCAGTTGTTGGGGGTCCACAATGTGTTTTACGATCATCTATTGGTAATTATTTAGATTGATGATACAAAAGCTTTTTCACTGGAGTGACTCTGCTTCCCAAATGATCATTCCTGAAAAGGTGGTATACGAAATAGAAATTGCATTGGATTCCTTAATACTTTTCTAAGCCAGAAAAAAGCTCCATCTTTAAAAAAAACAGTAGTTTATTTCATGACTTAAGACCATTTCAAATGACCTGAACAGGAAGACAGAATGGTGCCTATTGATAATTTGATCACGGTCCATTTTTTTTCCTCCACGCCACAAATTAAACCCAGCCTCCTTTCGTATTATTCTTCATTTTATTTAAATTAAACACAATTGTGGGATGCCATGGCCCATCTGTTACCTTTGCTTTTTAAGTAGCTATCTAGATACATTTTAAAAAATATGACCATATTAGTATTTTTCTGAAGTCACTTTTTTGCTTTTCACAAATAGAAAAACTGAGACCAAGTTGACAGAGATCCTGTACCCCCTTGTCATTCAGGTGTTAAAAAGAAGGGCTAAAACTATCAATCCTTGGACGCTAGTTCATAAGAAAATAAACATGGTTTGGCCCTATACAAAGGAAATATTCTGGTTGTCCTAATGATGATTAGGATCACAAACTTGCCTTTTTAAGGACAAAACAAAATCGTTGACTTCTGTGCTTTATTAACTTAATTTGTGGGTCCTAAAAATAGGAAAGATTTACACAGGAAGTAAGGGTAGCCGGTCAGGCTGAAAGAATCTAGATATTTTCTATGAATATACAGAACAGAAGAAGGAACCACAGTTTCCTGACAGTTGGCAGAGCCCAGATAAGAGAGCTGACTCTCTGGAATAGCCAGGTTGGCCTTGTATGTGTGCAGGAGCTAGGATGCTAGGACATCTGTGTCGTCACCTGTTGATCTTTTCCCACTCTTTATCTTCGAAATGCAACTACTGGGGTGATGCTCTGGGGTCCAGAGCTATTTGATGTCCTGGATAGCCTATCACAGAAATGAAAGGGCACTTCTAATTCTCCATATGCCTTCACCACGCCCTCCCCACCATGCCCCACCCCACCCCATCATGTTGGTTTTCGGTAACAACAAATGTTTATTTACTTCCTACGTGCCAGGTAGACGGTGCTAAATGGACACTTAACTTCTTTGTGGTCAGCTTGCTTAATCTGTTTTTCTTTCGCTGAGATAAGAAGTCTGGCGGAGCTGTTGATCATTCACTTGAGTCTATTCATCAAAGGACTTGCACTTGAATTTTCCCTCCGGAAGGGCTGGAGGGAAGACTTGGTCCACTCAGGGTCTCTGGAGTCATAAGACGTGAGGTGAGCAGAACAGTTCTAAGACGAGACCATCTTAACCACCAGGCTCTATCCCCCACAAAATACGCATTCACCTCCATCATTGCCCTTCCGGTACAGCAGAACAGGTGCAAGCTTGGAGATGGACAGACCTGGGGATGAACCTAAGTACTGCAACTTTTGGGCAAGAGTTCTATAAGTTTTCTGAACCTCGGTTTCCTTATTTATATCTCAATGAGGGTATTTCAAAAATATCTGTTTTGCAGATATTTGTGAACGTTAAACCAGATAATCTATATTAGTTTCAATATCTGTTACACTGTGAACAGTCAGTAAATGGGGGCCGTTATTGTTCTATGTCACCTATCTCCTTCATAGATTTTGAGCTCCTCAAACACAGGGACCATGTATGGTATGCCTTTGTTTTTGGTCCCCATGAGTCTAGCAAGTCAGGGACAGAACTGGTTCCCAATACGTGTTTATTCAAGAGATGGAGTTAGTTACTCAGAAGAGTGGCAACCAAGAGGTCATTGGTAAGAATACATGAGATCCCGAGCTTTTGATGCTTATTCTGTGGTGGCTTTTTTCTGTTTGTTTGCTTGTTTGTTTGTTTGGGAGTTTTTAGAGAAAGAGCAAGCAGATACTCATAATGTGTATTTTGGACTATTGTTGCTTTCTGCTGAATCACAGAATGAGAAGGAAGGCGTGTTAGTTGTCACAGACTGCGAGCTCCTAAAACAACATGATGTGTGTGTGTCAGAATGGGGCTTTAGGGCTTGCCTTGTTTTGTGTTAAACATATAAATACATAACAAGGAAAAGAATGGGCTGTGTGGAGGCTTAATCTTTTAGGATTTTTGGAAGTAGACGCAACGGGAGAAAATCCTCCCCTTCTGTATCATCTTCTGGCAATCTCAGAGAGGTGAAGCTGGGCTGGGGGATGCAGGCGTCTACTGTAGCACGTCACTTTAGACACTGAGGCTGTGTATATATGGATGCGCAGGGAAAGCAAGATATACACGCGCACACGCATGCCTGCACACGTGTATGCATGTGCACAGACAGCTCCCTTCTCGCTTTTTTGAGGTGAGACAAATGATCTCAGGAATAGTCAACATGTCACCATCGTATCGAGGGAAAAGTCACATATTGTCAGTTGTATTTCGTGTGGTGGGAATGTCTGTTTGTGTGAAACAAGAGGTCGGGGGGGGGGGGGCATGTACTTCGGAGGCAGTAACTGACCAGATCTGGGATGCTAGTCAACAAGACAATGCATAATTTAAGCATCAGAACAAGTTGATTCATCTGCGTAAATGAAGTCACTGAACGTGGCCATTTTTCTGGACTTTATCTTTGATACATCATGTGGCTAATTGATATACCCTGATTTCGTGGATGAATGGGTGAAGCCGAGCCAGACTGTACTGGCAGGGACACCCCTCTTGCTAAGAGTAAGGCTTCCTAGGTCTGGAGCCATGCGATGTGCTGCGCTAGGCTCCAGCTGCAGCTACAGAGCCCCGGGGAGACGTGCCGGTGGCACTTGACTGTGGGACTCAGCTCTGGGACAGCCTCCGGCCTCAGCCACGGCCAAGGGTGTGAACTCAGCCTGCTGCCATCTGGGCGCCAGCCTCCAACAACCTGGCCGTGCCTCTCCTCTGTCTGCTGCAAAGCCGGCAGGTGACTGGAACACCACTGAGCAGCCGTTGTCGCGTGAGCCGTGGGCACCACACGCTGCATGAAGGATGGGCTGAGCAGCCTTGGCATGGGGGGGACCTCTGGTGAGTGGGGTTTGGAGGGCTGGCAGCATAATCACACAGACATGGAAACTGCCTCCTTCGTTAGCACCACAGCACTCAGTATTTTCTCTTACGGGAGGGCTTATATTCAGGGCGGAAGCTCTGTGTTTGAAGACAATAGAAAGACGCAAAGAGTTGTCCAATGCGCTGGGCTAAGTACACCTTCCCACCAGAGTAGAGGCTCTAAGGGCCAGCATGGGGGGGAGGGCCTACCAGTCTACCCAGGCTCTGGCTGCAGCAGCCGTGGCTAAGGCTAGACTCAGTTTTCACACCCGGCACGAAGCGTGGGCTTGACGTGAGCAGTGCTGTGACCCACACAGATTTATACTGCAGAGTGCACTCCTGTGCTGATTATGAAAGACGGCCTGCAGCTGGGATCCCACCATCAATTCTTGTTGAGGGGCTTGTCTCTCGTTTAAGATCATTTAGGTGTGGATTGCCAATGGCTCTCATGGAAAATAAAGTGACCAGGAGGAAAAGTGATTCAACAGGAATTTATGGATTGGGTTCCGGTTCTGCCCTGTAATGTGCTTTCTGCTCCTCTCGGGTGACAGAGACGTATGCAAATTCCACGGGAGAGGCAGACTCCGTGGGATTTAAAAGCTCTCCATGGGTCGGTTTCTTCATCTGTGAGATGAGGGCAATAAAAATCTCCACTTCAAAATGCGTTAGGAGTATCAGAGAGATTATGCCTGGTGCGTTTTCAGTGTTCAATAAATGATAGCTACTTAATATTTTTAAAATTGAAGGCATATGTTCCGGAGAGAGAAACCTCTGCTCCAACCGCAGCCCTGCCACTCACCGGTTGTGAGAGTGGGGCAAGTTACTTCTCTAAGCATTGGTTTCAGAATCTAAAACATGAGAATAATATTAGTCCATGTCTCGCAGAGATATGACAAGGGTTAAGTAGATATAAAATCGATAAGTGGGCATAACAATGCCCATAACGACATCCCATAACGATAGGATTGTAAGGGTTAAATAGATATACAATGTATGAGCGGCCTGGCATATTGTAAATACCCACTAAGGGATAAAGACTATGAACTATTATTAGGGATGAACCCCATAAGCCATTTGTTTGGTCCATGAACTGATCCTGAAGGAGGTAATGACTTATAGGGCTATCATGATGCTTTTTAGAAAAATTAGCCTTCGTGAGTATGGCTAGAAGTAACACAGGACTGAGTAGTTTGAGACTCTTCCAGGCTAGTTTGATCACAGAGATACACCTTCTGTGTGACCATAAGGGCATTGGTTGACCTTCTTGTGCCTGAAGGCATGGAGACATATGCCTTCTGCCTGGCTTCAAAAGCTCATCGCTTACACGGTCCTTTTGAAGTTGGGTGTATGTTCTACAGAATGCACAGTGTGGCCGGAGGCAAATCTGGCTCTTTGTTTAAAAAGAGAAAAAAGGCCAAGCAACATATTGGTTGCTGATCACATGAACTCAACCAAGCACCCATATGAATGTGAGTTTTTCTGTAAGCCTATGTGTATTTGTAGGGGTGTGTATGGGCATATAGATTATGCCCATACATGTGTGTATGAGCACATGCACCTAAACACGTATAAAATGTACACATACAAATGTTTCTCTATATGCAAAATATAACAAGCACTGTATTAATAACAATATGTGTGAATATAAACTAATTTGTTGTGATGTTTCTTTAAATAAGTTGTAAGTTATGTATATGACAAGAAACATCATTCTAAAATATGTTAAGCCTCCAGAGCACAGTTCGTCATGAATTTGAATAGCATTGAGCCTTATTTTATGCACAGCTACACAAAATAAAATGCAGACCTCAGTTACCATCTGCCTCACAGAAGCCCACCTAAACCTATTTTCCCCACAAAACATGGAAAGTGTTGTCGCAAAACTTGATCTTAGGGCAGCGAGTCCTAGGTTATTATATTTAAAAAACATTATACTTTTGTGGTAACATATACACTTGAAAAGAGAAATAGTGGTAATGCATAGTTTGCTTCATGAACGTCAAATAGTCATATCATTTTGTAGATCAAATATTGAGTAATTGGATGAATTTTTTTTGCACGTAGTTATTTCAGTGTTTGTCATCCAGGCATTTAGAGATACATTAGCCTCAGGAGTGTGGCAGGAAATAGATTTATTTTCTTCATTTTTTGAAAAGTCATGAATGTTTTGTACTATTCGGAAATGTTCCACACTTTTCTCATTTTAAATGTTTAAATATTTTTAAAAATATCTTTTTAAATAAAGAAAGAGAAGAATCAGAAAAGATACAACTGTTCTTTGGGTACGCAGAAACATTAAGATTCTTCTTTTCTACAATAGCACAGAGAAGCTTTCTTTGTTGTTCTGGTTTCAGCTCGATTTCCATCTTAAATTTGGAGACTGTGTACATCCAGCAAGCAGCTATTTGCATGGCCATAGGAGAGTACCTATTGTTAAAATACACTCTTTCAACCTATATTCTCCAGTTATACATGTACAAACCACTTTCAGCAACCATTTTAATTCCTGATGTTGATTACCGAAAGCAACACAATGACTTCAGAACGTGCGTGATATTTATTTAACCCCTTACCGAAGAACCCATTGGCAGTGAGAAATGCTCCCAGACACTACTACCCAAAGGTTTTAGCAGAGAAATGCTCCTTCATAATGGGGATATGAAAGGCACCGCCTCGGTAATTTACTGAAGTTCAGCTTTAGAACAAGCTGTTTCTTTTATGTACAAAGCTAGCAATTCACAGGTCCCAGCTGAAATGTATTTTTTGTTGTTGTTGGAAGGTTTCAAAGATATGGCATTTGGAAATTCCTTAATTAGATTTAAGATTTTAGTCCTACGGTGGTTTCTCTTTGTAACCAGAATGTATTTATTTGGCAGTTGCTTTATTTAGTGATGCTCATTTCACACTGTGAATAACCAACAAAAACTCTAATATGCTAGCACGCCAATGGCTTTTTTTCCCTTTTGAACACAGAAAGAAAAGATATCGGAAGAGATTTATGGAGAGTAGCCCAAATTGAAACCTATTTGGAAGCACCTTTCCTATTTGCACAGCTAAACATTGTTGTGTTTTATTGTAAATGAAGGCGCACATAGACAGATAGCTCCAAGTTTGAAACACACATTAGGATATGTTACTATAAAAACACATTACACAATCAGCATTCATAGAGGGCTGCCAGCTCGGGAAGACTTGCATGCCCATGGGTCATCCCTGGGGGACAGGCTGTCTATAAATACCAACTGCCAGTTCACAGTTTGTGCAAATATAAAGTCTGTTAGGCCAAAATAACATGTATATAGGGTGACATGGCAGTGCCTGGCTGTGTACGTGTGGACCACAGTGTGTCTAGTGCTTGACATTATTTCACTTCTCACTAGAGCAGCCTGCTATTTGCAGACAGATTGGTAAAAAGGACAAGAGCTATAAGACATGTGGGGTCAAAGGAATAAAGTGACAATAATAATGACTCTCCAGAAGGCTATGCAGGGAGGAAAGAACTGCATGGTGTCTGTCTAACTGGACATCTTTTTGTGGCCTGAAGTATAAATGAGGAAGTGAAAAAAAGCTCTGGCCCCAGGTTCTAATGATATTTGGTTCATAGTAGGTGCTCAATAAATATTTGTTGAAAAGCTTCCAACTTCGTGTACTCAAATCCATCCCACTCCTTTCCTTCATGGCCACTGCCAATAACCCAATTCATGCATTACCTCTTTGAGGGTGATTAAAATAGGCTCCGGATTGCCTTTTCTCAGTCTTTAGTCTCCCCAGTCCAATCCAGTATCTGTTCCCAAATGATCTTTTCAGAAGGGTGCCTACCTCGCTCGCTCTCTGTAGGTTCCAGTGAAATTATTTCCTGAATATTTTCCATGTTGTCACACCTCCCACAGTTGTAATCACCCCAGCCCCTATCGCCCCGCTGGAAGGTTGGCCCCACCACATTTCCACATTGTGTTGTTGGAGGCACATTGCAAAGACCAGTGTTTTCCACTTGAGCATCTTTCTTCCCCTGAAGAGGCATCTCTGCCTCCTAGACACTCAGAAGCACTTCCTGTGTATCTTTCTTAGGGGCGCTGTTAGCTTTCTGGTTTGTTGTACCCTTGTCTGTAGGAGGGTCTTACACTTTCTAGACCAGGGTTCCTCTGTATTCTCATCCTGTCCTGTGCTTCTGATTTGGTCCTTTTAACACAATTAAAATTATATAAATAATAGGATAATTTGTTTTTAATGCCGGCTTCCTTGAAAGAATGTGAGTTCCACAAGGGCTTCTGCTTCACAGCCAGATCCCAAGTCTCTAGTACAGTGTCCTGTCCTCAGCAAGTGTTCGATAAGCAAGTGTAGAGATAGATGATAGATGAAAGAGAGAGAGAGAGAGAGAGAGAGAGAGAGAGAGAGAGAGAGAGATGATGATGAATCAGGGACACACACATTCACACACCTATGTTCTTATGTGGTCATACTGCTCGCCTCTCCAAAAGAGCAAGGATAGAGAAATGCCATATAATAAGTGTACCTAGTTTCCCCTTCTTTTCTATTACATATTGTCCCCTGACCACACTATCTCTTCGTCTGCATAGCTATGATTTCTGAATCTGTATCTCCCATTGGGACTTCTCTTGAATTCCAGAGATCTACCTGCTTTCTGGACATTTTCATTTGGATGTCCTGTGGTACAGACTGGTTACTTTCTCGCCAAATCATTCCATTTTCTTCTTTCTCATGGTTATGTCTCCAGACCACATTTCTCAGAGTCTTTTGCAATTAGGTGTAGCCACGTGATAAAGTTGGTTCATAGAGTGTGGATGAAAGTTATGGGCACGTTCCTGGGCCTGAATCACGACGTTTGCTATTCTCCACCTCCCTGTCTGCCTGCTGGATGTTGAGGATCCAGCAGAGATCTGTGTGGCCCTAGGGCATGACTAGACCGTGGATGGAAGGAGCCTAAATCCCTCAGTGACTGTGTGCAGCAGAGACGTACTATCTCTTCTAATGGGGCTTATACGAGTAAGACATAGTTCTATTTGTTAAGCTATTGAAATTTTGGGGCGCCTGGGTGGCGCAGTCGGTTAAGCCTCCGACTTCAGCCAGGTCACGATCTCAGGGTCCGTGAGTTCCAGCCCTGCGTCGGGCTCTGGGCTGATGGCTCAGAGCCTGGAGCCTGTTTCCGATTCTGTGTCTCCCTCTCTCTCTGCCCCTCGCCCGTTATGCTCTCTCTCTGTCCCAAAAATAAATAAACGTTGAAAAAAAAAAAGAAATTTCAAGGTTGTTTGTTACAGCTGTTGGCTAAACCTGATACACGCTTTCCCTTAAATCCTGTCTCCTGTGGCATCCCTGATCTATGTTAGTTAGAATGGTGTGAGTTCCCTCCAAATATTTTCCCTCATTTCTTGTTTCTTATCAGTCAACATGCCCTGCTTTTTGTTCCTATTCTCACTGTTTTAATTCACATTGTTAGCCTTTCTCGTTGGGTGTGTTAGCATAGCATCCTGAATGGCTCCTGCCTACCTTTAATCTATCCTCCATGCTGGCCACCGCTTTTCATTCAAAAACACAGATTTGATCCTTTAGTTCTTGCACCCAAAATTTTAAAATTCAAGGTTAATACCACTTTCTTTAGCATTTAAAGCATGTCATCAGCCATCCATTCCCCAACCGTCTTTCACCTACATTTCTAATGTCAACCGAGGCTGTAAAAACTAGAAACAAACAAAGCAAAAATAAATACAACAATAGAACAAGACCAAAAGCAGCAAACAACAAGCAAAACACCCCAGATGTATACTTTCCCAATAACAGAATACATGTTTCACACTTTTGGTTCTCAGCATATATTTACCCAGCCTATAATACTCTTTTCTTCCATTTCCTATTCAACACGATTTCATTCCCTTAACAAGGCCCAGTTAAATAATTCTTTTCACTTTTTTCCAATCTCCCATACTGAGTGAATTACTTTCTCCTTTGTACTCTCATGGCACTTTGAAGATAATTCTCTTATAGTGTTTATTCCTTTGGATTTCAATTACATCTCTGTATGTATGTGCCTCCCAACTGATCTGAGACTCCAAAGGATGAAACCAGTCTTCTTTATCTCTGGGCACGCTGTGCCTATTTTGGTGCATGGCAACAAAGAAAGTTCTCAAAAAAGCTTTGTTGAATACATTTTTAACTATCATATAATTCACTATCAACGAAAAATCCGGCCTCATTTTCCGCTGTGGCACTGACTCAACAAGAATGGGTAGCTCTTTCCCATCTTGCAAGAGCTATGATCATAAAGACTGACCTGTTTTGATACTAATGACGATTATTTACATTTAATGAGTGATTGTTATGTGCTAGGCACTGTGCTAAATTTTATGTGCTTCATCTTGTTTAATTCGTGCAGTGACTTTTCAGAGTTGATAACATTGTTCCATTTTAGAGTATTGCATTAATACTTTATTAGCTTAAGTTGGTGCATGGTTATGAACAAAGAATAGCTGTGAGAAAAGTAGCTTCCTGCAGGAGCTACTGAGGAAGGTACGATTGATTTTGCTCCATAGGTAACAGACTATTTGAGAATTTCCTAAGGTCTTTCTTGACTCCCAAGCTACATGTCTTATGAATATATATAGGATAATATGAAACCTGGAAAGTTCCATGCAAAATTATTTTAAGACAAAGTTTTTGTTTTCCCTAGATATTTATAAAGTTCCTCTGATATCTGTGGAGAGTACTAGGTGCATAGTAAACCTTTGAACAGTGATCATGCATTTTAAGAGCATTCAGAAAAGTCAAGTGCATTGTTCTGGGGTGTTTTGAATATACTAGAAAACTTCTTGCTCCCACAATTCAGAGTAGAATTTCAAAGATAAGAAATAGTAGGATATCCAGCAAGAGTTGAAGATCACTGAAACTCATGCATAGGATACAGCTTCTGACAACATTCATTGGCAGGCCAGGTCTTTCATATCCAAATATTGACTGAACTACATCAGTATTTATGTGATTAATGAAGAATACTTTGTAATAACCAAGGACAAATAAGTGCAACACGTTCTGCCATTCAGTGAAACAGGAATAATAATAATAATAATAATAATAATAATAATAAACTATTGCTGCAGCTTAATAGGTTATCACTTGTGCTAGCCCAGATGGAGAAAGGCATACTTCCTTTGATTTGAACTTACAGTTGACTTGGAAGGAAGCAAACCTGCATGAACTCTGTATTGTTGGATTATTTTCTAAATCACTTCTTTGATATGTCATTCTCCTATTCATGAAATTCCAATGTCTCCCATTGCCTGTAGCTCTGAACCCCTGGATCTAGTTTTGTTGCCCCCCCCACCTCATTGTCCTCGACTCTGTCACTCATGACTGCTCCTGTCAACCCATCTAGTCACCAAATGCCAAACTCACTGTGGGCTTCCCTGCCCTCTTGCTTACTCTCTGTCCTACTCATCCATAACCACTCAATTCTATCTCCTTCTTGGAAAATCCCCTTTGATCATATCTGTTAAACATCCTTTCTCCTTCTTAGCCCCTTGAGCCCCACTGCATACTTAGTTGCCACTTTTCATTATCATCTTATATAATTTTCATCTCTAGAAGCAATGCCTCATCTTCCTAATTAGACTGTAAGATTGACTTTAGAAACTATAGTTTTGATATTCTGGAATCCCCCACTGTAAAGGGGAAGGAAGATAGTATTTATTGCGTAAATGCTCAGTGCCAGGCTCTATGACAGATTCTTCATATATGTTGGCTCGTTTAATTCTCATAGCCCTATGAATTATGTATTAACTCCATTTTAGAGATGAGGAAACCAAGGCTCAGAGAGTTTTGGTAAAGCATCCAACATCACACAGCCAGTAAGTAATTGAGTTGGTATTCCAGCTTAGTCCTGTCAATCTTCAAGGCTCCTGGTTTTTCCAATATACTTTGCATACATTAGATATTTATTTGTAAGAGCGATTCTCATCCATCCATCAGCCCTAAGTATAATTCTTATGGTGTTTCACATCATCGCGAATTATTTTCCAACTGTTTAAAGTGCCCTGCTGCCATCTATCCAAGCAGATTGTCAACTTTTGTGGGCAGGACTGCCCTGTGCTTTGTGTGTGTATACATGTGTATTGCTCTTCAGATAGAGAGCCTTTGACATGCACTTATAGAATGTTTGATGGGAGTCTTTAAAGCTGAATTGCAACAAAGATTCTCTTTAGCCTTCGAATATCCTGTTTTGCCTCAATTATATTTACCCAGGCTATAGGTATTTTGCTATTTCCCATTTAAAATAAAAGGCCTAGAAACTGATGTTGACTGACAATTGAAGTAGCTTAAATCTCATAATATATTGAGATCCCAAGAAAATCCAGTCAACATGAAATAAAACTATATAGTGAAGAGGCAAAATGTATTAAACCACTATTATTTAGTCCTTTGGGAAGTATTTTAAGATGTTTATATAGCAGGCAATGATAATCTTCATGGCATTCATGATAAGGTATTCCAAATATACTCATTAAATCCACTCACATTGTGTTGCCTTTCTGATCTGTAGATTCCCTCTGGTTCACCCTTTATAGAAATTTCTCCTCCACCTCAACCCCACTTGTTATTTTTGGCCCTTCTAGACTGGAGTTGGGTAATAATGTTCTGAGATCTACTAGTGTTAGGGACTGAACTTTGGAGTTTCTGGGCAGGCTGAGTTCTCTGGTGAGTGGTGGGTGAAGCAAAGCAATACACTTTGGGGAATGCACTGTGACAATTATTCGCTCTTCCATATCATTAGCAGTAATGTTCCCCTTCTGCCCCCGCCATCGGACTATATAAGAGAGGGTAGAATAGAGCTGCTGCTATATCCATGGCTAGCAGTTCAGTATCTACAGTAATTTTTTTTGAGGACCTCAAAAGGCTGCATACATGCACAATGATTTATTGTTTTATATCATCAGAATCTTAAGGACACCAATAAATTTTAAAGAGCTTGTCTATTTCCAAGGCATGTAGAAATGATGATTCTATATTTATCTCAATATATAATTAACAGTAATTTATAAGTAATGGGTTTCATGTTCTGAAGACAAATTACTGGCCTTTCTTTTCTTTCTTTCTTTTTTCTTGTATAAGTAGTGGCTGGGGGTTGGGGTTCTGCACAGTGATTTCCGTGACACCCAATTTGGCATCTTATACTGTCACAGTGAGCTCATGATTTCAGGTGAGGAAAAGCAGGAGCACATGAACCCTCAAGCAAAAGAGATGAAATTTTCATCCAAATGTCCTAAAGAATAAAAATGATGGAGATAAAAACAGAAAATATATGACACGGACAAAGTTGTTTCTAACTAGAACATTTTTCAAAGTTTTCTAGGGGCATCAATTGCTCTCTGAGCAAATCATTTAGTACAGAGCTCTAGTGAGAGCATTAGCAAATGATCCTCTCTGCCTGCAATTAGATTAGTCATGCACTTGTAGGCCAGAATTTATGGTGATTTGTATTCCAGAAGAATCCTTGTACTGTGCTTTTCAGAAAGAAAATAAAGAAAACTACTAAAGCATGCACCAAAGAGCAGGGATCTTTATCTTTTAAAATTGCCCTTATGTCTAGAAGGCTTACTTCCTAAAACAAGGAAAGATATAGACACTGCAATATAAATATTCTCAAACCCCAAACAGATTCTTTGTTATTAGTGCTATCATGAATGTCATAAGCATTCGTGCCTGGTATATTTATGGGTTGACTTTCTTGGTCATCAAGTTTGTAAACTCCTGGAAGGGAAAACTGATAGACCTTTCTATCTTCCAGGCACATGGCAAATTATTCTTAACATCATCATCATCATCATCATCATCTATATCATCATTATCATTTGCATACAGTAGGTCCTCTGAAAGTAATTTTCAGTGTTTAAAAAATTAATTTAGGGCCTGCCTCAGGAAAGGTGCTGTGTGTATTTGGAAGGTAAGACTTGAGAAAGGTAACGAGTTGTTCAGCCTAGTGAATTGTGTGTGATGTCGGCCTGAGTTTGCACAACATGGCTCTACTCTGGCTGTTGCATTGGATCAAGTGGACCAGCAAAGTCTGTGTGCAAGCATTGCCACGGCCATGGCTGCTATTTCTGGATCGTGGTAGATGGCTCTGCCATGCTGACTGATCTGACCAAACGGTATTGTGTCAAGGATTTGGGAAGTCGTTCTGCTCCTCAAACTGTGGACATAGAATTTCATTTCTTACACAACTTCTATTTTTCTAAATCACTTACTCTTTCTTAAAATATTAAACATACCAAACGTACCTCGATCTTTTTAAGCAAGTGATTACATCTCAGCTCGGAGTGTGCAAATAAAGCCAGCCTAATTGTCCAAGTTTATCTGGGATGCCACCTGGATAGGATGGTGACATCTCATCAGTTAGGTGACTCTTCCTATGTGCCAGCTACCTAAAGTGCTATGTGTAGATCAATGTCATACAACAATAGCAATGGGCATACTTAAAAAGCTCAGAAATAGCTCAGAGAGATCATCTCAATGTTTGAGTATATTTGTTACATGAGAGTTGTCATAATGAGAGATGTTATATATGAGAATGAAAATATTTTTATGGCCTAATTAAAACTGATATTAATTAGAGGCTGACAAAGTAATGTGTTTTGCTGTGTTGACACTTTTGTTCTCAAATTGTTTAAAAACCCTGATGAACCAGAGTTTCAAATGATTATTATGGCTATTAATTAAAGATCAAAGCATTTGTTTAAGTAGATATTTTAAGCAAGAATGTTGATTGCTATATAAAAAAATATGCACTCCTTATGAAAGACTGATTTCCTTTACCTTTGTCAGTTATTAAAATTTTGTCGCACTGTATGATAACTAACTTGAATGAAAATGAAAAAAAAATAAATGAAATAAAAATAGCCAAGGAGAAAGAAAAATTATGGTTTGTTCATGTTTAAGAGATATAGTTGACATGAGAAATATGTAGGAATTTCAGGCAAATTTTGGTGAACGGACCCCAAACTTTTATATCTCGAATTTTACCTTTGCCATTCCATGATTTGGAAATGCTTACATGAATAGAAACATGGATGGAATAGGCAGTAGGATAGGAATAGGCACCGTACAAAGGAATTTGCACCCTGCTTCTCAAGTGTGGTCCATGGACCAAGTGCATCAGCATCATTAGAAAGGCTGAATCTCTGGGGCCCCACCCCAGACCCTCAGCATCAGAATCTGCATGTGACAAGCTCTTTTATGTACATGCACTTATTACTTGCATTACAGTCTGAGAAGCTGCTTTCACATTTTGTTCCTAATTCCTCACCACAGCCCTGTAAGTTAAGGGAAGTTAAGTCCATGTGCAGGGTCACAAAACTAATAAGAGGTGAAGTCTTCTTTACTCAGATTTGGTCGTGTTTCCACATACGGTTACACCTTTTACTTGTTGAACACTTAGCCCTTCTTTGTCCAACTCCAATTCCACACCTCAATCAAATCTTTCCTGATGGCCCCTGTTGCTTGTAGCCTTTTCTTGTTACAATAGCTCATAGTACTTTGATTTTCTCTGGTTCTGCCATATTGACACAGTCTTGTCTTAGATTATTACTGCTAATATCTATGAGGATAGAGACTATCTTTTTTGGCTTGCATAGTCTCTTGCACCTAGTATAGCAACCACCATATAATATGTGTTTAATGGGTGCTTGAATAAATTAACGATTGCCTTTGCCCTTTAAATAAAGCCATTCCATAGTTCATTAGGACAAGTAAATCCAGTTCAGTATATTAACAGCTGCTAATTGCTTTAAGGTTATTACTGCCTGGCTCACATTAATATTAATAATGGTAATTCCTACCATGTGTATAGGATTTTATAACTTACAAAGTACTTAAATACCTATGACAACATTTAATCCTCACTACAGTGTGCTGGCATAAGAATTCTCTTATCCCCATTTTACAGATATAGAAAGTCATGCTTATGGAAATTAAGTAACCTGACAAATATTACAGGAAACACCATGGTACAAAAACATAAAGCCTTCTAATGCCAAAGTTTGTGCTCCTTCTGAAAAAAAACATATATGAAGTCAAGAACTGTTTTCTCAAATTGTGTTTGTAGAAGCGCTCATGTGTTATATACATTGACCTTCAGAGATCATTCTTCAAATGGAGGCATTGAAATCAGAGATATAGGACAAGAAAAATCTACAGGATTTGGTAACTGGTTAGCAAGGTGCTAGAGAGGATGAAGGAACGATGGAGTTGAAAAGGAGCCCCAGGGGTGCTTGAGGGGCTCGGTTGATTAAGCGTCTCCCTCTTGATTTTGGTTCAGGTCATGATCTCATGGTTTGTGATCTCGAGCCCCATGTGGTACTCTGTGCTGACAGTGTGGAGCCTGCTTGGGATTCTCTCTTTGCCCCTCCCCTATGTGCACACACACATGCAAGTGCACGCTCTCTCTCTCTCTCTCTCTCTCTCAAATAAATAAACATTAAAAAAAAAGGAACCTTAGATTTGGAGCTGTGATGCCTGGAAATGAGATGGTGCCATTGCGTTGACAGACACATGTCCTCGGAGACATGACCAATGGGGTGAGGAGAGAGGTCATGGTTCACCAGGGCCCCCTTCTCCAGCTTCTGTGGTGTGGTTACACTGATTATATGCCCTGTCACATAAGAATTAAATTTGGTTGTTTTAAGCCACTGAGACTTTGGTGTTGTTAGTAACTACAGTGCAGTCTCTATTCTAGGCTACCCTGACTCAGACACATAAGGACAACTCTCTCTAGGTGGTTGGTTGAATGAGAAAGCAATTCGGGCTCTTAAGTTTACACTCTTTCTTATTTCCTTCTCTCTCCTCTCCATTGCTGTGAATGAGCACCTTGTGAGTCAGATTTATAAAAATAGTGGCTTGAAATATTACTGGTTTCTCACACATCCAGGTCTAAAAGACTTTTCATTTAATTGCTGATGGCAGAGAGTAGGAAGATCTGGGATCTCCAGTTAAAGTTACAACCTTTAACTCTGCGTTTCTAAGGCTGTGAACTAGGACAAGTCACTAAACTTGTCTGAACTCAATTTATTAAGCTACCAGTTTGGGTGAATGATACTACGTAGCTTATACGGTTGTGAAGAACCAATGAGTTACTATGGATGAAAGCAGTTTACACATTTTAATTTGCTATATGAGATGTCGTTATCACTAGTGTAAGAACAGAACAGAGGGCAAAAGAGTAGCAAATATCTAAGCAAATATCTACTGAAAAGCATATTGTGTATTTTTAAAATTAAGGCGTATGTTTTAAAAAGTATTAAAGTCGGAACAATGCAGTATTGAGCAAAGATCAGAGCTAGTGATAATCGTTTTTTGTTATTGTTTATTTATTTTTAATATGAAATTTATTGTCAGATTGGTTTCCATACAACACTCAGTGCTCATCCCAACAGGTGCCCTCCTCAATGCCCATCACCCAGTTTCCCCTCCCTCCCACCCCCCATCAACCCTCAGTTTGTTCTCAGTTTTTAAAATCTCTTATGGTTGAGAGTTTTTGTTGTTTTTAAATCATGGCTCCCGTTTATTGAGCACCAGCTATGGGCCAAGCCTGTGCTACATACTTTGCTGACTTTCAATGACCTCTAATGACACATAGTCACTTACCTTTATATAAGAGTAGAATAGACCTTTAACTTAGGAAAGTAAAGAAGAGCTGATGCTAATTGTGCGTGTGTTTTATTTTTGACTTTCCCCATAAATCTACATATCCACAGTTACTACATCTTTAAAACGGCATTAAAAAGGAATATGCTAGCACCCTTCCTGGTGTTTCCAGCCCATCATATCCCGAGAATAGCTCCAAGAGATAACTTATGGATGAACAAGGCTGTTTGCCAGGGCAGGGCCAGGCTAAGGCAAGATGGCCGCATGCCCGGGGAGCAACATTGAAGGAAGCACTCACTGTCCCCTTCACACCCTTAGAGTGAGCACCGCTTGAGTGTTGCTCCCTGGGCACCCATCATGCCTACCCTTGTTCCTGCCATGTTAGCCCTCACTGCAGCCAAAAACATGATACGAAAAATCCCCTAAGACATCCTATTATATATAGGACAATTTCTTTCTTGAAAAAGGATGAAAACCTCTCTATGTTTCACACAATATTCAGTACGATTGTGAGAGGGTTTGGAACTTAAGGAAATTAAGAATGTGGCACATTCTATGACAGACCACCAAGTAGGGCTCGCTAAGAAATGCTGAGAATGACAGAGACTAGCACAACTCACAAGCCCAGAGGTAAGGTTTGATCAAAGATCCAGTACAGATGAACTTTCTCCAGATGCTTTCTGGATAGAGGTCCCTACAGGCCAGATAGATGCTTCTTTGAAAGTCTCATCATGGGATTTCCTTGGAGAAATATTACCCACACTTCTGTTTTATGTTCCCTTCACTATTAGACCACTGTATTATTCTGTAGTTGATGGGCAATTGTTTTCACCAGCTTTTCTGTATTTCCCATTTTTTTCTTTAATAAATGTATATTACTCATAGTAAACACATTTGGAATTAGAGTGAATTGGACCTAATCTATTATTGAATTGTTTCTGACCCTCAAATGACTATTTCACACGAGTTCTTTGCCTGCATCTTTTCCCATACAGGTTCTCCTTCAGTTTACTTTTCTTTTCTCTTTTCTTTTCT
>NW_024412405.1:30790503-30893003 GCF_014898765.1 Herpailurus yagouaroundi
TTTTCTTTTCTCTTTTCTTTTCTTTTCTATCCTTTTCTCTTTTCCTTTTCTTTTTTTCTTTTTCTCTTTTCTTTTCCTTTCTTTTCCTTTGTTTTGCTTTGCTTTGCTTTTGTCATTTAAATACAGCATATCTACCCTCTTAACTAACTTTGAAGTGTATGGAAAACAGTATGGAGGTTCCTCAAGAAATGAAAACTAGAATCGTCAAATGTTGTGGCAATCCTGCTTCTAGGTATTTATCCAAAATAATTGAAATCAGGATCCCAAAGATGTATTAGAACTTTAAGATTCATTGCAACACTCTTCACAATAGCAAAGATGTTGAAACAACCTGTCCATCAGCAGATGAATGGATAAAAGAAATGTGGTATGCACATACAATGGAATATTATTCATCCTTAAAAAAGAAGGGGATTCTGTAATATGTGAAAACATGGATGAATCTTGAGGATGTTGTGCTAAGTGAAATACACCAGTTGCAGGTTCTCATTTGGTTATAAGGCTGATAAGCTGTTTTCACTGAAGGCCAAGCCATCTTTATGTGTGTGGGATCTCATCCCCTTTATACTTCTCTTCTCTAATTAATATTTCTCTGTTTCCCGGATCATTGCTATCAACATGTGCACACACCCTCTCCCATATTTAAAACTATCTTTTTGGATCTCACCTTCCCTCTTGTGCACGATTCCTTTTTTTTTTTTTTTTTTTACCTTCATGGCCATATCTTCTGGTAATTATCTGCAGACACCATCTATACCTCTTCATCTCCCATTCTGTCTTCCACTCATCCTACCCAGGTTTCCTGCAGTCCCTACGTATCGCTGAAATGGCTCCAGTCGAGGTCACAATTGACCTCCATGATGATGCTAAATCCAATGGACATTTGTCTCTTTCATCTTATTCAACTTCTCATCAGAATTCAATACAGCTGACTGTATTGCGACATTTTCTCTCGTTTCCAGTGTTACCCTTCTTCATAATCATGTTTGTTTGTTTATTTCCTATCTTAGTGGCCATTCGGCTTCTGTCTCCTTTGCTGCTTCTCCCTCCCAGAGTAACTTGATGCTGGGACTCCTTCTCTGCACCAAGCATACCCTCTCCCAGGGGTAATCAGCCAGCCCATGTTTTTGAATACCAATTGCAGGCTCATGCCTCTCTGTATTATATCTTTAGCTCCGGTGTCTCCTTTAATTTCCAGACTCATATGTTCAACTTCCAACTTGACATTGCCACTTATATGTCTAATAATTCATTCAAAATCTCAATGCCCCATACAGCAAGACTTGTTGAATCTACCTCTAAATCATATTGCCAATCTAGAAGTTTGGACTGGGCGGTTGCTTCTAGGGGACGTTAACAATCTTCTAAATGGTCTCGCTGCTTCCATTCTTCGAGTGTCACATCCTTCCACTTCTATTTTCCAGACAGCAGCCAAAGTGATCTTTTGAAAATGCAAATTAAGTCATCTTGTACTTAAAAACTTTTCCGTATATTTTGGTCTCAGCTTAAATGTCACCTCCTTGCAAAGCCTTTCCCTAATACACAGTTAAAAGCACTTGAGTCTCTCTGTCACATTTTTCTGTTTTATTGTCATCATTACATTTACCAATAACTGATGACTACCTATTATTTATGTGAAGTCTCCATGAATATAAGGACATCACCTGCTTTGTTCTTTACCTTAGCCTCAGAGCATAGTTCCTGACATATAATATGGGCTCAAAGAGTAACTGAATGACTGAGTGAATGAATGAATTTATTCAGCAACATCTATTGTAACATATCATGGCTTCCTTTGGCTCTGTTTACATAACAACTGGTTTATGAGATTTTCCAACTCACTCGGATAATCAGATTAATTTTTCCTCGAATAACTAGAATAATTTTCATCTATGAGGTGGTGCTGTTTTACCCAGCTGTAACTTACCCAGCCGTAACCAAACTACCTTGGCGACCCTGGTCATTCCCACCCACATAACTTTTGGATACATCATGTATGGTCTTCATCCCAGAAACAGCCACCTATTTCCAAATTCTCTTTTCCTCACTGTATAACCACAGAACACGTAACACCACAAAGTATGGTTTGCTCATGTGGCTTTCGGGACCCATAAAGGTACCGGAAGAGAGCTTCTCCACAAGTAAGTCTACAAAAGCCTCAGTTTCGAGCTGAGTCTCAAAACTACCTTGGTTTCGTGTTCACTGGTAGACATGGGGAGATGATATTTATTTTCTTCCCCCAAATGTAGGCACTATCTGGTGATGTCACTGGTGGGCTCTTTCCTGGCCCGCTGTGCCTCGCTATACAGGTGGCTTGACCGAGGGCGTTTCTGAGGTACCAACGGTCTCAGCTTCCGAGGAGTTTTTTCTTCGGAAGGTCCAGTCTAAGATTCCTCTCCAGTACAGTTAGAGTTTCAAGCAAGCGCCGGAGAATGTCACATCTTTATCACCGTTTCCAGGGACTGTGGTTGAGCAGACGGCCCGGTTATTGTCTTCCTCCAGCTAATAACCCAGGGTGGAGTAGGTCAGGCGTGTCTTTAACATTTGCTGCTGCTACATTTGTCTGTGCTGTAAAAACTCCTCGTGACGGCCTGGCCCTCATTGTTTTCAGAACCTTGGCTCTCCTTACCGTTCTCATCATCCAAATTTATTTAAGGATGAAACTATTAGAAACACAATTGGTGAATTAATGTCATAGGGACTGCTGCTGGCAGCTCATCAATTTTTGATATGCCACTCAGACAAATGAAACATAAGCCACCCAGAACAAGGGGACCTTTTGACACTTCAAAGGAAACCCCTATGGGTGGTTTCCTCTTGAAGCCACACTAAACTGGCTCGATCTCCTCAGCTGGAAGCTGCCAATGTCTCATTAACCCCTAAAAAGGCCCGGCATGAGCTTTTCTTTTCAGCTATAATTATGCCATGCACTCCTGTTATGCTGCACTGAATCGCAACACTGTCACCAGCACATTATAAACATCCACCCTAATTGAAAAGCAGATTAGACTCTTGTGTTAATTAGCCAAAAAGCCCGCCCACTTGCATGCATTATGATTGCCTCTTAAATACTGAGGATGTTGAAATCCCTCAGAAAGACAAGGCAGACTTAATTGCAATAACCTGCAAATTAAGTTTAATTTACTTTAAATTTACCGGTTTAGCAGGCTCATTTGATGGTGTTAATGTTCTAGCAAATTAATTATCTGAATTAGTCATGCCTGGTGGAGTTTTGCAGCAGAATACATTGTACAGTGGCCTATTAATAACAGACAAACAGGACAGGATTAATGAGAAGATTATGCTTGAGTTCTTAAAAAAAAAAAAAAGGAATCTTGCATGAATTCAAATATAATCACCAAAGTGCAAATACAGACACAGAATATAAACAAACTGAGATTTATTACACTCTATAGCATGCCATCCAGGAGAAACAGTAAAACATGGCCAGTGAAATATCAGATAGCAAGAGCCCTATTCGAGATCCTCCCATGGAGGCCTCCTCACCACGGTGTGGTTCCCGTTAGCAAACACATGCGAGCCCCATAGACAGGCGGTGGACTGCAGGGGAGGAACCACAGGTCAGTGCAAAACTGCTTCTCTGTGGTTAATTCTGCGGCCCTCTTTCTTAGTAGTTCATGATGGTTAAGATGCTCTCCGCAACCCACTTGTAACCATTCTTTTTGGCCGGAGCTGCATCCTCTTAGCGATAAATGATCTCGAACAATGCCGATCCTGCTACCACTCTTCTCTGTCCCAGGACCTATCTGCCAAGGCATGGGGGTCATTGGGGGAGGGGGGAAATTAGAAGGACGGGAACGCAAAGGTTGGGGGCATATTTACAGCCATTAGCACCTTGGGAGAATCTTCCAGATTCACCCCTTTATGGGGATAAGAAGAGAGTTTTATTCTACTTGCTTCCCCGGGTCCTGGATGAGGGCCCAGAACATAGCAAGGGTTTAACAACATTCTTTTCTTTGGAACGGATGAAACACAAAATTAGCTGAGTGACAGTTTAGGAAGAAGGATTTCTCAGCTCGGAGAATATCGTAGGGTATCATTCCTCACAAACGTGGAATTTCTCTGAAAATCCTGTGCCAGTGCTTCTGTTGTTACAAATAGTTAGGCTTCCTCCATTTGGTTCTGAAGACACACATACAGGCTCTCTGTCTGCCATCCCCAGCAGAAAGAAATAGCCGCTGGGCATCAAACTAATAATCTTTGACTGGCTTGAACTGAATATGGCCGTGCAGTGATTGACCTCAACATGCCAGATTATTGATTGGGCCGGAGATGCCTAAGCCATCATTTTCTTGGAGCAGTCACGGCTTTTGTCTTGATCCCGTCCACAGCTGTCACGCTGTGGTGAGCCATTGAAAGAGCCCACATTTGCATCCTTCATGCGTTTATGCTTCTCGGCTTAAAATAAAAATGCCACCACTTGAAAGAAAGGCCGAACAGTTGATTCTGTTTTTTAAAAAATTATCTCATTAAAAGCCAAAGGTTTGGGTTTCGTTGGGAGCGGGGGAGGAGGCATGCAGAATATGTAAACTTGCTTTATGGGGTGTATTTAATTTGGGGGAAAAATAATGAGAATAAAAATTGTTTCAATATGTTTTCAGTATTGTGTCAATATATCACACAGCTCCTTTCTGGAGTCACATTTGCTGTTAGGGTGGTTGGGATTTTTGCTGTTTTTGTTGTTGTTCTCTGTTGAATTACAATTTGCAGCAGTAAATGAAACTGGCACAAAAGCAGGTGTTATTAAAACTGGGCAGGAAAAGGACAATAACAACATAATTCCACTTTAAAGGCCGGTATGTGTATGGTTGAAACGACTTTGGTTGGAGCCCATAGGGAATAGAAAATACACCATAAAGAAAATGGATTTCGGTGACACATAAACAAAAGGCAAATGACTAATATATTTACATATAACATGTGGTGTATTCATTGCACACCGTGGTGACAGAATTGTTTATTTCATTTATAATTTATACAGCAAAATCTTATTAAATGTGTAACTAGTTTGCCAGATGATAATATACGTAGGAGATTAGGCTTCTATTGTAGAATATCATTAACAACGAAAGGTTTGCGTTTGTGCGTTAATTTTTTCCCGGTCCATTCTTTCCGGCAGTGTACGCTCTGAATAGAAGCCTGCCTCTTCAATCATGGTGACGCTGTGGTAAGAGGTAGGTAGCAGTGGAGGAGAGTGCCCATTGGCCAAGACAAGACTCCTCTTCCGGTGTTTTCTAGAATATCGGTCTTCAGAATATAGGAGGGATAACTGATGGGTGTGTATGACCTTTAGGGTGATTTGAGAGATCCTGGAAAAACTCCTCTCTGTCAGACAAATTCTACCAAGGACCAGAAACACCAGAACTGGGGCCTGGAGGACCTTGTTTCAAGGACTGGAGGGTTCCATGAGCAGATGTTGTAAAGAGTGATTTCACATTGCTGCCTTTCTTCTGATGGACCATAGGTTAGCAACTTCAGGAAACTTCTAGATACCAAGGGTGCATGCAATTGTGCGGATAATAACCCTTCTCAGGATAATAACTGAGCAAACATTCTTTTTTTCCTTTCAGTGTCTACACTGCTGTGAAATCTTTTCCTCGTACACACACAAGACTACTCTGTCCTCATTCTCATTATTTATCTTCAAATAAGAAAAGAACCTCCTGCCTTCAGGATTCTCCCTCATGTAGTGTTGTTTAATGAGGATTAAACCATTTCAGAATGTTTGTAGTGAATCTCATTGCAGACCAGGAGAGGGGTGTCTGTGAGGGGCTCTGGGATAGGTGAGGTTTGGGAGCGGGATGGAGGTGAGGTGGTGAGAGATGCTTTTAAACAATAAAATGTATTTTACTTTCAAGCCTTGAGCTGTCAGCCTTCATTCCACATAATGTATCCTGACAGTTCATAGCTACTCTTAAAAACTGGGTGAAGCTTTTGCAGTTGCAAACTAGTGTGATAAAACATGAAAATACTTTATTCAGGTAAAGTGGAAATAGCTGTTCAGCCTGGTTAAGTTACACAGAAACCTTTTCCTCTCTAAATTAATGTACTGTGCAAATATCTTGCCTGTGACACCCTAGCTGTCCACTTAATAAAAGCCCTTCCAGTGAAAACTGTGTCTTAGTGCATCAAAGCATTAGTGAGTGTTCCAAACCTAAAGCCAGATAAACTTGTACATTCAAAACAAGCACGCAAGAAAGTGAATCTTAGTGTTGCCAATCACAAGTGGAAAATGCAAAGAACACATATTTATTCAGTCTCTACTCTTGGCCTGGGAGAAGGCAGAAACTGTTGTTTTATTTTCTGCACACTTTTCCATTCATTAGTTCCATAATCGCTCAAGAAGGGAAAAGGCAGCTCAAGGGCATCTTCCTTTGGAAGCCAGAGAGTGTCAAAGAAACAAAAAGAAAAAAAAAAAAAAAAAGAAGAAGAAAAATAGAAAGAATGATGTTATTTTTTCAATTGAGGCTCAGTGTAGGCCAGCAGTATGATTAGACTGCACCCAAAACAGCTAAAGGGTGCGTCGGATCTGTTAATAGATGTGTAAGAGTCTAGAATCTAGGAGAGGATATTTATTACTGCTCAGACCACATCTGGACTGTTATGCCCAATTCTGAGCCTGAGAGACCCAAGCAAACTAGCCACTATTTAGAGAAGAGTGAAAGGGACGGTAATAAGATTTGAAATTATGTTTAATGCGAAGCAGGTGAGGGAATGGGTGACCTGCCTCATTCGGAGAGATCAAGTTCTAGCCGCAGATGCGTGGTCACTCGGTGATTCTGTACAGGCTTTCCAGTGGCATATTTTCCTTCTTCACCGAATAATGTAACGGTGATAATAATTACAAAGTTCTCCTTACGAATGTCGTCTTGTTTGGTCCACCCGACAGCTTGAGAGGAAATTATTATGACCTGTGTTTCACAGATGAGCAAGTGGACTCAAATGAGCTAAGTTACCTGCTCACAGGGCTACAGATAATAAGGGGAAGTTTCAGAACGCCAGGCCTACTGACTCCAAATCACGACAGGAAGCCAGCTTATCTATAGGATTCTTTTAAATCCTCAGTTTTGGAGACTTTAATATACTTAGAGGCTTAGGAAAATGCTCTTATTCGCCCATTCAGGAAAACGTTAAGTGTCAAAACCTGGGCAGGTACTGAGGCTGGCGTTATGAGCAAGGTATGGTCAGTGCCATTAAGTATCCTGCCCAGCGAAGGGGAACCAAAGAAGAAGGTAATTAGAATTAATCACTGGAGGCATGAAGGAGTGCTGTGAGGCCTTAAAAGGGCAATTAAGGCTGTGATTGGGAGGGAAGGCAGATAGGAAATGCTTACAAAGGAAATTACAGTTGAGTTATGGCTAAAAGAGGAAGAGGAAAAGAAGAGGGTGTGGGGGCTGGAAAGCACGTGGGGCAGAATTCTTGATACAAGTTCTTGAGACTTGTATTCAGTGTGTTTACCTACGACGTTGTAGGGTGACCAACACCTCCTAGTTTGCCCAGGACTTTTAGGGTTATAGCAGTGAAAAGTCCTGAATCCCATGGAACGCCTCAATCTCGGAAAAACCAGGTGATTGATCATCCTACTTTATGGGGTGAGTACTGGAGACACAGTAGCGTTACAAACCATGTGGAGGATTCCAAACAGACGTGAGCTTTGTTAGTATGAGGGCTAGGGTGCGACCAAAGTATGTTTGTCATTGCCTAAAGAACCATTTGGGTTAGTTCTTTCTTTGTTGTCCTAAGAGCTAAATGCTAGGTGATTTCTGGTCCCAACAAGCAAAAAAAGAAAAACAAAACTCCCATTGATCTTAGGATGGTTAGTTTAATAGCACTAGCCAAATTTGACCCTTATCACTCAGTTCCTAATATCCAATCTAACACATGAATTATGTTAGTATATTTAAATTATAATTATAACAATATTATTAGAAATTAAATATTATAGATAGTATGTAGGTTGTTACAATAAAACACATCTATAACTTGGGATTATAGAAAATGAACACCTTCTAAGAATTAAAGTAATAAAAAACCAGCAAAAAGTGTTGATGGATATTTGTATAAGTATCTTGCCCTAAAAAATTCATATTAACATGTGAGATTTGGGAAATATACAAACTCTATTGAGATGATTAGAAAGTATATTCAGGTCTGAAGCATAGGCTTGCTGAAGAACCAAGAATTCTTTTTTTTTTTTAATGTTTGTTTTTGAGAGCGAGAGACAGAGTGCGAATGGGGAAGGGGCAGACAGAGAGGGAGACACAGACTCTGAAGCAGGCTCCAGGCTCTGAGCTGTCAGCACAGAGCACGACATGGGGCTCCAAGTCATGGACCGCAAGATCATGACCTGAGCCGAAGTCAGACGCCTAACCAACTAAGCCACCCAGGCACCCCAAGAACCAAGAATTCTTAACTAAGAGTCAGGTATGGGTATGAACCCAGAAAGATAAATGCTAACATGTATTTCTGTCTCTGGAATCCTCAGTGGAGAGGGTGTGAGGTTTAGTTAATTGACATTCCTAAGTGGACATGATGTAATAGCCCTTCAGAATTCACCAACTACTAACAACTTTGCTCTAATTTCACTTAACTATTTGACTTTTGATGAATATTTTCCATGAGAAATTGACAGTTGTCACTCTAGACTATAAGCTTTATGGAGTTTTCCTTTTACCTTATGACTCTTCTCTTTCATGTTTGGTTAACATTGATCAGCTTTGAGTAATTGGAGATCTTGAGTTTGGACTACTGTGGCTGAGGCTGTTAAGGGCTAAATTGTATCCTCTCCCAAATTCGTATGTCGAAATCCTAACCCCCAGTACCTCAGAATGTGACTGTATTTGGAGATAAGTCATTAAAAAGGTAATTGAATTAAAATGAGATTATTGGGATGGGCTCTAATCCAATATAACTGGCATCCTTTAAGAAGAGGAGATTAGGACACAGACATGCACAGCAGGAAGGCCTTGTGGAGACACAGGAAGAAGGAAGCCATCTTCAGGCCAAGAAGAAACCACCATGCCAACAGGTTGATCTTTGACATTTAGACTCTCCAAGTGTGAAAAAAGGAAGTTCTTTTGTTTAAGTCACCCAATGCATAGTACTTTGTTATGACTGTCCTAGAAAACTAATACCCGGGGTTGGGCTGCCCATCTGGGAGGAAATGCCACATGGCTTCATTCCTTGATGTATTTGTCAGTCACAGAGCAAATGATGGTCGTGGCAACCACGAGAGGAAAGTTGAAGGAAGGCAGTACTAGCATTTTTCAGATAACAACATTGAAGCGCAAATTGTTAGACACTTAAATTACTTTCAATCATAAGTGAGCAACTTGTTTAGTTCTATTGTCTTTTAAAAGTCTATCTCTAGAATATTCTTCCTGGAAGATCAGTGGAAAAAAGAACTCCATGATCAAATATGTCTGGAAACACTGCATGTTGTTTCTTCCTATTAGCTATTCATATTAAATTAAACTAAGAGAACTGTTTAATTTTGTTAAATCTGTTTACCAAATGGTCTTGACCAGAGAATTTATCTGCCTGTGAAATCTCTGAAAATCCAGTACAATAAGTATTCTGTTAAAAATATTTCAGGAAAAACTCATCTATTAGCATTGGTACTCCAATCTGCATCGTTAAATGGAAATCATATTCTAAGACGGTCAGAAGGCACAAACTTAGAGAGATAAAATAAGTCCTGAGGATGTAATGAACAGCATGGTGACTATAGTTAAAAACACTGTATTATATATATGAAAGTTGCTAAGAGTGTAGACTTGGAAAGTTCACATTGTAAGAAAAAAACTGTAACTATGCGAGGTGGTGGATGTGAACTAGACTTATTGTTGTATCGGTCCGCAGTATATACATAATATCAAATCATTATGGTGTTCACCTAAAATGAATACCATGTTATATGTCAAATATCTCTCAACTAAAAAAAGAAAGTAATAATAATAAGTGATAGATTTTTTTAAAGTTCAATTTTGGTTATAAAGTACCAACGTTACTATTAGTCCATGAGAACATTGGCCAAAGTGTCTCTTGAATAAATTGATGACATATGTTGTTTTTCTCGGGCCAGACTGCCCTACCACACTTGTTCTCTTGGTCATATTTCAAAACCCTTCTCAAGTTTCACCTTCTTTGTGCAGGCTTTCCTGATCCTTTCACCTTCCACCACCCACCATAAGATGTAACTGATCACAGTCTTTACTGGGATGGTATTCTGCCACCTGCAATTAGTGTCATTTTGGATTGTACTTATTTGCTTACGTTTGTATGTCTCTTCCTAGACTAGGAGACTCTCAAGGGCAAGAAGTGTGTCACACTCATTTTCTATCTCGGGCACAGAGCAGCGTGTCTGACACACGGTGAGTGCTTAGTGAAGGGCAGAACAATGTACCGTGTCCTAGTATTGTGACCGATCCTTTGATGCCGTATTCCCTGGCCACATTACCTGGCCTACCGCTTCAATCCTATTAAACTCAAACAATAACAAGTTCTTCTCAATAGAATATTCTAGGAAACAGGGCCAACATCTTTAAAATATGAAAATCAGGAAGCAGTCTTGAGCATCAGTTGGAGGTAGTAATGATCACTACCAATTTTTTGAATAATAACCACTCCCAATTGTTACACACCTACTACGTGCCAAGTCTGTGGTAAATGCTTTCCACACACTATTTCTGTGTAATAATGACTGAGGTGGTTCTCTGTTGCCTTCATTTCCAAACAAAAGCACAGACACTATTGAAAACGCAAGCTGAGGGGCGCCTGGGTGGCGCAGTCGGTTAAGCGTCCGACTTCAGCCAGGTCACGATCTCGCGGTCCGTGAGTTCGAGCCCCGCGTCAGGCTCTGGGCTGATGGCTCAGAGCCTGGAGCCTGTTTCTGATTCTGTCTCCCTCTCTCTCTGCCCCTCCCCGTTCATGCTCTGTCTCTCTCTGTCCCAAAAATAAATAAACGTTGAAAAAAAAAATT
This sequence comes from Herpailurus yagouaroundi, assembly GCF_014898765.1. Taxonomy (NCBI): domain Eukaryota; kingdom Metazoa; phylum Chordata; class Mammalia; order Carnivora; family Felidae; genus Herpailurus; species Herpailurus yagouaroundi. The sequence goes on from NW_024412405.1 coordinate 30,801,506, forward strand.
AAAAAAAAAAAAGAAAACGCAAGCTGAGCTGAGAGTTCTTGTGTGGAGAATTGTGAGGAAATGGGTGGTGAGAAAGAATAGTTTTCTTTCTCTTTCTGTATTTGAGACTTCCCAGGTGAGCAAGATGTATACACCATGCTGTATCCCACAGGGGAGAAAATCTTGGCTTATGTATCATTTGCTGCACAATTGCCTAAAGAGAAGAAAGATACACATCTCTGGGAGACAGGAGTAAATCTTCCTCATTAACTCACATACTCTCTGATTCATTAACTCAATTATTATATGATGCATTAGATGTGGTACTTATTCCCTGGGAACTCTCAGTCAAGTGGGAGAGACAGGTGTTACCACTGTACCATGGGCTAGGAGCCATCTTGGAAAAATGGACTACTGTCTGCTGTTTAAGCCCAGAGGAGAGAGGCTTTAGGGATGTGTCTTGTCTAAGTTATATTTTTAGCTCCATAGTAACTTCCTATTGTATTCTTATTGGGGCTATGGCCATCCATCCTCAATTTCTTTCTTTCTCTCATTTCAAGCATCCAACCTATCAGTTTTATCATTTCTACTCCTAAAACATCCCAAATTAGCCTATTACATTCCATCTCTACAGCCCCCAACGTAGGCCAAGTTGCCTGGACCATCACTAACTTTTGTATATGCACCCTATCTTGTTACCCTGCAGACCATTTCTCACACAGTAGCTTTTTTACTTAAAAACTCTCCACTTGTTTACTGTCACACTTAAATAAAATTCACACACTTTATTAAAACCTGCAAAGGATCTTTTGATCAGTTTCTTGCACAACTCTTGGATCTTATTTGTATGTTGTTCATTTTTTGTCTTTGTGCCTAGAACAAGCTTGTTCTTGCCTCAAGGCTTTAGGATTTCTGGTTCTTTCTGCCTGGAAATATCTTTCCCAGGTTTTTGCTCCGCTGGTTCCTCCTCAGATATTACTTCCACGGACAGGTTTTACTGAAATCAGTCTTTTCTAGTCACCCCCCTCCATTTCTCCTTGATATAGATATCACAACACTTATCAGTATCTGAAACTATTTATTGATTTTCTTGTTTCTTTTATGTCTTCCTCTATTAGTAAGCATGATCCACAACTAAGGCAGGAAACTCACAGTCTAACTTACGAATTGCATTATCGTGAGTTGCTAAAACAGTGTCTAAAACATAGTCCATACAGGGCAAATAATTTCTGAAGGTTTGAAAGAATGGAGAACATCCTCATGATTTTGTGCAGACAGCAGAAAGAATGTAGTGGTGGTGTTCACTTCTAGAACAAAGGGAAAAACAGTATCTGAAATCCACTTTCTAAATTTCCCCCAAGTTAGGAGCCACTGAATGTTGAAATGATAACTTGCAGACTGTTCAACAAATGACAATTATAGTCAAGAAAAAAATGTAATTTGGGGCCTATGATGTCTTGAGATTGCATTAGAAACGAATATAGCTTCTCATTAATGCCTTTGGGCATTTCAGCAATAAAATCCTCTTGGGTATCATTCAAGGTAGTCAAAATTTGGAATCCATTCTATTCTAGAATTAACAGCAAAAGAATGAAGAAAATGGTAGTATGGAGTGGAAGACCTGTACTGGACCCAGTGGTGAAAAGAAGTTAGAGAGAACAAGAGACATAGCCTAGGAAAACATCTCAGTGGCAAAAGAGGTAAAATGTCAATTCTTGTACGTTACTTATGGCCTGGCCTCTCTGGGTAACCTGAGTCTCCCGGGGAATACATGTCTGGTGTCAGTTTTATATGACAGAATCATTCCTCCACTGGATTCAATGGGAAAATCATGTCAAGGTGTTTTTTATGTTCCAGAACAAGAAAGGACCACATGCTGCCATTGATCCACTGTAGACCTTCATGGCAGAGGAAATAGTTGGGGGACTCAGCACATTCTAAGATAAAATGTGGAGTGCATGTATGAGATTCTGGGTTTGAAAGCAGTTAGAACAATTTTGGCACTCAATGCACATTTGCATTCTGTTCTCCCCTACCCCCCTCCATCCATTTCCTTTCAATTCCCGCATGGAGTACAAAAAAGATGACTTTCATCAGGATGTATGTGTTATAATTTATAGATAAAATAAAAATGATTTCTTCTGAAATTGGTATGGGCAAAATGAAAATTTTCTTTGCAATGGTTTTCAAATAGAATATATTTGAACACGATCAAAGTTTATATTTTTACTCTGTGACATAAAATAATTGATTTTATAACAAAACAGCTATCATGATTCTAATGTGCAGCCTATCATTATCCAACATTTACAATAACTGTAAGAGTTGCAGTATCTCCAGATCTAGAACAATGCTTGGCACATAATAGGTGCTAATCAAATATTTTGTTGAAGGCATAAAAGGATAAAGAGCTTCCTTTTTATACTCAACAGAATCTGGCTGGTGGAGAGAAAGTTGGAGTGATTGTCCCTGGAAGGAAGAGCGGAAGAATGTTTGAAATCTATTCCTTCACCATTAGGGTGCTATTATTATTATTGCTGCTATTATTGTTTCTTTAAATACTCTGCATTTCCTAAGCATATTCTACTTTTAGGAATACTTTTATATACATTATATGTAATCTTCATGTGAGTCCGGAGTTTTTCTCTTTCTTACTGCTAGAAAAATGACAACACAGTGTATTTAAATAACTTTCCTTCTCCCTCCACCAGTTTGTGGCAGACTCAAGATTAAAGTCATGATTTCCTGACTCTAATCAACTGGGCCACCCAAGGGTAGCATATACATTTCAAAGAGAGGATAAATATGGTGCAAAAGTCAAGAGTTTTGGAAGAAAATAAAGAAGCTGGTGCTAAGATTTTTAAAAAATTTTTATTTGTTTTTGAGAGAGAGACAGAGAGAGTGAGTGCGGGAGGGGCAGAGAGAAAGGGAGAGAGAGAATCCCAAGCAGGCTCTGCAGTGTCAGCACGGAGCCCAATGCGGGGCTTGAACTCACACACCGTGAGATCATGACCTGAGCCGAAACTAAGAGTCAGACTCTTAACCGACCGAGCCACCCAGGAGCCCCTGGTGCTAAGATTTTTAAATAGTGCTGATGAAGAAGGGCAATAAATTCTGGAATTATTGTCTCTGGAGAAGTGAAGACTGAGGTGAATCCTTGATGATGGTATAAAAGGATGATCTGTGATTATTTTAACAGTATGATAGATCATAAGGAAAAAGTAAGATGGTCTCATCTTTGCTGGGTACAGAATTAGAAAGAAACAGCTCGAGTCAAAGGCTGATTATTTAAATCAGTAATTATCGAGTCAAAGGCTGATTATTTAAATCAGTAATTCTGGCTAGAGCTCTAGGAGGAGGAGAATGTATCCCAAGGAAGATTACAAGATTACATGGGGGCTGACATGGTGTTGCAGTCTCACTGCCTTGGAATCCCCAGAAAGCCCCTCAATTCATCCTTCTTATGGCCCAGACCCAGCAGAATCGTTGCCTCATTAGTTTCTCTACCTCACTGATCAAGCTTAAGCCACCATGAAGCCCAGACTTATCACAGATTTGATAGGGTACAAACTCAGAAATTGCTTCTTGTCTCCCTAGGTGGTTACCACTGGGCACTGAAGTCACAAAGTATGATGACATGAGGTGGGAAGGGACAAGTCACCTGATAGGAGAAAGACTCAGGCTGAAATAGCCCGGCATTCAGTAAAGGTTAAGTTGTCCATGCTAGCTACTGGCTATTTGGATTTTATACATTTAATAGGGCTAAGTTTTCTCCTGGCCCCTAAATTACCATACCAAGGTTTTGGAAAACACTTTCCCTTGGTGTTCTTGCCAGAATTAGCTTCTCAAAACACACATCTGATAATGCCATTTCTCACGTCAGGGAATGGGACATAGTTACAGAAAACATAGAAGAGAACTCAAGTTTCTTGCTTGACATTTATGGCCCTTTGGAATCTGGATCTCATCCCTTCCATACACCTCAATTTTAGCAATGTTGAAAAGACTTGGTGCAGAAACCAAGCTGGATTCACTTGATTCCTCCTGTGCCTAGTGGAGGCTCTGACACAAGGGAGGTATTCTATGCACGTTCATAGAATGAATGGATAAATAAGAAGCCAGTTACCTGACCATGTCTTTCCTGAATATCTGCCTTGCATTGCTTATACTGCCCTCTCCACCTGGAAAGTCTGTCCCTATCATTTCCGGTTTCATTTTCATCTATTATAGCCTTATCTGTTCATGATCCAGGTCAAACTACTGCTCTCATTGAGACTTTCCTAGATGTTAGAATTTGTCTCACTCCTGTTTTCTGAATCCTCTTTATGGATATTGCTTTTATGGTACTTCTTCATTCGGCCCTAGATTACAGTTTCTGCTGTACATGTCTATTTCTGCCCTATAGAAGGTAAATCTTGGGAGACAGGAGTAGTATTTTACTGAACTCTGCATCATGCATAATACTTTGAGGATTATATGGTCTAAGTGAATTTTATTTAGCTAGAATTCCCCCTTTATGCATTTGCCTTCTGTGTTCCCCCAACTTTTCACCCCAATTCTTCGTTTTCCTGGATTCACACCTTGCTATCCTATTTTGCTCAGGTTCCACATTTCTCTCCCACCTCCTCAGTAAAGCTTTTAACCCATTTAAGCCTTGGCTCAGATCCTCCTCTGTCTTCTTGTGTTGCAATTTCTCTGCACCTTGTCCTCTCACAAGTACTATGAACAATAACAGTGACTATTTTGGAGACACGGGAAAGACTGAGACATAGATAGAAAGTCAGTGCCCCTTTGGCACTTGGAATGGGAACAAATGAAATATACATATATACATATGTGAAGAAAGATTGTGTATCTCTAAGGAGAGCTGTTGTCTACTTGGCTTCTGCCAACATTGTGGAGAAGTTATTTATTTACTTATTCATTTACTTATTTTTTGAGGAGACTTCTATATCACCAGCTCTGACCTAAAGTCTCCAAGTATCTCCAAATGATAACATGGGAAGAAATAGTCAGTTAGTCAGTTGATGCCCAAGAAGTGACTAAAACAGGAGTGATGTGAAGAACGGTGTGGAGAGCACAGCAGAATTGAGGCTTAGTCTAGGCAAAAGGGGATTGTGAGGTCGGCAGGATACCAAGAGAGGTTGGGAAGGGCCTGGGATACTCCCTCCTCTTCCTTCCATGGTGAGGCTGTAAAGAAGAAACGTTGAAAATGATCCAAGTAATTTAGATCCATATTTTTTCCCTCCTGGTCAGTTCCATCCCTCTTCCTCCTCACTGTACCAATCATTCTCTCCTTTCTTAAACTCTTGAATGTATATTCTTCTTTTTTTTAAATCACAACTTGGTCACTTTTATGCATGTTATTCTTTCAGGACCGGGGTTTCTTAACGTCTTTTGGTCTAAGTCTATCTGAATCAGATATCTGTCTAAATTGGATTTATATCCTTAACTGCAAGTTGAGATCCCAGGATCCCTCCAGCCACAAACCTTCCCTGGGATTTTATTCTACCTTCTACCACTATATTGAGGAAGATGGTCACCAGGAATGGCACTTTCCAGTGTTTGGTCTCCAGTCCTGGACAAAGCAGACTAGTGACCTGAGGCTGCCTGTCAGAAATGAGCTATAGCTGTAAGGAGACAATGCTAGAGACAGCAAAAGAGAAATCAGTCATGGAAGAGGAATCAAGGGCAGTGGCATATTTGTGGTTTTAGAGTTGAGGCATAGGATGGAAAGGAAGCCTTCTTATGAGTAGCCAAGAGCCAAATTTGAAAATTTTTCAATGTCACATTGAAGGACCATAATACTTCTTTCAATAACTTTCCTACAAACTGAGCCAACAAAAGAATGTTTCTTTAGAGGCAGACATGTGAGCAGGCCAGTTAGCTACTTAGAAAAATCAGAGTCCCTTAATTTATAATTCTTTTCACTCACTAATCAGCTAGTCAATTTCCATGTCTTCATGTAACTAGTATGCACCTAGAAAACCATACTCTACTAAGGTCTGAGCATGAGGCTGTTTGAGAGTGGGATGAGCCATATCAATTAATACAAATATCTTTGCAGAGGGGCACCTGGGTGGTTCAGTCAGTTAAGTGTTTGACTCTTGATATTGGCTCAAGACATGATCTCACTCTTCATGAGGTTGAGCCCTGTGTCCATGGACCCTGCTTAGGATTCTCTCTCTCCTCTCTCTCTGCCCCTACCCCTGTTGCTCACTTCTCTGTCTCTCAAAATAAATAAATAAATAAACTTAAAAAAAAAAAAACGTGTTTGAAGATACCAAGAGAATATAAGATTCTGGATGCTAAATTATTATGTACTTCCAAAAAAAGTTTATTTTGCAAAAATAAGAGAACTGTATTATTCTGTCAGTTCACCAAATGCCTACGAGTCAAGGGCCATTTGAAAGGAAAGAAGCATTTGCCCCAAATTCTACACAATCATAAGGGCTTCAGGGTCAAGCTGAGCTGTCAAGAAGAGGTCCTTTCCTAGACTATTGCTGAAGGCTTGAGCAACTAAATTTTCCTGTCTGGGCCATAGGATAGCTAAGGATTGAGAATTACTGGCTTCAGTAGATCTCCTGTATACGTTACTCTTTCCCATGCCTCCATGCAAATATGCCCTGGATTTGTACATGAATCATTGAAAAGAATTAATAGGCAAAAATGGACAGCTGCATGTGTTCTGGCACTTTCTGCTTTGAATAAGCCAACTACACTGATTGGAGACCATTAAGAGTCAGAAGTTTTTCTCTTGGATCAGAAAGACTTCCCTTTACACAGCTCTTTATCTATGTCTTGCCCATCCTTCAAATTCAGCTCCCTCTCACTTGTTCCAAGGGTCCTCTCTTGGTGGTGGTTTTCATGGCAGCCCCTCCCTTTTCTGAGTCTGCACTGCTCACTCCTGCCACCCTCATTAATTCTCTTTTTCTTAAGTTTTCATTTAAATTCTGGTTAGTTAACATACAGTGTAATATTAGCTTCAGGTGTACCATTTTAGTGATTCACTCATTAATTCTCTTAATAATCCCCGTTACACCTCATTACTTGGCCACACTGTGTTGCTTCCTAGATGCTTCATGAGGGGAAATCCCTTGTCCTTAACTGAACTATTTCTTTAAAGCAACATCTGTGACTCATTATTTTGTGTCCTCTGCTCTGAGGAACTTACAGTTGGAAATCAGTGAACATGTAGCCAGTTAAATAAATTCTGTAATGTGGTAATGTGGTGGCTATCTCACAGAGACATTTTCTACTTCAGGTAGTATTTTAAAGAGTGGAGCTTTTTGATTAAACACACTTTTAAAGATCCCAGTAAAATATTAAAAGTATCTGAAGACTTGATCTTAGTTTTCAAAGTGAATAAATGAGAGAAATTATAGTATTGACTTTGAACACTTTGACCCTCATTTGCCTTTTCTTTCTGACATAAGGATGAAGGGTACAATGATTCATGTACAAATCCAGGGTGGATTTGCAGGGAGGCTTGGGAAAGAGTAATGTATACAGGAGATCTACTGAAGCCGGTAATTCTCAATCCTTAGGTATCCTGTGGCCCAGACAGGAAAACTTAGTTGCCCAAGCCGTCAGCAATAGTCCAGGGAAGGACCTCTTCTTGAAAGCTCAGCTTGACCCTGAAGCCCTTCTGATTGTATCCAGTATGGCTCTGGATAACCTTCATCTATAGCTGGTACTACTATGCCAAATGCTCTACATGTGTTTTCTTCCCATTAGTTCTTTGGGATGGGTACTGCTGTCATGCACATTAGACAGATGAAGAAATTGGGGTTTAGGGAGGCAACATGCCAAAGGTCACTCATCCACTTATTAAGAGGAAGAACTGAGTTTTGAAGCCAGGTCTGTCTGAGGTCAGATAGCAGCAACTCTTAATCATTGATCTTTACAGTCTTTTGTCTGTCACTAGCTAAATTCTTACATATATTTCTCTTGCAAAAGTAGGTTGAGCCCCTTCATGCACAAAAATGAATGCTAAATCTAGGATAGTGTCATTTGTCATGGGTCTGGAACCTGCAAGGCATTGTGACAGCAAGCTTTCATTCAGTTCTGCTGCCCTACCCAAATCTGGTCCTTTTAGGATTTATGACATTTTGGCATAAGCCAGGTTGTAGTTCACATGGCTATATGCTATACTGAAATATGCTAAAATATAGACCTAGCCTGTTAACCGCATGTTTTTTTTTTTTTTAATTTTGATATATGCAGCCATAAGCTATACATTATGTGGAGAGACCATAGAGACAAACCGTTGATTTCTTTTTAGCTTTGACCCTTGGAGACTCAGGGAATTGTTATCCGAGGGGATCTGTAATATGATACAGTGCCTTTCATCTCTGGGTCATTAGCACTAAATCTAATCCAGGATAATTATGGCCACTGTTATTCTCTGGCTAGCTAATGCTTTATAGGACAATAAATTTATATTTTGGTGAATACATCTACAGAACACAGTAACATCTCTGACTTCTTAGAAGGATTAAAGTATGTTAATAAGAGCTGATAGTTCTGTTGGAAATGATTTCCTCAAGTCTGTACTGGAAATATGGAAGAAAGCTTGAGTTCTCTCTGCAGACATGGGAATTGGTCCTTCTAATTGTAATTATCAAATGATAGTGGTGCATTCACTTGGCAAAACGATATGTGAATGAAGAGGACCCCATATAAATTCTATACCCCACATGGACAGATTGGGAAATAGGCCTCTGTCTTTCATGGACTAGTAGAATTGCTCAAGAAAGAGTAACTGATCAAGCGAGGTGAAAATCACATGAATTCAACAAGAGGACAGCTACTGATGAGGCAGTACAGCAGTCTTCCCTTATTTGTGGGGGATACGTTTCAAGACCCCCAGTGGATACCACAGGTAGTACTACTGAACCATCTATATGCTGTTTTATCCTATATGTACATGCATACTTATGATCAAGTTTAATTTCTAAAGTAAGCACAGCAAGAGATTAACAACTATGAGTAATTATAAAATAGAAAAATTTAACAGCGTACTGTAAGACAAGTTATGTGAATGTGGTCACTGTCTCTCTTTCAAAATATCTCACTGTATGTATTCACCTTTCTTCTTCTCCTGATGACGCAAGATGATGAAGTGCCTACGTGATGAGATGAAGCGAGGGGAATGATGCAGGCCCTGTGATGAAGCGTTGGGCTACTGTTGACCTTCTGACATATGTCAGAAGGAGACTCATCTGCTTTCAGACAGGGGTTGACTCTGGGTAATTGAAACCACAGAAAGCAAAGCCGCAGAGAAGTGGGGAACTCTTGTGTAGTGTTAAGAGCTCAGAGCAGGAACGGTGGACCCGGACTGCTAAGCCCATCAGGTATCAGCTGTGTGACTTTGGGCAAGGCACTTAGTCTCTCTGCATTTCAATTCCTTGCCTTTAAAATGTGGGTCGTAATAGTACTTAGTTGTGATGGGGATTAAAAGAGCTGATGTAGGTGAAGTGCTTAGGATAGCACCCGGTATGTACAAGCACTGACTTGTATTATCAGAGTGAAATTTAGAGAATGATACTGCTAATGTTCATGATAAATATAAAGTAGCTCTTGAATCTTTGCAGTTTTTTAACTCTCTTGAGTGAACTAGAGAATCTTCTACATCTGTTTGACATCGCCTGGGGTGTCAGGCACCCCGGGGGTTTCCAGGGATACAAATGTGAAAATGTCATAGTCTTTATCCTAAAAAAGGCATACATGGTGTACATGCATCAATGATTCTTAATCATTATGTTTTTTTTTTTTAAGTTTACTTATTTATTTTGAGATAGTGGGTGAGCGCTCGTGTGCCAGGGGGAGAAGGACAGAGAGAGAGAGGAAGAGAGAGAATCCCAAGCAGAGCTCGATCCCACAACCCTGCAATCATGACCTGAGCTGAAATCAAGAGTTGGATGCTCAACCGACTGAGCCACCCAGGCGCCCCTTTAATCATTATGTTAAGTGCACGAGTAGAGATGTCAAGCTGTTATGAGCATAGAGAGAGGACTGAATAATTCTCCCTGGGAGAGCTGCTTCAGCAGGTGGTGTTCAACTGGGGTTTGAAGGATGAGTGGAAGTAAGTTGACCAACAATTAGTACCTGGTGATCAATCTCTTTTATGGAAGATGTGATATCAGCGTTGTGCCGGAACATTGTGTAGACTTTATCACCGAATAGCAGCAGTATTTGCTAATCAATCATGACACAGTAGGTCTCTTTCCTAGATTTTCTACAAACATGTGGAGAGAAAGGGGAATTAGGAGAGAAAAGAGAAAGGATGAAGGGAGAAAATTCAAAAGAAGAGGAAAAGGAAATAGCGTTATTTTCCCGAAGGTAAAGTTAGACATGTGAAGGTACAAGCCTTCCTGTGTAATATCCTCTTCAAAGGCAATCCTGTCTCCATGGCTTATTTTAGTAAACTAATCAGATGCGCTGACGCCAAGGAAGGAGGCCTTTCACTGTTATGAGTGAAAGAACTTTATTCAGGGATGGTGCCTCTAAGGAAATAATGCTATTTTAACTGATTTCTGTGTGACATCCGGATTTGTCCCTCAATAGGTAATATACAGACATTTAAACTGCAGTTTGCCCAGTTCTGCTTCACTGGTCATTGGGGAAATTCATCTAAAGCTGCAAAAAGGACTAGAAATGTTTGCATCATATTAATAAACGGGAAACGGAGGAAGCTGCCAACTGGCAACAGAGTGTGTTTTGGTGGTTTGATAAGGCTACTAAAGAGTTTATGATGTGACAGATGTTTCACTACACTATTGTGAAATGAATAGATTATGAGAAGTAATTAGATGTACATTGGAATCAATGCTGTTATCATCGAGGCCTTCGGGCAATGCAGTAGATGAGAGTCTTGGCAGCAGGTGGTCCAATGGCTTGGAGATAGGAAGACACACCGCAGGAGACTGAGTGACAGGTTTCACAGATCCAGGGGGTGAGAGATCTGAGCTGGGGCTTGCATTTGTAATCTTTACTCATGTATAAATAATAACAACTCCACCATTGACTTCATATGCTATGTCATAGCCTCTGTTACCCTCACACACATGTAGAATAGGGCTGGTTTCATGCACTCAAAGATATCCTTGGTCTCCCCGTTTTCAAGTATGCATATGTATGTTCGATTGTAATTGACAGCTCTATCATTTTTTTGAGGGAAGACTTTTAGAGCTAATCATCTGATGATTACATTTATTTTCGATGCTTGGCATTGAGCCGCCATTGTACAAAACTTCCTATAGGTTGCAGATCAGAGGCTGAAAAGGACTTTAACTGCCTTTTATCAGGAAGGCGGTTTCTTCTCTCTGGCTCAATGACTAACGTTTAAAGGGACACGTTTGTGTCTCTGCTCTGTAAAATCCCTTTGCAGGGGACTTGGCAGGGTCACCCTCCATGCTTGAAGCAACCATATGGAGCCTGCTGCTTTCAAGAGAAGGTTTTGGTTTCTGCCAGTTTCCAGGGTCAGCTATTAGCACACTGGGGAATGTGGAAGTTTCCAAGCACAGAATGAAGAGGGAGGGAAGAAATGGGTGATTAGGGGAATTAAGTAACTGATTCCTTGTGTACATCTGCTACCCCTGTAAGAAGAAGAAATATCCGGTAGAATAATTTTTAGCCTCTCTCTGCTTAAAACAGCAATGGTATTTATGTAAAAAGAAAATGGGAGAGCTTTATTGAATGATCTCAAAATAATATGTAGTTCTGATAATTAAAGAGATCTTAGAAAATGCATAGCATATGGCTTTATACTGACTCGTATGTGTGTGAGTGTTAAATACTCTTACTTATATATGCACCCAATTAAGTAATTAACCAGTTCTTCTATTCATTCTTTTAATACACTTTCACTGAACCTTTACCATACTCCTATTTCTTCTTACTGTGGATATAAACCTAGGTGACAAAGTCAGGTAAATTGTCTTTTTGGTGTGTGTGTGTGTGTGTGTGTGTGATCGCATTTACTCATTACTCCCCGAGTGCCTTCCATAAGAAGCTAGATGTTTGGTTGGAAAGATATATTATTTGAGGCTATTACGTATCATGTGTCAAACTTAATAGAACAGAGAGTGGAAACTAGAATGATTTAATAAAACAACACAGAGCTTAATATGCAAAAAGGGGAGATACTGGTTAGTGTTCTTAACTAAATCATGGACATTTTGGCATAACCAGTGGCTGAAGATTCTAAAAAGATATGATTTTCTTCCACGTCCTTTTAATAAAAGTTAAGAAAAAAAATATGTACTCCACATGCCATACGTTAAAGGAACACTGATAAAGATCTAAATGCACTAAACACAAAGCTTTTGCTTTTCAAAGGTCTGTTGTATCACGTATCTGTGTCTGGGGATCTCTAGTGTAAACCACCAGCAACTCTGATTTTGATAGAGCCCATGGCTGGTCAATCAGGACTTCCTGGGAGAGCAATAAAACTTAATCCTTCATAGATAATAGGGCCTTGTCAAACAGGCCTGAGGAGCAACCTGAAGAGGAAAGCTCTGGGCAATTGGTCTATCCCCAAATGAGCATGAACTTTCAGCAATAATAGCAACCACTTATGGAGTTCTCTCCTAAGTGCTTTCCAGACATTATTTCACTTAATCCTCACAATAGCCTTAGAAGGTGGACTCTATGATTATCCTCATTTGATAGGTAAGAGCACTGACGTTTGGGTAGGTTAAAAAAATAGCCCCAATTTGCCGAAGAGGGGGTAAAACTTGGATTTAAAATCGGTTCTTTGATTCTAAGCTCATGTGTTTTATCGTCATCCTTCACGCCAAATGGTGTTCTTCAAGTCCTTCATGTTTCCTATGGGATTTAAGGTCTGATAGGTTTCAAATAAAGGGGGAAATTATTCACAAGGGTATTCATGTAGCCCTATTATCTGATGGAGCAACAACAACAAAAAACACAATTGCACCAAACAAGACTTAAAAAATATGTATATTTGTATTTGTTAAGATTCTCGCGACATTGACTTTGCTCTCAGTACTAACTGTAGGGCTTTGGATGGACTGCGCCCACAAGTTCCAGTGGCTGTGAATTGTTCCATCTCTGCCATGATGATGGAATTAAACAATGTCCTCAAGTGATAAAATAAAACAAGATCTCCTGGAGGTTCATATGTACGTTAAAGTTTGAGAAGCACTAGCCCAGGCTGTCGATGCTTGAGCATCTCTGCCAATAGAAATGTCAAGCTTTCTGTCTCTGGACACGTCTGACTTAAATGTCTGAGCTAAACTTTGCCACTAGTCTTCATACTTAGATTAAAATTCTATACTGGAGCTTTTAACAATGGACTTAGACAAGTTCATCCTCAAGTTGATATGGAAGAGCAAACGTGGTATAATGCTCAGAAAAGCACTGAGAAAGAAAAACGGCCAGACATTAAAACACACGATGAAGCCTCTGTAATTAATGATCATACTGGCACATGAGAAGGAAAATAGACCAGTGGATTAGAAGAGAAAGCCCAGAAGTAGATATAAGCACAGAAGTAAAATTAGCATATAACAAAGATAGTAGCTCAAGTGCCTTGGGAAAAGATAAACTTTTTAAGAATGACACTGAGTAGCCATTTAGAAATAAGTAAAATAGGGGCGCCTGGGTGGCGCAGTCGGTTAAGCGTCCGACTTCAGCCAGGTCACGATCTCGCAGTCCGTGAGTTCGAGCCCCGCGTCAGGCTCTGGGCTGATGGCTCAGAACCTGGAGCCTGTTTCCGATTCTGTGTCTCCCTCTCTCTCTGCCCCTCCCCCGTTCATGCTCTGTCTCTCTCTGTCCCAAAAATAAATAAACGTTGAAAAAAAAATTAAAAAAAAAAAAAAGAAATAAGTAAAATAAGGTGAACTCCTCGTGCCATATACATGAATAAACCCTATATCTATCAAAATATGAAAAATAAATCCAGCTGAGTACTAAACAAATTCATGGTTGAATTTCTTTTTAACTGAGGTACAGGAAAACGTTTTTGAACTATGACTCAAAATCTAGAAACCAAAAAGAAAAGATTCATAAGTTTGGCTGCCTACCTTCTTTCTAGGGCAAAAACACCATAGGCAAAATCAGAAGACAGGGAACACACACTGGCAGAAAATACTCGCAGCATATAACACCAAGGGCTGATATCCCAAATACATTAAGAACTCCTAGAAATTGAGGAACAAAGGATCAAAACCTCAACAGAAACAAAGGAAAGAAGACATAAGTAAATGATTCCCAGAAACAGTATAAACTGGCCTTTAAAATATGGGAAGATGCTTAAACTCATGCATAAGTAAATGCAAATTAAAACAACACTGAGATGTTATTTCACTTATCAGACTTTAAGAAATTAAAAAGTATGACAACCCATTCTGTTGGTAAGCCTGTGGGAAAGCATGCCTCGGAATGCAAACTGATGCAACCTGCCAGAAAGAGAATCTGGTGATATTTATCAAATCTAAAAATGCACTTACTTTTGGACGCAGAAAGAGCACTTAAAGGAATTTACCCCATAGTTCACCCCCAACAACACAAAGATTCTTTGTACAAGGTTATTAAGCGAATCACTGGAATTATAAAATCTGCAAAGCCACCTAAATGCATGTATCTAGGAGAGTGGTTGAATAAACCGTGGTGCATTGGCACAATGGAATACGGGGCAGCTACAGAAAGGCGTGAAGAAGAGCTCTTTTGACTGATCTGGAATGCTCTCTAGGATATACTGAAAAGTAAAAAATGAAAAGTGTAGAAGAATGTCTATAGTGGCTAACTTTTTTTTTTTTTTGATAAGCGTGAAGGGAAAGCAAGAAAATATACACGCATCTGCTCACTTGTGCAAAAAACAAAAACAAACCAGAATTGAATGAGATGGGTACCTACCGGGGCTGTAAGGTGGAGGAAAGAATGGAGAAATGGGAATGAGGTAGCAAGGATAGGGGAGAATGACATTTCTCTGAGAATACGGTAGCTTTGGGTATAATTCTGAGTTTTAGAACCAAGTTAACGTTTCACATGCATTAAAAAAATAATTAAAATCACTGGGCGGAAGTAGGGACCCAAAAATGTAATCTACCCAGTAACAAACGAGCAGAACTGCATTACAAAGAGCAAAACCACAGTAAAGGGAGTAGGAAATTAAAAAAGAAAGAAAGAAAGAAAGAAAGAAAGAAAGAAAGAAAAACTGACCTAAGTCAATTTAGAACAGAGTAATTTGATTAGATACACAAAGGTAAAAGATCACAAAAATTGCACATAGATATTATACACTAATTATTAAATGTGTTTTTTACATGAGTATAAGCAGGGATTCTGAAACTACTTTATGTGTAATCTGGGATTAAATAAATGTGTCAATATATTATTGCTAATGAGAGCTAGGTGTCTCATTGTCAGAGAAGGAGTTACAAATAAAGGGAAAGGACAAGGTTAGAATTAGCCCTGGGGGGTTGGACAGGAAATAGAAATATCAGTCTGAGCTCATGGTTCTGAAAATATTTGCAGATAGATACAGAAATAGACATATTTATGTGTGTGTGTATGTGTGGCTATACAAACTTGTATTTCCTAATTCCTTTCTGCAAAGAGATCCTAGAGGAAATGATACCTCAGTAGCAGGGGACACGCCTGACACCAGATCTTTGCTTTTAAAAACCATTTTCCAGTAAAGGGAACAAAGATTCCTTGGAGAAATGGCTGATTGCACGTCTGAGGCAAAAAAAGAACAAAAACAAAAACAAAACTAGTGTGTCTTATGGTGCCAGAAATTAAGCAAATACTTAAAAAATGATGAGTGTGTGTTGAATGAATGTTGAAAGGACACTGGGACCAGTCTGAAGTCATTCTCATGGCCCCATTCAGACAACGGTGGGTTGTAAGAGAGAATAAAATAAATATCTGTGAGTTCTCCACTGATATAAAAACAATTGAACCAGTAATTAAGCAGGAGAGAAGGGGCAAACTCTTCCTTACGTAGGATTTTAATTAATTGATGCACAGAGAGTGATGCAAGTAAAATCATCATAGGAATTTGACAGACGAATAATAATAAAATGTTGCAAGCAGGAAGCACTAATAGATGCTAAATTAGTGGGTAAAAGTATAATGACAAATCAGATATTTATATACTGTTGACATCTTGACAAAAGATGCTTATTAGTTGCAAAGAAAGAAGTAACAACTTTACGCAGAGAGACCTGGCAGACATCACCTTAAACTGGTGATTGAACTTAACCCCACCAGTAATAAGGCACATTGATGACACGTACCTCCGGATACTAAGGGCACAACATCCCTTCTGTAGAGTTCTTGCTAAAATGTAGAAACTAAAGTTAATCAGAAGGAAACAAACCAACCTGAATTGAAGGACAATCTAAAAATTATCTGGCTAGCATTCTCATGTTTCTCTCTTTTTTAGCTTTACCGAGGTATAACTGACAAAATCGTGAATATTTAAGGTGTGCAACATGATGATTTGACATATGTATACGTTGTGAAAGGGTATTTCCCACTGAGCTAATTAACACATGTATTACCTCACATATTTTTGTGTACATGTGAGAAAACATTTAAGTTCTCCTCTGTAATATACAATGTGGAAATGATAGTCTCTTCAGTCAATGGGAAAAACTTGACAGCTACATGCAATAGAATGGAACTGGACCCCTATCTTGCACCATACACAAAAATCAGCCAAAAATGAATTAAAAACTTGAATGTAATACCCAAAACCATAAGGCTTCTAGAAGAAAACATAGAAGGTAAGCTCCTTGACATTGGTCTTGGCAATGATTTTTTTTTTACACCAAAAGTAAAGGCAACAAAAGTGAAAATAAACAAGTAGGACTACATCAAACTATGAAGCTTTGCACAGCAAAAGAAGCCATCAACAAAATTAAAAGACAACCAATGAAATGGGAAAATAAGTACTTGCAAGCCACATATCAGGTAAGGGGTTAATATCTAAAATATACCAGGAATTTATACAACTCAATAGTCAAAAGCAAATGACCCAATTAAAACATGGGCAAAGAATCTATATAGACATTTTCCCAAAGAGGTCATGCATATGGGCAACAAGTACATGAGAAGTGTCAAGGTCTTGTAAAACAAGGCACAACTGCCTTAGATCGGAGATGGCAAAGTATAAACATCCTAAGCCATTTCTTTATTGTGTTGGCTTTAACCCCACTCACTCTCTATTTACTCTCTTCCTAATGAGCTCCAGTTTGTCCAATTTCTCTTAAAGGAAGTGTCTAGGATCGAAAGCCTTAGTCGGAGTGTTATCTTAAAAGTCTAAGGTGAAATTGTCATCTCTTTTCTTTCTAGTGTTTGATTCCTATAAGTAGAGACCAAATCTTATAAAATTTCAAAGGAGTTATATGATGATATTGTTATTGAAGTTTGAGGTGTTGTCCTTAAATAAGGTAGTGGGGTGACTGTCGAGGCATTGCTCTATCTTTGGCTGCCACACTGTTTCTTATATCTCATATCTATAGTTGAGGTGTTACGGACCCTCAGTGCAGAATCTTATATTCATTCCCATTAAATTTTGTCTTGCTAGATTTTAGACCACTGCTGTAGCCTGTGGAGATCTTTTTAGATTCTGAAGCTGTCATCAAATATGTAAGCCGTTGTGCCATCTACAAATTTGTGGAGTAAGCCTTCCGTACCTTTATCTAAGTTACAGATACAAACGTTGAACCAAATCGAGCTCCCTCTAGATTCGTATCAATTATTTAAGCGAATACCTTTTCCTTGTACAAATTATTACTCACCCAACTCACACAAAATATTCTATGTATTCAGTTAGTTGTGCTCCATTTTGCTTACAATGGTACAAGAGGGAAATTGTCAAAAGAATTTGAAGTTTAGACCCTTCTCAGCACAGTTCTAAGAATCAGTTTCCTACATTTGTTGTTTGGCTGAGAAAAGGGCCCCTCGTGGTATCTGGTATCAGAGAGGTCAATTGAAATCTGTCGAAAGTCTTGCTTCATTTCTGCTCTGAGTTACTTAGGACTGATCACTGAAAAACTGCCAACGTGTCACTCCAAATGGCATCCCGAAGAAGCAGAGACACTGACAAGCCAACAAGGTATTTTCTGTCATAACTTCTCTCCATAAACCAAAGGGGTGAGAGGAAGTGGGTGGATACTTTATAATGTAGGAAACTCTTGTGACTCCTCGTCAAGAAAGATAAACTTTTATTAAGATAATTATTTGAACACTGTTTGAATGAACATTCTATGTTATTAGTGCAAAGAAAAGAAGAGGGACTATCACATCCACAGTGTATACTGCTCAACAATATCGATTCATATGATAACTCAAGTCAGTTTAAAAGAGCATCTGTTACAAGGAGGTTATGAAGACGTTCATCTTATTCAGGGGCATAAAAAACCCCAGAAAGTTTCCTGTACCTTACAAGAGAAATGGGGAGACCCAGGTATGTTAATTTCTTTAAAATAATTTAAAATACCTATGTTCCTTGAAGACATATGTGTTCTAACCCAGGGCATATAATTTTTCCTGCTGACCAGTATATTCTCATGTTTAGAAACAATATATTGCTATAGCAGCCCCCTGTATAGTTCATATTATTGGCACTGGGGACGTTTAGAGATATTTAGATCTATGGCTTGAAGTCATGAAGCATGACTCTCAGCTCAAATTAAAAGGAAAAAAATAATGGCAGAAAGCATGATAAACAAGATGTGCAGATTCAACTGTATTAAAGTCTCTACTTTAAAAACATTATATACTATAAGCCAAGAAAATAAACTGAGAAAAATATTGATGGTAAATACTACAAAGTGTTAACATTGCTAAAATATAACGATATACAAGTTGACTTAAAAATGCCAATATTCCAATAAGCCAATGAAAACAAATCATGAAGGTAAAATTCACAAAATCAGAATATAAATAATTATATTTTAAAGTGTGTAAAAAATATCTCATAAATGTATTTCTTACCTTCCCCTATTAGCAATTATTTAATGAGAACATTCTTTGCTGGTGGGAATATGAACTGATACAATCTTTCTAAGGGACAAATCTGGTAACATGTATAAAGTGTTAAAAATGGCTATACTTTTGACCTAACGATACTATATCTGATAATCTATTTTAGGAAAATAATATTCTAAATAATAAGACAAATAAATAAATAAATAAATAATAAGACAAAATAATGAGGAAAAAAAAAAGACCTTAGAAAAAGCATCATTTGTAACTAGGAAAATCTATGAACAAGAGAAGTATTCAACAGTAGTTGAATCATGGCAAATTGGATTAAATGTTATGAAAAACTCTAATTTATAATGTCAATATAAAAAACAGGATACAAATTATATATACAGAATAGTATTATTTATGAAATATTCCACATAGGAAGAAAAATAGCATATCTATAGCAGGATTGTGTGCTTTTAATTTTCTTTTAACACTTCTGTAAATTCCACACTTTATGCTGTGAGTCCTAATTGTTATGTCGTCAGAAAAAAAAAAAATCTATTTAACATATTAATCAAAAAATTTTTAAATGTGTTTATCTCACATAGTGCCAGAATATATTTTAGGTTCAGTGTTTAGTCTGTGAGTTTTTCTCCGGGTGATAATATCTTTTTTGATGTATTTCAAGATGGTGACAGGGGATATGGAACACCCCCAACTGTTTTCAGCTTGCTGTATCAGAACAGTTGCAGTTTTTCTTCCTGGAATTGTTCTGGAATATCCTGGGGCATCTCTTGGGGTCACCAGGAACACTCTGGGCATTGTAATCCTACTGGTCATCTCCACTGTACTCCAAATATATGATTGCAGTCATTTTTTTCTCCTTGCTACTACAGCATTTACATCTCTGTGTTACCAACAAAGACAATGCATTATAGTATGCGACTTCATGCTGAGTGCCTCTGCTAACCTCTGAATTCCTTAAAGACAACCAGCCACATTTTCTGTTTTCATACGGTCGTCACCACTTAGCAGAGTAGCTGACCTATCACAGGCCCTTAAAAGAGTCTTTTTTGAATAAATGAATGAATGAATCAAGAGGAACAACTTTATCACATATCGTATCGGTTGCAACTCTAGGTAGCACAAGTAACCTCTCCAAACCAGGATTTACTTGTCCCTAAAAATGTAGGTTTACAAGGCCTACTAGAATGGACTCCTAAAAAAGAAGCAAAGTCATGTAGGTGAAGACTCTTTGTAAACTGTAAATTATTACAATATGCCAAAATATTTGCTGGATAAATTCTTTTCCTAGATGCCTCTAAATGATTCTAGAAGATATGTAGAGCTTGTCATTGACCATGAGAAAATATATATGAAAACGTTTTAAACACAAAATAAATTTTTACTAATCACTTATAATAGTAATAATAATAAAACAAGAATACTTAATATCAGTAGTAGTATGTTCCACCCTATAAAATAATCTCCAAGTGTCAGAAGGAATCTGAGACATAGTTGAGTCCCCAGAGAGTAATGTACACTTATTTAAGTGAGGAAAACCTCTCTCAAAAAAACTCTAAAAACACTTTGTTTACTGGTATTTCTCTAGCATTAATGATAACCGAGGGTCCTTAAAGATTTCTGTGTCTCCCCAAGTACCCAACTCACTTTTAGCTGACTTCTCTTCCTTCTCTCGGTCCTCCCTCCCTTTCTCATTTCTGATGACTAGCCATTTGCTATGGAAATGTTTTATAAAAGATTAAATTGAATGGACAATGTATCGGGCACATTTAATGTGTAACGAAATTTAACCAAGTTTCTCTCAGTGAACCTGATAGTAATGCATTTGGCTAAGGCAGGGCTGTTTTTTAATTAAGAATGAAGAGCTTCATTGATAAGTTGAGACATTGATACGTGCATCCTGTCATTTAGTCCTTAGTAAAGCTGTATATAACAGTTGTTGAGCAATTTAGCAATTGTATAAACTTTTTTTTTTTTTTTTTTGCCACTTTATGGTTAAAGTCCAGTATCCTTGAGGCCACAATGACCAAATTTGGGCCGAATTTTATATGATCATACCTTCGAATAAAAAGAAAAGTTTTGCTTAGCAAAATGAATAGTTTAAACAAAAAGACTAGGCACAGTGTTAGCCACTTCCAAAGCAAGCTCTTACTAGAAATAAGTAGATGAGTTTTCTATTCTCTAGTATAGTCTCAGCAAGAGCCCTACTTGCAATACTTCTGTTGGGTTTAGGTCAACTTTTGTTAAGCATGAGGTGCAATATGACTACCTTTGTTTTAAAGTATTTTATAATTCAAACCTCTTCACTAATCTGCTCAATTAATCCAAAATAAATAGTACTAACCAAAATCAAAAAGCTATGCATTCTAATAGGAAAATGGGTAACACACATAGAATTCTCAAAAGAAGAAATACAAAGATCCGCTAAACATGAACAGATATTCAGGAAATGCAAGTAAAAATGAAACACATTTTTGCCTTTCATATTTGCAAAGATATGGTAATAATAATAAATTCAGTAAATTCAAAAAGTTGCACATACAGGATTATTTGTTACTAAAAAGAGAGAGAGACAGAGAGAGACAGAGAGAGAGAGACAGAGAGAGAGTAAATGCTTATCAATTACACAGTAGTAAAATACATTATAGTATGTCATACAATTGGACACTTTGTGGCCATTAAAAATGGTGAGGTTACTCATGTTTTTGATTTGTCATGACTCCTTAAGACCACTCTTAGGTTCAGTGACTTTCTAGGACTCACCAAACTCAGAAAAGCTCTTCCACTCATAATTTATTACTGCAAGAGGATTCAGATTAAAATCAGCAGAGGGACATGATGCATTGGTTGGAGACTAGAGAAACCAGGCACAAGTTTCTAGTTGTTCTCTCCCAGAAGAGTCACATAGCGCTTCATTTCCCAGCAATGACATGTGACAACACACGCAAAGTGTTGCTAACCCAGGGAATCTCACCCCAACCTTGATCCCCATGTTTTATTACTGGGGACAAGTTACTTGGAACGCCGATATGACTACCTTAGCTACTTAGTCTCCAGCTTCCCCGAAGTCAAACCGATACCATCCAATTCTTGGGCACGCAAGAACAGACAATCACCATAGATCATGTCATTAGCCTAAACTCTCTAGCATGGCCCAAGGTCTCAGGTATACAAAGAAACTCATACATGGTCTAAATTGCAATTTTCTATTAGTTTAACTGAAACAAGTCATTTTGTACCCAGAATAGAGCTTGGACACAAGCAAAGATGTGCATCTGTTCTCAGGGCAGATTCGTATCTTGGCAACTTGCCCTGCTCTCCCCATCTCATTCAATCAGACACCGGCCTGGGCAACGCATACAAAACAGTGATTAACCAATTATCAAGCCTTCCTAAAGAAACAATTCCTGATCCTCCTATGATTGAATTCACATTCCAGGAAAAATTTTCTACTTGGTCTTGTTCCATTTTCAGAGATTTCTGGATGGGTGAGGACATACTAAAGCCACCTTTAACTTTCATTTGCATGGCTACTTTCCTCACTACTGCAGTGAAGATAAACAAACAAATATAAACAACAACAACAACAACAACAACAACAACAAAATGAACCCATAACCCTGTGTAAAGTTTCCCCTCTTTTCATTTCCCCTTTTGTGGCTAAAAAAGTGTCTGTGATTGTTGTATCCAGGTCTACCCTCATTTGTGTGCCTTCAAAGACCAATATTCACTCAAAAAATATTTGAATTTCTCTTCATCTTGTGAAGATCTTCTTTTGTTGTGTAATTAAGGCAGCCTATAGCCAAACAAGCATCTAACTGAATCTCATGAGAATTAATAAGCATGATTTTCCAATGACTTGGGATTAGTGGTAGTTTTTGAAGAATTGGTCTTAAGCTTAATAATGAAAATGTTGGAGTGTAACTGGATTACAATTTTAAATGACCCAAGAGAATTAAGAAAGACCACATAACCCTAAGCGATATGCCACTTAAGGGTTATGATACTACCATGTAAAATAGAAAAATTGCATTGTAATTTTTATGATAAAATGCATTTTAGTGAGTCGGTAACATTAATGCAAAATTTCTTACTTCATCTTTGCACTTAAGATAATATGCCAAGATCTAACGGGACAAATTTCACGGACTTGTTAGACTACAATGAAAGGATCTCAAATAGTATTGTGAAGACAGGTTGAGTAATTTTACCTGAAGCTCACTCTGAAACACCACTCCTCCATTGTTTTTTTAGGTATAACATACTGTATAAAAAGTGTACCACTATATGTGTATGTATTCTGTAATTAATTCTGAATACTTAATGATTGGATCACAAGTCTGCTGTTTATGGAGGAAAATTTAATAAACACATGTTTTAAAAACTATAGATTAGCCCTGCCAAAGAGGAGTATTTTTAGAAGTATAATCAAAGCTCTAAAAATGATAATAAAGTTATGAGCCATATGCCTGGAACAAATGGATTTTTTCTCACCTTTGACTTCAAACAAAAAAAAAAAATAAAAAGAGAGAGAAAGGAGGTTTCAGTCACACAGTATTTAATCCAATTTGCTTTGAGTTTAATCTCCAAAACAAGGCTGGTCTGCTAATTCCCAATTATAATGGCACATGTAATCAGAGTCCTCATTAACAAAGACTGACTATATTGTCTATTAGGAATGAAAATTTGAAATGCAAATTCAGCAAATCAAAACGTTAAATGAGCTCCTACCCAGGATGCTTAGAGCTCCCGCCAGGGCAGACCACGCTGGCCGACACCTGCCCTGGATTTTCCCTCCAGCTGAATGTTTCCTTCGGTTCCAGTCTTTGCCTCCTAATTGACCTGCTTATGATCTCTGCTACAATTAACATATGCTTATTAGTAATGGCTGGTTAAAGATTTCAACTGCTGCAGTTTACAAAGTCTAATAGAGATGGCACACCATGGGAAAGACCAAGGCACGGTTCCCCTCATCAGCAAAGTCACAATGGTTAGAGAGCCTGTGGTAGATTTTTCACTGTCTGATGTGCAGGAATTGTCACTAACTGATCCTGGAAATCAATGCATACATGACTCTAGGCCTCATATACACTGAGAGGAATACAAGTGCTTGGTGAGTCCTTTTCCCCTTGAAGCAAGTAATTTCTAATTTGGTTTTAGGAAGAAGAGAAAGTGAGGGAACTTCTCTAACTGGATGAATGGCTAGTGGCCTTGGGTTTATTCTGAATTTCAAATCATAGCTTCTGCTCTTCCGAGTAATTTCATACAGCGGAATAGGAAATTTTTCTGCACTTGACAAAATTCTTTCCCAAGTCTTAACAGGGTGATGATGCTTTTAAAAGATTATGTAGGGAGTTTATATTCTGATCCCTAAGTGCCCCTTCTTAGTGTCTAGATAATACCACCAGCTCTGAGAGCGCTGGAATGTTGGAGTAGCTTCCTTTTTTGTTTCTAGTCATGTAATTCGATGGGAGAGATATTCTATGTCCTCTGAAATCATTTTTTATTCAGAATTAATTTTTGCCAGGCCTCAAACAGTGATGGGGAAATGGTAATTTGGCTATTTCTAACCCAAGAGGCAGCTATACCTTGGTTATACACCTCAGTGCTAGTTGGCCAAATTCATTCCTGAATCATTGCCTCTACTGATCAACATTGTCTCCCGCAGGAGGCAAAAGACTTTGTCCGGGGTCTCAGGAGGCCTCGGGCCATCACTCATTAACAATAGAATCTTAGACAAGCTATTCGTTTTCAATTGGTAGGTAACAAAATACGACAAGCTCAGCAGTTTAAAGGAACACCCACTTACTGGCTTACAGTTTTGGTGGCCGGAAGTCCGGGGATGGTGGAGCTGGATTCTCTGCTGAAATCAAGGTAGCAGCGAGGACCACAGTGTTCCTTGTGGGCTTGGGGTTTTCCTCCAAACTCACTGGATCTAGGCAGAATACACTTCTTTTCAGCTGCAAGATTGAGGTTCCTGTTTCTTTGCTGGCTGTCCACAGGGAGCTGCTCTCCGCTCCTAGGGGCTGCCCACATCCCTTGCCACATGGCTCCTTCCCTCTTCCAGCCAGCAACAGCGCACTGAATCCTCCTCTTTCAATTCTCTGACTTCCTTTTTTGCAACCAGTGGAAGAAAACTCTGCTTTTACAGGGCTTATATGATTAGGTCACCCCCCCCCCCCCCCCCAGACAAGCTCTCTAATTTAAGGCCAACTGAGCCATATAATACAGCCTAATCATGAATGTAAAATCCCTCCTATTTATAGTCCTGGGGATTATGTAGGATTTGTACCCTAGTGAGGTGAAAAATCCTGGTAGTCTGCCTACAACTGCAAATCACTTAGCTTCTTTTGGTCTCACTTTCGTAGTGCAAAATGAGAAGACTGGGCTGGGTAATCTCTAGCTTTGTTCCTCATACCTTCATGTCCAGGACCACATGATTGCTGTACATTCAAATGACTCACAGACACAAACCACCAGTTAATTGCTATGCACTTGACTGGACTTTTTTTCATCTGGTTGGTCAGTTTGGTTCTTGCTTAAATTAAAAGGCGTTGGAACACCTTCCATTACTAGAATTTCTAGGTAAGATAAAAATGAACGATACAAGGCCTCTAATTTTAATAAACGATAAAATAGCCCTACAGACAAAATAAAAACTTATAACAAAGGGCAATGATAAGATGATTTATATCCTTGTTCAGAGATGGAAGCTCAGTATTGGCTAGTAGTGGCTGGGAAAGAAAATGTTGCTTGAACATTTTACTGTTCACCTCGTTCTGGTACCAGGGAGCCCTAACAAGGCAATGCTTATGGATTTTTGATGAAGTTCTTTTCCTGGAGTTTTTCTGATATATTTCAAAATTGATTAAAGTTCCCAACAAACATCATTTGTTCAAAAATTCGGGTCGGAACACTTCTCAATATTTGCTTAACACTAAGTAAAGCAGTCACATTTTAATACAACTGGCTTTCTAAGGAACAAGTCTTACTTCCAAATACCACATAATCCACCTTTAAAACTTGAGGAAACATGCATTCTTTTGTGTATTTTAAATTAAATTTTGTATAGGTGTATTCTTTCTGCTTTGGAGCAGTATTCATTGCCTCACCATTGCTCAACACAATCGTCCCACAGCAGTGTGGGGGGAGGGAATGTGATCTGAATTCAGATGCTTGCATGTGTCTAATTTTGCAAAGCAAAGACAATAACAAAGAACAAAACATAATTTCTTTTATTTTTTTTTCTAGGCTCTGAGATTAAGTCAAGAAAAAAAAATGAAAGTACTAAAAAGTTTGAAAAGTAATTCTTTGCTTGGTGATGAAGTACTTGAAATAATTGTGTTAAAGGAGCAGGCAATGCAACTTTACCCTTTTAAGACTTCCGATGTCTCAGGAAAAAAAAAGCTACATTTTGGGTGTACAGGAGCAAGAGGTAGGAACATATACTCTTTGTTTTGGGAATAAAACTTTCTTTTCTAGCAGAACTAATAAATAAAATCACTTTGGTTTGTAAAGTTTGTAACGTTTGTAAAGAACTGCAATGAAAACACATTTGAGGTGGATTTATATCCATGATAAAATTCTTAGGTACTGACTGTATATCACTGATCACATATCTGGGGCTCTAAAAATATGGAAAGCCCAAGTAAGCATTTGATTCCTTAACTTTAATCTCTGAGTGTTTAAAGTTAGGTCTATTTACATAAACATTCTTTTATAATGTCCTCTCTTGTCCTCTCTCACTTGTCCTCTCTCTCAACGTGTGGTTCTTTGTTCCAATTGAAATTTAGTCTCTTGAGATTCAATTACTATGTAGAGTTCAAGGGTGAATAGAAATTATTACTTTAAAGTAATCAAAACAGTATGGCACTGGCACAAAAATAGATACATAGATCAATGGATATATAGATCAATGGAACAGGATAGAAAGCCCAGAAGCAAATCCACAATTACATGGTCAATTAATCTTCAACCAAAGAGGCAAGAATATGCAATGGGAAAAGGCAGCCTCTTCAACAAATTGTGTCGGCAAAACTGGACAGCCATGCAGAAGAACGACACTTGACCACTTTCTTACACCAAACACAAAAATAAACTCAAAATAAAATTAGAGATCTAAATGTGAGCCTGAAAGCATTAAAAACCTAGAAGAAAGTACAGGCAGTAATTCTCTGACATTGGTCATAGCAACATTCCTCTAGATATGTCTCCTGAGGTAAGAGGAATAAAAGCAAAAATAAACTTGGGAGTACATCAAAATAAAATAAAAAGCTTCTGCACAGTGAAGGAAATAGTCAACAAAATTAAAAGACAACCTACTGAATGGGAAAAGGTATTTGCAAATGACATATCTGATAAAGGGTTAGTATCCAAAAAATATAAAGAACTTACGAAGTCAAGACTAAAAAAAATAATTCAATTAAAAACAGAAGACATGAACAGACATTTCTCCAAAGAAGACATACAGATGGCCAAGAGACAAATGAAAAGATTCTCAACATTACTCATCATCAGGGAAAGGAAAATGAAAAACACAATGAGATATCACCTCACACCTGTCAGAAACTATTGGTGAGAATGCAAACTGGTGTAGCCACTGTGGAAAACAGTATGGAAGTTCCTCAAAACCATTAAAAATAGAATTACCCTATGATTCAGTAATCACAGTACTAGGTATTTAACCAAGGAAAACAAAAACACTAGTTAGGAAGGATGTATATACCCTTATGTTTATTGCAGCATTGCCTACAATAGCCAAATTATAGAAGCCCCAATGTCCACTGATAGATGAATGGATAAAGAAGATAGATATATATCTATAGAATATCTTTATTATATCTTTATTCTATATATCTATAGAATATCTTCTATAGAAGATAGATATATATCTTCTTTATCCATTCATCTATCAATCCATCTATATCTATCTATCATCTATGTATCTATATATCTATCTATCAAAGAAAGACAAATGCCATATGATTTCACTCATATGTGGAATTTAGGAAACAAAATAAATGAACAAATGAGAAAAAAGAGAGAGAGAGAAACCAAGAAACAGACTCTTAACTACAGAGAATAAATTGATGGTCACCTGAGGGGAGAGGGCAGAATGAGTGAAATAGATTATGGAGATTAAGGAGTGCACTTGTGATGAGCACTGAGTAATGTATAGAATTGTTGAATCAGTATATTGTACACCTATAACTAATATAACACTCTATGTTAACTGCACTGGAATTAAAATTAAAAACTTAGTAAGAAAGAAAAAAAATTATTACTTTAAAATGGCTGTACTCCGCTTTCAGTGAAATTATTCTAGGAATCTTTCTTTCTTTTTTTGATTGCAGTTAGTAAATGCTTGAAAACCAGTCATATAGAGCTAGCCACACTTGAATAATACTGGATTTGAACCTCCACTGTAAAAATAAGCCACTATTTGAAAGATTATAGTAGCTGTCTGTCCTTCCACTTTAAAAAAAAATCCAGACTCCTTGGATATCTCCATGATGGAGAATAAGGCTCTATCTCTGAAGCATGAAATTCTTCATTATTCTCTTGAATTTTGGAGTCTTTGGAATCAGTCTAGGGAAAATATCCTTAATGTAAGACATACTTGTGTTTTACTTGGAAAATAGAGATAATATTCACTTCAATAAATCGTGAGAATTTAATGAGTTAGTACTAGGAAAACACCTAGCAGAGTTTTTGGCACACAGGAACGTTCAGCAGCTATTGTTACAATTGTACTCTTCATGTCTGAATGCAACTTGGGTGTGATTCTTGCTCACCCCCATAATCTATTAATTTCACTGTTTTCTAAAAAATAGCGTAAGTAAATATTATTTTTAATTTGCCAGCTGTAAGGAACATTCCCATACCCTGAAAACTGAGGATTAAATGGATAAAGTAACAAAGGGACCAGAATTTGCCTGGAACAGAGCTCATGGACTTCTCGCCATTTTTGTTCTTAAAATCACCCACCCACTCAGAGCTAATCATATCAACAGTTGGAAGTATTTTTTCCAGTCCATCTTCTATATGTAATTAGGTGTGCATTACGTTTATTCCATCATTCCATGATTAGTCACCCCCTATAAAATATAAACAAGTAATGATAGCTTTTGGAAGCAAAATAAAAACATTAGTTGTAATTGGCAAGATTATACATATTTCCTTTGTCTCTATGTCCATGTCTCTTGCCACATATCGGTCTTTGTCTCCTTTGCTTTTACTATCTCTAATGCTTATGGTCAAACTTAACTCTTTCCACTTCCTCTTTTTCCTTTGCCACTAGGCTCTAATCCAAGTTGCTGATACCTCTCACCTAGTCTACAGAAAACAGCCTCCATACTGATATTTCAATACCCATTTCTGCCCTTCTTTAATTCATTCTTCAAGAAAACACACAGAACATATGTAATCCTGCCCTTAGCTTTGGACCCTCTATTGTACTATTGAATTATAACATGGCAGAAAGAGACAGACAGAGAGAGAGAAGGAGGAGGAGGAGGAGGAGGAGGAGGAGGAGGAGGAGGAGGAGGAAGTGGAGCAGGAGGAAGGGAAGGAGAAGAGAAAGAGGAGGATGAAGAAAAAGAAAAGGAAGAGGAAGAGGAAGAAGGAGGAGGAGGAGAAGGAGGAAGAAGAAGAAAAAAAAGAAGAAGAAGAAGAAAGAAAGAAAGAAAGAGAAGAAGAAGAGGTGGAAGAAGAAGGAGGAGGAGGGGGAGGAGGAGGAGAGGGAGAAGAGAGGAGGAGGGGAGGAAAGGAGAGCAAGAGGGCGAGGAGGAAGAGAGGCAGGTTCAGGGAGAGGAGGATGGAGAGGAGGAAGGAGAAGAGGAAGAAAAAAAAAGAATTCAGCTTTAATAAACATCCAGACTCTTGCAGTCAAATACTTTTCAGCAAACCCTTACGTATTATGTTATGTTGGAAAAGAAAACTTATATTTATTTTGGGAAGGGCATCATAATCTTTTTAGTGCTTACAGAGGCTGAATATCTTAATTTGGTGCAGTCTGAAAGGTTTCCTGAAGATTGGGGTTGGAGACTCACGTCTTCCACAGACCCAGCCACTGAAACTGGATGACCCCTCAGGGCAGGTTGTTGGTGGGTCATCATCCCTCCCAGTTATTTTCTTTTTGGTGGTGCCATAGGACACCCACTTTCAGGTTAAACTCAGGAACTTGCTCTGATTCCACCCCCACCCCCATACCTACACCCCTCAGCGGTCCTAAGGAGGTAGGTGGAGTCCTGGGAAGGGAAGTCCCTAAACCAAGGGCATGCTTCATCCTCAGACTTTGGCTTGGTTTCACTCCCCTAGTCGGGAGAGGGACAACACTTCCGACATAAGGTCAGCACAGCCAGAGGATGCGTGCCCTACCTACCTCCAGTTGCCAACATTTCCTTTGCTTCAAGGTTCATGCAGCTCATGTTTGTCCCCCTCAGATATTCCTCCACTTTACCTCAGCAAACAACACATTCAAAATTCACACCTGCACTTGAATATCTCCACAATATTGTTTATATTTTTGGTTCTTGAGGCCTCAACCGGTTTAGACATAGTCTGATGATGCTGTGACACAGAGGCTTCTCAACCTTGGCTGTACAAGGAGGGCTTTGGGAGCTAGTGAGGCCCGGGGTCCTCTTGCAGAGATTTTCATATAGTTGGTCTGGGATGAGGTGTTGTAAGAGCTCCCCAGGTGATTCCGATTGCAGCCAGGGTTGAGATCCACTGATGTAAATCGAGTCTAAATATACAGATAATGGGATGAGAGACAGCCAGACCCAGAGAGAGGTTTCTGGGCTATCATCCAGCTACACTGAGCCACGGCCCTGCCCACCTGCACTTCAGCCACTCGGGATTTCCCGGTTCCTCTAATGCCTCCGGCTCTTCTCACTGCAAGTCCTCTGCACCGTCTGGCCCTTCCACCCGCGTCAGCACACCCTCCTCTGTCTCCATCAGTGCCTAGTTCATGCTCACTCAGCCTGTAGATCTCACTCCGATTGTAATTCTCTCATGAAAATCTTCCTCCCTCTCCCGTGTGCCACATGTGCCCTGCCACATGCATCCCAATAGAAAGGCAGAAAACCAAGGGCTCAACACCCACACCTGATGCCAGACTGCCTGGGTCGAATGTCCTGGCATCATCACATCCTGGCTGTTGGACTTGGACAAGCTGCTTACGTCCCTTGTGCCTCAGTTTCCAGATCTATAAGAACACTATGAAGTACTCCTGTTTAATCTAAAGTAATTCATTGTTTAATGTTTGTTCCTCTCACTAGAACGCAGGCTTCATGAAGGCAGGCCCATGCACGTCTGCTTTCTCTTTTCTTTATTCTTAATGTTATTCACAGACTAGAAATACATTGAATATATATTGAATAAATGAATGAACATACAATGCAAATAAAATAATTATAGACATGGTGCACGTAGTCTTTCTTACATTATCTTGTAAACATTCTGTTATCATTGGTGTTGCCCAAGTATATGAATTTAAGGCGCGAAAAACTGTAAATGAATAATTTCCCAATGCGGGAGTTGTTTCTGAGGTTTAATAGAACTTCCAAAATACAATCATGTGATTTTTCTTTCAACATTTTTTTTCCCTCGAAGAGCCAAAATTTAGAATGAAATAAATGACCAAAGGTTTAATTGTAGAATTGGGCAGCCTACATAATTCAAGAACTGGGTAATTGGGCCTTGACTCAACAGGAATTGATGGTACCTTGTTAGTGTGTAAGAATTATTAAATAATAATAACACCAGTATAAAGTTTAGCATTTCTTATATATTTCATAAAACTAATAAACCATTGAACATCTACCTGAGGGCTACTGCCCCTTAACTTTTAATTTAAATTGATTTTATGTTTAATTTATGACGGCTCTAAAATATTATGAAATGTAAAGAAGAAATGCAACCTCATAAATCAATGTGTTCTGGATTGCCAGTTTAATTTCTGTATTGATTTAGCACCCAGACTGGTGGTATCTATAAGAAGCCATAAGGTGCCGTCTATAAGAAGAGGCGTCACTGGATAAAGGGTCAGGTAGATCAAATAAGAGGCAGAACTTCCTCTCACTAATCTCCATAGAGGGAGAAATAAGCACATTGACACACTAAAGTTTTGATTTGGGTTTATACCACATTCTTGCAGCTACTTACATTAATAGAATTTTTTGCCTTCATTATAGCGGCTGGCATAAGAGAGTGAATAGTAAATTTGGCCTATGTATAAATGTAACACTTATGAATTTCAATCATTTTTGTGTAACGCTAAATATTATGCTTTCCAATTGTGAAGGAGATACTTTTGTGGCCGCCAGATTTGGGGATTGTCATTAAGCAAGAAATTTCATACCCAAATGTATTTAAAGGTATTAAAAAGACCTGTTTTTATTGGTAGTAGAAATTTGTTTCTAACGTACATAATCTTATTGTGTTCAATGTGTCCTTGCAAGTCAGATTTAAATTTTTTTTGGAAAAAAAATTGTCTTTTTGAAAAGGAAGAGCATTTGTGAACTAATAAGTAGCAGAAGTTCTGGAATCAAAATGGCTGGATTTCTTTCTTGCCTCCAATACTTAATAGCCGGGATGAATTAAACTACCTGTAGTACTTCATACATGATTTTATGATTTTCTTCTTTAACCAACTTTTCTTTTTTTAAAAATTTTTAACATTTTAATTTCTTTTTGAGAGACAGAGAGAGACAGCGTGCAAGCCGGGGAGGTGCAGGGAGAGAGGGAGATGCAGAATCCGAAGCAGGTTCCAGGCTCTGAGCCATCAGCACAGAGCCCGAGGAGGGGTTTGAACTCACCAACTGTGAGCTCATGACCTGAGGCGAAGTCAGAGCCCAACAGTCTGAGCCAACCAGGTGCCCCCCAACTTTTCTAATTCATAAACCAACCATCAGTCCTAAATGCATCAGGTAAGAGTATTACTGCACACAAGACTAGAGAAAACTAGAGGTAGTTACCCGATCTATTGTTTTGTAGGGAGAAGAGAAATGTAAATTACAAAAGTAAATGAGTGGAGAATCTTATATATGTCGATTTTTTAAACCTACTAAGTTAACAACAATAAAGCCAATGTATAAGAATTAAAACATGCTGGAACACAATAGTTAAATTAAATATCAAAAGAATAGACAAGAGATGACAAGTGCTGGGGAGGATGTGGAGAAAGGAAGCCTCCTGCACTGTTGGTGGAAATGCAAAATGGTACAGCCACTCTGGAAAACAGTATAGAGGTTCCTCAAAAAATAAAAAAATAAGGCTACCCTATGATCCAACAAACCCACTTCCGAGTATTTCTCCAAAAGAAATGAAATCACTATCTTGAGGACATATTATACTCTCATGTCCATTGCAGCATTATTCACAATAGCTAAGGTATGGAAACAAAGTGTCCATTGATAGATGAATGCATCAAGAAAATGTACACACACACACACACACACACACACACACCCCAAATGGAATATCATTCAGCTATAAAAAAAGAAGGAAATCTTGTCATTTGCAATGATATGGATGAACCTGGATGGCTAAGTGAAATAAGACAGAGAAGGACAAATAGTGCATATAGTATCCTATACAGATGGAATCTAAAAAAAAAAAAAGAAATAGTTGAACTTCTAGAAACAGAGTACACAAGTAGTTGCCAGGGGCTGGGGGTTGCAGGGATGGAACAGGGAGCCCCTTAGTAAGGAGCATACAAACTTTCATGAATTTCATCAGAAGATGAATAAGGTCTGAGGATCCAATATAGAACATGGTGACTATAGTTGATAACACTGTATTATAAAATTGAACTTTGCTCAGAGTAGAACTTAAATCTTCTCACACACACATAAAAAAATAATAAGGAAAGAAAGAAAAAAAGATAAATATGTGAGGTGTTGAATATGTCAGTTAACTTGACAGGGGAATCCTTTCCCAATGTACAGGAAAATCAAATCATCACATTGTATACTTTAAATATCTCCCAATTTCATTCCCATTCCTTAACACTACCCCCTCCATCTTCAACCCAGCAACAACACATGAAATCCTTCTTGTGCTCTGAATCTCTGACTTCCTCTTCTGAAGCCAGCCAGAGAAAACTCTCCTTTTTTTTTTTTTAAAGTTTATTTACCTATTTATTTAGAGAGAGATAGAGAGCGTGGGAGCAGGGGAGGAGCAGAGGGAGAGGGAGACAGAATCCCAAACAGGTTCTGCACCGTCAGTGCAGAGCCCTATGTGGGGCTTGATCTCACAAACCATGAAATCATGGCCTGAGCCAAAATCAAGAGTCAGACGCTCAACCGACTGAGTCCCCCAGGTGCCCCAAGAAAACTGAGCTTTTTAAGGACTCGTGTGATTAGGTCAGGCCCACCTGGATGATCTCTTTCTTAAAATCAACTATGTCATAGAACATAGAATCCCAGGAGTAAAATCTATAAAATTCAGGGATTAGGAAAGACATGAGCCCAGAGGGATGGGGTGGGAGGCAGGAATTTGGGACTCTTGGGGTGCAACCGGGCAATATATTGACTAATTCTGTTGGAATTTATGTGGCTTATGTTCCTGTGCTGCCTGTATGTACCGTGTACTCTTCACTTTGTCGTAGTATCATATTACCTATATTTCACACAAATTAAAGAGTACCATGGACATGGTACTGGCATTAGACATTAGGAAGTAGGATGAATTGTAGGAGGAGTTGTTTCTCCAGAAGCAGGACCTGCCTCCCCTGAAAGGTTAGGTGTTAGGAATAGTACTTAATTATCAGTTGGACTAGGGACTGGAATCTAGGATGATGCCCAGATTTTTGGTCTCAGTAGCTGGATAGGTGATGGGACCTTTCACTGATGATGAAGAATACAGAAGAGAAATAATTTTGGGGAGGAAAGGGAGGAATTATTTCCAATTCAGTTTTGGGTCTGCTGAGTTTGAGCTACCCACAGCACATTGTGTTGGAGATGCCTCGTAGATATGTGGATACATGAGTCCTGGGTTGAGAAGAAAAGTCTGGGATTCACAGATTGGAGGAATAGTGTAACTTCAAGAAGGGTGGACATGTCTCGTTACAAATACTTAGACTAAGAAGAGAAGTGGACCCAGAACAGAACAGTGGAGGATGTCAGAATTTAACGTAGGAGTCATAGGAAAAGGGGAACGACAAAGGGAAAAAAAGGTACAGAAAGAAATCTCCCAGATAAATGCTAGGGAGGAAAGAATCTAAAGAGGGGGTTGTCAATTTTATCAGATGTAGTAGAGATTTTAATAATGATAATGATACATAATAACAATTATATTTATTGAGTACTTGAAAAGTGTAAGATATTTTGCCATCATATTAAAAACAGATCACTATCTTAACAGCATTCGTGAATGGTAGATATTATCATTCCTGTTTTCTTTTTTTTGTTTGTTTGTTTTAATATTAAAAAAAAAGTACTTTATTGCTGGGTGCCTGGTTGGCTCAGTCAGTAGAGCACAGGACTCTTGATCTTGGAGTCATGAGTTTGAGCTCCACATTGGGTATAGAGGTTACATACACACATACATACAAAGAATACTTTATGGCTAAAAAATGCTAACCATCTTCTGAGCTTTCAGGGAGTTGTAATCTCTTTATTGGAGGAGGGTCTTGTCTCCATGTTGATGGCTGTTGATGAATCAGGGTGGTGGCTGCTGAAGGTTAGGATGGCTGTGGCAGTTTCTTAAAATAAGACAACAATGAAGTTTGCTTCATTGATTGATTCTTTCACAAATGATTTCTCTGTAGCACATGACACTGTTTGATAGCATTTTACCCACAGTAGAACTTCTGGAGTCAGTCCTTTCAAATCCTGAACTGCTTTATCAACTACGTTGATAATATTCTAAATCCTTTGCTGTCACTTCAACTATCTTCCCAGCATCTTCAGCAGGAGTAGAGTCCATCTCAAGAAACCACTTCCTTTTTCTTAAATATAATTTATTGCTTTTTTTAAAAATTTTTTTTAATGTTTTTTATTTATTTTTGAGACAGAGAGAGACAGAGCATGAACGGGGGAGGGGCAGAGAGAGAGGGAGACACAGAATCGGAAGCAGGCTCCAGGCTCTGAGCCATCAGCCCAGAGCCCGATGCGGGGCTCGAACTCACGGATGGCAAGATCGTGACCTGAGCTGAAGTTGGACGCCCAACCGACTGAGCCACCCAGGCGCCCCTAATTTATTGCTTTTTTAATATATATTTTTTTAATTAAAAAAATGTTTTAAATTTATTTATTTTGAGAGGGAGAAAGAGAGCACGTGGAAGGGGCAGAGAGAGAGAGAGGGGAAGAGAGGCAGCACAGAACCCCTTGCAGAGCTCGAACTCACAAACTGCGAGATCATGACCTGAGCCAAAACCAAGAGTTAGATGCTTAGCCGACTGAGCCACCCAGGTTCCCCTCACTCATGTTTTCTATATAGGAATAAACTAAGATCTAGGCAGACCAAGTGACTGGTGCAATTTAGAGATTGCCATAAACCTAAACTCTGCTGGGATTTAAACTCAGAGAAGTGTGATACTGAAACACACAACTTTTTAAATATGCCACACCACCGCTTTACTGTTAAGTCAAATAAGAACTAAAGCGTGTATTTCAATGACAACAATAAGATCACTTTTTAAGGAAGAAAGATGACAATTTTATTGCTTCAGGGCCAATATATTTGTGCCTATGTGTGTACTGGGGCACTTCAAACATCTGAACATTAGCGTGGCTGGAACGTAAATGGGAGATAAACGATTTGACAATATGAGCTGTAGTTTCAAGAAGTTAGCCATAAAGAGTGAGAGTCAGTAAAGAAAGGAGGGGCAACATTAAGTGAGAATGACGTTTTAGTTATTTGTGGTAGTGTACTTTTATTATAACTTAACACATTATCCTAAGGTCCACTATCGTAATATCGGAAAGCCCTCAGGGTTTGAACTTATACATACCTAATGCGCACTCAGTCCTAGTATTTGTGTGGCCTTTTGTGAGTCTCTCAAGCCTGTAGTTCCTCCTGTGATAGGGGCAAAAACACCTACCCTGCAGAACTCCTTGACAATTTAAATAAGCCAACTTATGAACGGTGTTCATAATCACTCCGGGGTGCACCCAACTGTAAAAGTGCCGAGTGGTATTACTTAGTTTTGTATTCTAACAGCCAACAACAGAACAGGTACTCAACGAAAGAATGAATGGATGGATGATATGTGACAAGTGTTTGTTCACTTATCTCTATCTCTTCTTTTCACAGTGAGGGATGATGTCTTGTCCTCCTCAAAATTGTTTTTCCAAGTCCTATACTGCTGAGCACAGAATCTGAACTCTATAAAGGTTTCCTGACTGACCTAATGAAAAGCTAAGAGTAAGATTAATGTCAAACATTAAGTATAAATCATATGTAATGGGTTTATCATTGTGCCAGGAATTAGGTATTTATGCTAAAAATAGGTGAAATAGATACCCAGAATATAATAATGGGCCCTCGTCAGGGTGTAATAGTTTTTAGTTGATGATATGAACATGTAAACAGAGAGGGAGAGAGCTACCATTATTGATTGCTTTCCTATTGTTGGCTTTATAGGTAGAAATTTAGCTGAAAACATATCTTTATGGTCATGATCAAATCGGGAGCAGGCAGTGCACTTGGAAGTTCTAATTTAATCCATTCACATAAGCAGCAGCTGTGGGATGCCCTATGCAACCTGCCCGTATCACACATGGGGCCCAATTATTGAGCCACAGGGAATTGGAATCATCAGATCTTAGGGTCAAGTTCAATTAAACCACACATAGGAAGATATGGTTGACTTTATGAAGGACAGACTAGGTGAAAAGCAGTAGAATATTCTGTCAAACCTAACGCCACACATGTACACACATATCTACAGTCTTGTTCGTAGTGTCATCTTTGAAAACTGATGACAATACAAAATATAACTAAAGCTGATGCTTCTGAAAATTTCCTTTGGATCTTCATGTTTTGTTTTAATTACTTACATTAAAAGAATTTACTTATTTCTTGATTTACTAGTACCTACCTACTGTTTAAATTGCCAATAGCTATTTGTCAAGGTACTGCCTTTCATACCTCTTGTGATTTCTGGGATCTTCAGTTTCCTTCACTCAAGTCTTTTTACTTGAATCTCTTGAAGATTTTTTACATCTGTCTCTGAGTGGTCTTTTAGTATAGTTTTAAGGCGGGTTTTATGCCACAATACTCCCAGCACTTAGCATACTCCCCAGCAGCTACTAGACCCCCAATTTCAACACATCTGTTGGAAGTATGGATCATCTCTTTCGCTCTAGTGGTTTCGGCTGCTGCCTCTTCCCTATTATAACTTATTTATATTGGGGCAATAACCTAACTCTCCGTCCCCAGTCTTGTGGTAGCCAGTTCATCTTTCATATTGAGGAAAGAATGATCTTCTTAAAATACTAGTTTGATCCTATCATCCTTAACAGGACCTCTTAAGGATCCTGTTCAGGATTAAAATTCTTCAATACAGTCGCATTACCTATAGGAGAAAATCCAAACTTTAAGACCCTCCATGACTGAGTCCCTGGCCATTTCTATTCCTTTCTTATCATTTCTTTTTTCCCCCCTTTATTCCTTGTCCCCCTCCTCGATCTCATCCAGAGTTTGGGTTTCAGGAACACTGAACAATTGAAGGTCCAGTGTTTCCCATGTTCCATATCTCTTTTGTTATGCCATTTCATCTCCCTGGACCTCATGGCCCTTCCTCATCAGCCTAAAGACCATTTGTGCACTTCTCAAAACTTAGCTCAAACCTCATTTCTTCCTTGAAGGAGATCCTCATCCTCAATCCACAGGAAGATATACATACACCTCATGTATTTCTTGTTAATCATCTGTTGGAGCATTTACAATATGAACTTCTTTACTTTTATGAATGTTTTACTTGCTTGTAATAATTTTTAAAATCTCTTTACATTTTGCTTCCTCTTACTACACTCCAAATCATGTGGCCCCAGTCCCAGCTGGACCTGTTTTTGCATTCACAGTGCTTAATATAGCATCTGCATATATAGGAGATACTCAATAATGGTATGTTGAACAATTGAAAAAGTTTATTGTTATTTATTGCTAGGTTATGACTATTGCATTGAGCTAGAATTTAAGCTTGCAATCGGGAATCATACCTTATATTATTTGAAAATTCTCAGACATAGCATGATTTTTCCACACAGGGCATGCTTAATGTTGTTTATCGCTGATGATGTTGATGTTCTATAGACTCCTGAAAATGTGGCATGCTTATTTTCCCAAAAGGCACAGCTGAATTCAGGATGAGAATCAGCAATCCTGTGATCAACAGTCTTTGCGTAGTATAGCAGCTAGGAGACCTGCTGTGTGAAGTAACTAAACAACTCTTATGGGATGACTCCACATACGAGTAAGTGGGGTATTGTCTATGATTTGGAATTTCGTCGGCTCTTGCTACTGGTTTTCTCCAGTGCCAATGACAAAAGTTCATAGACGCGAGTTTCTGTTCACAGTTTAACAGAGAAACATTTGCCTAAAACATAACACTTAGACATTTTGGTGGATTAAATATGGCCCTATATTCCTTGCAGTTTCTCCCATAAAGAGGTAGAATCTCTTTTCCCAACCCTTACATCTGGGCTGACCTTCTCTGTGACACACTTTGAGCAGTGGAATAAGGTAGAAATGGTATTGTGTGAATTCAGGAACCAAGGCCTCCATAGCCTGCATTTTGTCCTGTCCAGGACCACGGCGTGGAGAGTCAGGGAATAAATGGCCACATGGGGAGAGAGGCCCAGCCACTGAGCAATCCCAGTGGAGCTCAGCCCCAGCTACCCATTAACTGGTGGCACCCAGATGCATAAGCTGAGGTGACACCAGCAGAAGAATCACCTAGTCAACCTACAGGACAGTGAGAAATAATATAGCATAGTTGCTACGTGTTAGGGAAGTGTGTTATGCAGCAAGAGATAACTGGTGAAAGTATGATAGCAAATGGCAGCTTCTGGATTCCTTTTCCTAACAGTTAAAATATAAACAACCACAGTGTCTTTTTAGGGGCTCCAGAGATCCTGAATAGAGTACGGTTGTTCAGTGAGGTTATGAAAACATTTCCAGCTCATTATGACAAATGACAGAAATAGAAAAGGCCTAAGCAGGAACATGTTCACACACACTGATTCTGTAAATCTTCAATTCCTGGCAAATAAGGATAAAATATAAGAGTACTTAAGTCAATGTGAGAATAATCTGTTACATTGCTTCAAAATTAAAACAGTGAAAATTTGGTCAAAAAATGTTTAAAAGCTAGCAAAAAGAGCCTAGGATTTTGAAAAAGAAATGCTGTGAAACAAAAATCCATTAATATTCAATAATCTCCCCTCAGCTTCTCCAAATGCAAAGAAGTCAGTAATGGGGTCAGTTCTTTACTTGAACCAGAATTCTGGTTCATTCAAAAGCCAAAAACAAATAAACAAACAAAACCTAAAAACACTTAAAGCTGAAGAGAG
The DNA here is from genome assembly GCF_014898765.1 of Herpailurus yagouaroundi. Classification (NCBI taxonomy): domain Eukaryota; kingdom Metazoa; phylum Chordata; class Mammalia; order Carnivora; family Felidae; genus Herpailurus; species Herpailurus yagouaroundi. Next base: position 30,841,987 of record NW_024412405.1, read on the forward strand.
CCTTAACTAGGATTAACTAGAAAACCTCTTTGAAAAATCTATTTGCTACATTGTCTTCATATATAACACATGCACATATAAGATTTAAAAATTCTCCTAGGTTCTGTAGTAAGCCTTGTGCTTCTCTAATTACTTACATTTAATCATAAAATGCTTTCAAAAAACACAACCAATTTTGTAGACGGATTGGAATCAATGTATGCACTTGACATATGTCCAGGCCCCAACAATTTACAAGGCACTGAAACACTCCTGATTTCACACAGTATCATGAGCTTGGGGATTATCTCCTCATACAGGTAAAGAAAAAATGGATCTCAGAGAGTTCATTATTTGGGTACATTGAAAGGTGATTTAGCAGGTTAAAAATAGGATTAGCATTCAGACATTTTCTTCTTAATCCCCAGAAATAAATTACATAATAGTGATACATTACTAGCTAATTCTTACAGCCCTTATATTCCAGGCATTGCTACAGTGTTCCTGTGTATAATAACAAATTCAGTCCTCATACAACAATCCTATGAGGTAAATACCATAAATATCCCCATTTTACAGATAAGAAAGCTGAAATGGACAGAGGTAGATTAAAGTTGTCCAGGATTCCACAGCTGGTGATGACAGATTTGGGATTTAAACCCTAACAGTTCATCTTAGATAGAATATGTGCTCTTAACCATTGTGTTAGAATTCTTCTCCTTAACAATGAATGATGTTTATTTTTTAAGTTATAATGACCATAATTTTAGAATTTCTCTGGGCCCACAAATCTACTTGAAACAGTTTAGCAGCTCCAACTGTCCCACATTAGTTGAAGAGGGACTGACCCTGTACAGACAATAGTTCTGTCCAAAGGGAGAAAAGAGGGTTGGAGTAGATGCTTTTTCAAGTGCGTTACGAAAAACGGGGATGTTCATATCATGATACGTTTATGTTCATAGGAATCTCAGCTTGAATTCCAGGGATTCCAAAAGGCCAAATGAAATGGCTAAAATGTATTTTTGGATTGCTGAGGAACAATTACCAAGACACTAAAACTATAGCTTTCCACCTTTGTGGAACTTTGTGACTGAATTGGTTTTGTCTCTTTCAAATGTTATCTTGAAAAAGGGGTTTGTCTCAAGAAAGAGATGAAAACTAGCCCGTTGTATTGTGGCATTCGTGAGCCTACTTTGGCACTCAGCAGACAAAATATGTATCTTTTATTGATCTTATGATTTGGTTTCCCATAAGCTTTTAAAAATGATAATTCACAAGAGGCGAGACGATTTTAAAATACGTTTTCCTTATTATCACTCTACATCACTTGATAGATGAAGTGATAATGTGAAATTTTGTCTCTCGGCGATCCTTAGAATTTTGAGGGTCAAGCGTTCTGATGAGTATGTGTTGAAAACCACCCGCCAAAATGCACATAAACAAAATCTTTTCCAGTTTCTTTCAAGGGGTCAATGAATCCTTTAACATGTTTACAAATCTCCAGATATAAATATCTCACTTTATCTTCATATTTCTTAATTTATCCAATAGGGCTCATAAGATAAATAAATAATGAAAATACTATAGAGTCATGCCAACAATGACCGTATTACAGCAATAATAGTAATACTATTATTTAGCAATATTCTAACTATTCTATAGTTAGAATAGCAATATTCTATATAGCAATATTCTATACTATTTAGCAAAATAGTAATAGCAATGACTAGTAATACATAGCACGTATTAGATACTCAATATACTTGGTGATCATACAAAACAGGTGCTGTATAAAATATAAATAAAATATCATCATTTTACATATCAGAAAACTGAGACATGGAAGGGTTAACTTCCTCCAAGTGAGCAAGGGTTACTTCAGCAAGGGTTACTCCTTTCCTCAAGCAAGGGTTTGAAATTCTGGAGTCTGATTCTATAGGTCTCTACAGAGGCAATTAGCATATTGTAAGTGCTCAATAAACATTAGCTGTGGTCACTGCTGGTATTGTTATTTGGAGGTAAACACGGAACTTGTAGAAAAATTCACAACACGTAGGCAAAAATCTCTTTTCTTGAATAAGTGAAAAGATTTTTTCTTGGATTTAATAATTGTCTCCTTTTGCTCTAGGTTCTAATAGTTAGATAATGGATCTTGTCAACCATTATATGTCTTCACCTTCAGCTGGGGACACATAACTTTTATTGTGGTCCATTATCTGGCCATTAGAGGCCGCAAGTGTGTCCCCTGACCTTGTACCTCACATTATGCTGAGGAAAAGGAGAAGAAAATGTGGAGGCAGCAGCTTTTCCAGCCTCAGATGTGAAAGGAACTATAGAGCCTCCTATATTGAGACCATTCATTTTCTCCCTGCTGTAAAGTCCATCATGCAAGTCCCGTGGATAAGATGTAGTCTGTTTCCTGATCCAACTGCCCAGCCTTCCCTTCTTGCTGCCTCCCTTCATGAAGGCAAATCTAGTAACAACCAAACTCTATAACCACTCAGATATTCTTTTTGACAGGGGAGGGCATGAAACTGCTCACAAGCTTCCGTGCTTGGGTTCAGCTTAGAGATTTTATATTCTTATCACACAAGCCCACTGATTCCTAAACTCAAGGTATTTATGTAATTTTGTGAATTTTTTCATAGACTTATGTGGCATGGTTTTGTTTCCAAAATGAAAGTGAACCATAATTAATGTCAATTAGAGATTTTTTTTAAATTTCGTAAACTTAAAATAATTGCAAGCACTGTGGGGTGCTATGTCAAAGAAGTGGAGACTGTTAGAGAGAACCAGAGCCTGACAGTACTTTAAAGAGGTAAGAACAGATTTTTTTTTTTTCAGGAAGTGCCATAGTAAAGGAAAAGAGACCTCAGTGTAGAATGGTGTTCACTGAATATAGCAAGAACAAATCAGGATTTTTTTTTTTAATTTTTTTTTCAACGTTTATTTATTTTTGGGACAGAGAGAGACAGAGCATGAACGGGGGAGGGGCAGAGAGAGAGGGAGACACAGAATCGGAAACAGGCTCCAGGTTCTGAGCCATCAGCCCAGAGCCTGACGCGGGGCTCAAACTCACGGACCGCGAGATCGTGACCTGGCTGAAGTCGGACGCTTAACCGACTGCGCCACCCAGGCGCCCCCAAATCAGGATTTATAGCCAATGAGCAGAGTAAGGCAGTTCAGTGGATGGAAAATTACCAAGAGGTGATATCAAGGGTGGGGGAATTCTTATAAACCCACCTAAGAAGATTTTTACTGAAGGCAGACCAGGGTGATCAGATATTGAGGGCAGGGGATGAAGAATTTGATTAGATTTCAAGGATAATCAGATATCAAAGGTTAGATACTCTTCCTAAACAGACTTAGCAGGATTCGTGCTAAAACTTGGGCTATGCAGGCCCAGTAAGGATGGGGGCCAAGGTTGAGGCCTGGTTGAGAAAAGGGCTCAGAGGAGCCTGACTGAAGTTTGGTCAAGAACCACCAACAGGTATCTGTTGACAGGATCTATGTGAATCTATCAAGATTGTCCATATTCTCGCCCAGAGAATAAGGAAGGTAACGCAAACCATGAATCAGGTCATCTTTTTCTCCGTTTTATTGCAAAAGAATTGTTGGCTTTGTGCTTTGACCCTGAGTTTGCCTTTCTATGTTGGTTGTAAAAGTGAATGGAAATCTGAAGGCCCTATTCCTATTGTCCTAAGTGTGTCACCTTCTGTGCTCTGTAGAGAGCCTCTGCCAGGGTTGGTGAACACTAATCCCATCGCTTGCCATTCAGTGTATCCACTCATGGCAAAGTTATAAAGAGATTTAAATCTCTTTGTATTTTCTATGTTTGTTTGCCTTCTTTTTTTTTTTTTTTTTTTATCAGAATAGATGTTTCTTGGAGGCTAAGACTTTGTGTTCCAGTATGTGATCTAGAAAACTTTTCCTAATGTTGAATATTTTGGAAATTCTAAAGTAGTGAATTTTATCTTCTCTTTCCCCAATTTTCTGCTTACTTCTTCTTCTCCTCCATTCCCTCCCTTCCACACAAACATGTTCTAACTCACCCTCAAAGTCGGTAGAGATTAATGTGATTTTTGTTTAATGTCAAGCCCACATACTTTGATAACAGAAAGATCAGTGGAAAGTTATGTGAAGGTTGTTAGCTTTGGGACCTTGACAGTTTAAAGAGACCATCGTGACTTGGTAGAGCTGATGGCATGCTGTCTGTGAATCCCAGTTAGACATCAACCATTAAAGATCATTGGAAACCTTGTCTAATAATTTGTTATATGATATGATTGAGAAATCACTGACTATGTTTACTTTCCATACTCCACAAGAGCTTATCTTTCAAGTCAAATTTTCAAGGTGATGGTTGAAAGTACATGTAAAAACGGGATGACTCTCTGTTCCCCTGACCAAGATAAAAGGGGACACTCAGAAGGCAATCTTCTGATGAGGAGACACTTGAGAGTCCAATGAGCCTGTCAGGTCCCATGGGGACACTAATGCTGTCTCATGAAACTCCAACTATACCGGAGAACTAGAACCTGGCACCTGAGTGATGCTGGAAGTTCTCAGGGGGATGAGGATAAATGTCCCATGTGACCTAAAAGAAATGAGGTTCCTGGATCATCCAGAGAGTTCTAGAGTGGGAGCTCAGTAAGTAGCCTGCTGTTTGAAGGGTACAAATTCTAGATCTAGTCCCGGACACCAACAAAACAACTTTTTTCCCCCAATAACTTTTTTTCCTGCAAAAAATCCCAATTACGAAGATCTTGAATGCCAGCGAACAGGTTTAGATCTATGGGCAATGCACTGTCGAAAATGGGTTTTAAGCAGGCATGGCTATGCCCATACCTTTTTTGAAAGAAGATTGATCTGATAAGAGTGTGCAAAATGAGTTGAGAGAAGGAGAGACCTGAGATGAGATGGCTGATTAGAAAGCTTCTACACTCTTGTCAGAGAGACATGGCAGAAATCAGGAGTCTAGTACTGGCAGAGTGGATGGAGAGAGGGGAGCAATTATGAGCAACACAATAGAGGTAGGACAGACAGTGTTGCCCCAGATGCACAGGCAGGAAGGAAATCAATGCTAATCCTGAGATTAGGAAACATCAAGAGAGATCAGGTTTGGAGAAAGAGAATGAAATAGCTTTGAAAGTATTTGACTTTGAGGTATCAGTGGAATGTCCAAGAGGAGAGAGATAGGAGCAATCAGAAATGTGTGTCAGAGGTTTGGAAAGGAGATCAGGTCTGAAAGCAGAGTCCTGGAGTGCACGATTAAGAAGGAACAGTGTACAGGGGCGCCTGGGTGGCTCAGTCGGTTAAGCGGCCGACCTCAGCTCAGGTCATGATCTCGCGGTCCGTGAGTTCAAGCCCTGCGTCGGGGTCTGTGCTGACAGCTCAGAGCCTGGAGCCTGTTTCAGATTCTGTATCTCCCTCTCTCTGACCCTCCCCTGTTCATGCTCTGTCTCTCCCTGTCTCAAAAATAAATTTAAAAAAGTTAAAAAAAAAAAAAAAGAAGGAACAGTGTACAAAGAAATGACAAAGTCTAAGAATAGATGCTTGGGCAACATCTACATTCAGGAAACAAAACAAAACAAAACAAAACCAGGAGGGAATCCAGAGAATACAAGGAAGAGACAGTCAGAGGGCTAGAAGGAAAGCAAAGATGCTCCAGAGAAGCCAAAGAATTATCTCTTAAAGGATTTCTGTGGCATACTTTTGTTTACAAAATGAAAGTGAATCATAATCATTTTTGGAATTTATTTTTGAGATATTTGAGACACTTGAGGTCACTGAAAGTAACATCCAGTTCTCCAGGGAGAAACAGAAGGTTAAGAACTGTGAAAGAGGGTATTGGATTTGGCACATTGTGGTGATGCTTGGAGAGTAGTTTTTGTAACATGATGATAACAGGGGCCAGACTCAGGGAACATTAGTTGAGTACAAAGTAGAGGCTTGGGGGGCGCCTGGGTGGCGCAGTCGGTTAAGCGTCCGACTTCAGCCAGGTCACGATCTCGCGGTCCGTGAGTTCGAGCCCCGCGTCGGGCTCTGGGCTGATGGCTCAGAGCCTGGAGCCTGTTTCTGATTCTGTGTCTCCCTCTCTCTCTGCCCCTCCCCCGTTCATGCTCTGTCTCTCTCTGTCCCAAAAATAAATAAAAAAACACTGAAAAAAAAATTCAAAGTAGAGGCTTGGGATATGGATTTCTTTTTTCCTTAAAAATTGCCTATTGGGTGGTTTGACCATGGCCAAAAGGAGAATGATTGCTTAAAAGGATAACTGGGAGAAATATTTTTATCTACTTGCTTGTTTACATCAGGATTGGAAAACTTGAGTAGAGTCAGGGTCACAGGATCACTGGTTGCGAGAGAATATAGATGAAAGAGAGATTCTTGAGAGACCAATAGTCTAAGCATGACTGGCAGGGGCACAGAGGACTAGCCAGAGAGAGAAGGAATACTGTCTGTAACATGACATGGAAAGGAGAGAGGTTGCTCATCAACAAATACTAATCATGAAATACTAATTGTGCCAGGCACTGTTGTCTCCTGTAGGGATATAACCAAAACCCACAAAAATCCCTGTAGGAGAAGAAGTGAGAGAGGTGATGGGGAGGATATAATCAGATTATATAGGAAATCATAGGGTATGTTAAGGACTTTACTCTGAGCAAGATACGAAAGCACAGGACATTTTGAACAGAGGAGTGGCCTGATATTTTAGCAGGATCCCTTGTCTGCTATGTTGAGGTGACTGTGTAACACAAGGCCAGTAAGGAGGCAATCCAGGTGAGAGATGATCTGATCATGCTTGGACTTGTGGTAATAGTGGACGTGGTGAGAATTGATCAGGTTCAGGAAAAACAGTGAAGCTACGGCTAACAGTAGGTACTAATGGACCAGCCATGAGAGAAAGAAACCAAGGATGATTCCAATGTTTTTGGCCTGAGCAACTGGAAGAATGGAAATCCATTAACTGAGATGGATAAAATGGGGGACAGGGCATATGAGGATCTCAATTTGCGACACAAGATTTTGAGAGGATTACTAGCTATCCAAGTGGTGATGCCAAGTAAGACGCTGGATATACAAGTAGGAAGTTCGGGGAGAGATATTAATTTAGGGCCTACTGCTATTTGGATGATATTTAAAGAGAGTGAGTAAATGAGATCCCCAAGAGAATGAGTGGAGATGAAAAAGAGAAGCGGTCTGAAGACTCTCAACCCCTGAACACTCCAGCATTGAAAAGTTGAAGAAGAAAAACTCAGGGTTCTTAGAGAACACTATGATTTGGGATGAAAAATGGAGAAGCTTAAATATGGTTGATTTCCCCTCAGGACTGAATTGCTAATTCCCCTAGGAAGCCTTCCACATTCCTCCAAGCATGGGTTCTTTAGCAAACCAGGACTATATATCCCTGGGTATATATCTAAAAGTATTGAAATCAAGGTCTTGATATATTTGCGTTCCCATGTTCCTTTTAGCCAAAAGGTGGAAGCAACCCAAATGCCCATCAGCTCGTAAACTGATATGCAAAAGGTGGTATATACATACAATGGGATATTATTCAGCCTAAAAAAATAAGGAAATCCTGCTACAAGCTATACCAGAGGTGACCCTTGAGGACATTATGTTAAGTGAAATAAGCCCGTCAGTCACAAAAAGACCATGTTTCATGATTCCACTTACAGGAGGCGTCTCAAGTAGTCAAGTACATAGAAACAGAAAGTAGGATGGTAGTCCCTAGGTCTGAGGAAGTTGTTTATCAGGCATAGAGTTCTAAACTGCAAGATGAAGAAATTCCAGAGAGCTCTGTTTCACACTGTGAACGTGATTATACTTTACAGTACTGAGTCGTACACTTAAAAGTGGTGAAGATGGTAAATAATGTTATGTGGGTTTTTTAACCACGTACCAAAAAGGTCACAAAGCCTAGCTCACGCTCAAGGCTCTAACTTCCAAAAGGAGTATAAAGAATTTGTAGACATGTTTTCAAGCTACTAAAACATGTTGTTTCTTTTTTCTTTATTTCTTTTTCTTTCTTTCTTTCTTTCTTTCTTTCTTTCTTTCTTTCTTTCTTTCTTTTCTTTTTTTCTTTTTGGTTTGTCTTTACAGGAATATTTTCAGAACTATGTACTAAACCTCCTTAAAACTGACAGGCAGGGGCGCCTGGGTGGCTCAGTCGGTTAAGCGTCTGACTTCAACTCAGGTCATGATCTCGCAGTTCCTGAGTTTGGGCCCTGTGTCTGGCTCTGTGTTCACAACAGCCTGGAGCCTGCTTCAGATTCTGTGTCTCCCTCTCTGTCTCTGCCCCTGCCCCCTTTGTGTTCTGTCTCTCTCTCTCTCCTTGTTCTAAACATAAAACATTTTTAAAAATTGTTTTTACACTGACAGGCAAAAAATGTAGTTTATCATAAATTTTCTACCTTTTTTTAAAATATCAAGTTTGATTTCAAAACAATTAATTTAAAGAGCATCTTTTTATGGTTAACAAAAGTAAAATTTAAGAGTGATTAAATTTTTAAATGCTTTCATTGAAATTAAAGAGAAGAGAATTAATATAGATCTGCTTTTTAACCCAATAGATATATTTTTAAATTAATTTAATCTTATTTAAAGCCTTAAGTAAAATTACTTTAGATATTTCAGGAAACTGCATTCATACATTTTAATTGGATTTGTCAAAAATAAGGTGAAGGAGTTGCTGAAGACGGAAGCAAAATCAGACTCATTTGGAGTTGGGTAGGGAGGGGGACGATGGTGGCAGAAGCGGTCGTAATAAGGATTAGGGAGGCTGGCTTTGGAGGTAGGTAGTTGGGCAATGTGTCTGTAAGACGAGAGACTCCCTCCGTGTCATAAAACCCATGAAATCCAGACGTGAGGCAGATAAAGCAGTAGGTTAAGCATGAACACAAGGCTCTGGTCTGAAGGCACAGGCAACCTTTAGGCTAACCGTGTTGGTCTTGTTTCAGGTGACTGACTTCTGATCACATTCCTTCCTGACCAATCAAGCGCTGACTCTTCTCTTCCATTCGTTCAGTCAGCAAATTTCATTCTGAGTGTTTAGTTTGTACTAGGCATTCTGTTAGACCCTGTGGACACAATGGTAAACCAAATAAACTCAATCCCTTAAGGTTTTGTGGAAGGGGCAGAAACATTATTCCAAGTTTAGTGCTGTGAGAAATTAGATACAAGGTATCATGTGGTACCTAGTTAGCAAAGATTAACTTATTTTTTTAAGTTTATATTTATTTATTTTGAGAGAGAGACAGAGAGCAAGTGGGGGATGGCAGAGAGAGAGGAGTGAGAGAGAATCCCAAGCAAAGCTCCACTCTGTCAGCACAGAGTCCGACTCGGGGCTCAAACTCACAAACCGTGAGATCATGACCTGAACTGAAATCAAGACTCTGATGCTTGACTGACTGAGCCACCCAGGTGCCCCAAAGATTAACTTCTTTCTCTTTGTTCGAAAAGAAATTATATATGAAGAGGTTAAGGGGAGACTTGACATAAAATGTTTATGTTAAAAAGATAGGAAAGGGATTTTGATATGAGATAACCAGGGAAGGTAGTCACTGGAAAGTGAATACACCCTTGAGCTCTACTAGTAAGAGTATAGAATTCAGACCTAAAGAGGGAAGAAGCACACTTGATCCCGTACCCATATCAAGCCATTTTGCACCATTTCTATTTACCTGTGCTCCACCTTCAGAGAAATGTAGATCAATGGCAATGCATGCTGAGAATGAGTGGCCAAGCCGTGTTAAGAAGAATTAATATTGGGGTGCCTGGGTGGCTCAGTTGGTTAAGCATCTGACTTCGGCTCAGGTCATGATCTCACAGTTTGTGGGTTCGAGCCCCATGTCGGGCTCTGTGCTGACAGCTGAGAGCCTGGAGCCTGCTTCAGATTCTGTGACTCCCTCTCTCTCTTTCTGCCCCTCCCCTGCTCGCTCTCTGTCTCTCTGTGCCTCTTAAAAATAAACGTTAAAAGATAAATTAAAAAAAAAAGAAGAATCAGTATTAAATCTGTAGAAGAGAGATAATGAATATATAATTGTTTCAGTACTCTAAATTAGCTTATTTGGAAGAGGATCATGGTTATTTTGTGTTGCTTCAAAGATTATAAGCAGGACCCATGGTCTATGATCATAAGAAGGCATATCGCAGTTCACGTATGAAAGAGGATTGTAATAATGAAAGTGCTTCGGTGAGCCCCCTATCTCTGGTGTGTTACGGTAAGTGCGAAATGAGCCCTGCCAGGGGTACTTGAGTGAGGTTGGACCAAGAGAGCAGCAAGCTTCCCGTCATCTCCAAGAGTTTATGCGAAGTGTTCTAATGGTGCCCAACTCTTCTGTGATAAAGCTCCGTGCACACCTGAAGGCAGATTGACTAGGGTGAGATTGGTTAGCAGTCCACAATGATAAAGTATCTCCCATGAATGCATATACTCCTTTTGGGCTTTAATTTAAAAATGCAGAATTCTGGAAATACCAGCTTGCATAACACCAAACTGCTTGACTGGAAAGGGAACTGTGGGTTATTATTAATCTTAAAAGAATCTTCCCCCTTTTTCTGAGACTTAAATCTTTCTATGTTCTCTCCAGTTGTAAAATATGCTAAGTTCAGTTCATTGGTATTTTGCATGTCAATTACGTGAGGTAAGACCTAAGAACAAGTGAAGCACATTTTTTGAAATGATCTTTTTGCGTTTGTGAAATTTTTAAAATAAATTGCTGTTCTTTGAGAGTTGAAGTTAGTGGAGAAGAGCTCAATATTTTTTTAAAGGAAAATTTCAATATTTGTTATTGTCAGAGACCTTTAGCCTGGAAGAACGTGGAAATCCACAGAGCCTCCCATGATCCCAGGAAAGTTTTCTGGTTGGAACTCATGGTGTTGAGAAGTGGTAAGCTGATTTATAACTCCATTTCTGATTTAGTAAAAGCCCTAGAACCAATGCTACAGCAAATGCTTCATGTTGCAGAATACAGGACCTATCCTGAGACCATCCGTAGAGCCCATGCAATTCTCCTATCTCTAGGTCTTTTTAAAATAGTGTTTATTTACTTTTGAGAGCGTGGGGAGGGGCAGAGAGAGAGGGAGAGAGAGAGAGAATCACAAGCAGGCCTGACGCGGGGCTCGAACTCAGGAACTGAGATCGTGACCTGAGCCGAAATCAGGAGTTAGACGTTTAACCAACTGAACAACGCAAGCACCCCTCCTGTCTCTACTTCTATAGTCAATCCACCAGGCTTCCCTCCTCTTCCTGTTTCCGTACTATTTCTAGAATTATCTTCTTGGTTTGTCACCATTTCTCTGCTCTAGCTCATGGAACTGTTGTCTTTTTTTCCTAGCGTGGCGGTGTCTTTGTTCTTGGAATTCTATCCCATGGATAGTCCCTGGGCACAACATAACATTATGAGGACTCTTCTCTTCCACTTGTCTTAGCCTTTAGAAGTAGGTATATTAGTTCAATCAATAGCATTTATTGGATTTTAGATATAATCACACACAGTTCCTCCAGAGCTAGAGGAAATTCTTTACAAATCTTCACTAAATTTCTAATTTTACTGTCTCCATTCTGATAATGTGCCAGTATGTAGGCCGGCAGGCTCCTGACTCTTTGAGGATGGAGATTATTCCTACCAGTCATGTAAGCTGGTATGTGGGGAGAGAGAGGATGGGCCGTGTTGGCAAGGGAGAAACAGTGGCAAGGTTTGCATTCTCTGTCTGGGTGAAATACAAGAAGGGGTTTCTGTGCAGGGCTTTGACTTCCCTCTGTTTGCACTCAGGGCCTCCAGCCCAGCCAGAGCATCTCAGCTGGCAAAAACACAAAGAGGACACAGAACCAAGTTTCCTACCCTGAAGTCATGGTTTTCAAGCTTGCTCATCAGGGCTACGATAGCTAACCAACTTATTCTCTGTTTTTCCATTCGTTCCCAGGCTCTGGACAAATATCAGCTCCTCTGCAGAAATAACGTTTCTTACATATTCTTTGGTTTAAAAATAGTGCTTAGACAATATTTTGGAAGGTGTTGCTAAAGGAAAAGGGAGAATATAATTTATTTGCTTAGGACAATGAGTCCCCTAGGGCCTCGGTATGGTTCCTACCACCTAAAGTCTCCCAGGGAATGTTATGTCCCAAAGCTTTGTGTTTTTCCAAATGCCTTATGTCTCAAGAGGAGGATGACTCTGAGTAAAAAAGGTGAAGAGCGTCCCAAGAGGTTCCTGGGAAATGGCCCAACTGCTTTTCATGGCAAGGTGGTAAGATGCATACTTCAGCCTGCAGAAAAGAAAGAAAATTTAAAGCCCCTCTGAATGAATCAGGTTCAAGGTTCAAGACTGCATAGGGCAGAACCTAAGGATATTCACAGTAGGCGAGTAGCAGACAGAAAGACATTCCCAGACTAAGCAGGCCAAGGTAGATTCTAAGAGCTTTGCACGAAATGAGATAGCTGTGTGCTGCATTCTAAGTAGGTAGAGTCCAGAAAGATAGATATTTTTCAAAAATAGCATTAGGAGGGTGTTGACCTCTAGTCTACGAGAGGCAGTGTGAAAGAGAGTGGAAAAGCAACTCAACCAGGAGGCAGAAAACAAAGGAAACTTAGGAGTCTGTGATCTTGGATAAGCTACAACAAAAATGGAACATAATCCCCTCCCTTCTTTGCTCGGGCAGTTACTCTAAGGATCTGAAAAAACAACACAAGAGCAATGATAAATCATGCTACAGATCTCAGCTATCTCAGGGTTTTGTCTTTACTGCTGTTGCATTCAGAAACCACTGGAAATCTTACTATGCCCAACACCTAACTATATGTTAGGTACTGTAGAGAAATCTTCCTTTTCTGTATACAGCCTACAGAGCAGCCCAAAAGCTTTCCATTTGGATAGTGGTCACAGGCTAATCAGAGGCCACAAATGTACTGATTCAACAGAGCTACTAGAATTTTCTCCCACTCCTTTGGAGCCCGTTGAGTACTTTCTTCAACTCTTTGCATTCACCTGTGTGGTCTATGACTCTCTCCCCAGCCCCCACCCCCGTATGTGTTCTTCTTTATCTAATAACAGTGGTTCTGAATCTTAATGAAAAATGAAACTATCTCCACATTTTCCCAACCACAAATTCTGGGGCAATGAATTCACTTTTTGAAAGACTGACATAAATTTTCTGTGGTTAATCTGTGTAATGAGTAATATAGGTCAGCAGCAAGGGAAGGAACAAGAACTTCAGTTCTGCACTAGGATGCCACTCTACTGATACTAAACTAGTTCACTATATCGGAACTATTCCGAAGTGGACAGCTCAGCAGGTGTAGAGATTTGTCTAGAGCAGTGGAATAGATTTGACTTCCCCACTGCAGTCTGCATACTTCATTATAACACTACTGTCCTTGCATTCAAAAACCACGGTTGATTTTCTATGTCCAAGGTATCATGCTAGGCATTATAGAGAAAACGAAGATAAGTCAAAGAAACTCAAATTCCTCATTACCTGTGCTCAGCATGAGTTAATGTTAATAGCTGGCTCTTGAACCACCTTGTTTTCTGCTCTTTGCCCAGAACGTTCTGATGATTACCATATTCATATATCAGAACTTTTTTTTTTTTAATTTTTTTTTTCAACGTTTATTTATTTTTGGGACAGAGAGAGACAGAGCATGAACGGGCGAGGGGCAGAGAGAGAGGGAGACACAGAATCGGAAACAGGCTCCAGGCTCTGAGCCATCAGCCCAGAGCCCGACGCGGGGCTCGAACTCACGGACCATGAGATCGTGACCTGGTTGAAGTCGGACGCTTAACCGACTGTGCCACCCAGGCGCCCCAACTTTTTTTTAACAGTAGAGTGTTTGCGTAGCATGTGCTGGTTTTTATTATAATGATGGCAAGTCAAGTGTAATCAACCATATCAAATTGAGAGTGAACAATTTGACCTAAACTAAGGTTTAATCGTGTGTTGGTGATTATGTGGGTGCACACTCACACGCCTGCACTTTGTGTCTTACTATAAGCTGTAGTGCTCTCCTCTTCCACTGTTAGACACTGACATGTGATAGAGACATTTCACTCGTTGTATTGTAAAAAGGTATGAAATGACCAGGGCAACAAAAATATTTGTGAAGCAAATAAAGATGGGAAGTGTTCTGTCCATTTTACTTATGTATTGATCTCTTGTATGTATATATTGTGACAAAATTTGCTATTTCTTACAAGAAAGCAGACTGTTTTGGATAGCTTCTGAATTTACCAGCGCTTCGCAGGTATCTCTGTTCTGCGCTCCTTTCTTTTTTTACCTTTTTATTCCTTAAGAGGAAACTCCTTTGATCTGAATGTGATTTTTGCCTAAGGCTTAATAAAATTCAGTAGCTGTTAAAGTTTACTTTGTGCCTTGTATGCATTCTTTAGGAAATTATTACAGATTTCTTTCTGGATTAAAAATAATCAGTTTTTGACATAATCAGTCAGAGCCTTGATTCTTAAATCTGAAGCATAAATATAGAACAAATGAATACAATTTGCCCTTTGTATCTGTTCATTTTTCTTTGGTAAACTTGAGGGTTGTGGGGCTTTTTTTTTTGGTTATTGTTTAAAGGAATTTAATTTTATTTAAGTCATTGATTCTTACTATTAAGAAAGCACTCTGTTAATGTTACTGGATTAAAAAATGGCATTTTTCCTTGTCCTCAGGAGCAAGAGGTATGAATCAATGGGTAGATTCATATGCAAACCATTCACAATGGTGAGTGGTAAAGGCAAGGACAGGAAGGAGGAGAGAAAGGGGACAAGGGGAAAGAGACAAAGATGAACCAAGATGAACCAGACAGCGTGCAGTGGGAGAATGTCTGGCATCATTGCCATCCTGCCTATGAAATTCCCAATCTGATTTCCAAATGGAGTCACTGGTCTCCGACTATGGGACTCGTTGTAATTACCATCGCCAACCGATGGTAATTACTCATATCGTCTCAGAGCTCACTGTGCCCTGGGTATTATCTCATTTCTCTCACATTAATTCACTTAGCCACTCTGATAGGTATATTAATGCTAGTATATTGAGGAAAGAGCCCGAAGAGACACATCAACCTGTGCATGATCATGCAGCCAACAAGTGGAGGAACATGAATGAAACCACTGCCCGCTTAGTGCTGGAGCCCATGTTCGGAGCTATTTTCCTCTCACTCAGTAGAGGCAAGTAGATAGAAAGGCCTTCTGCATTTGGGATGGGCAACAGACTGAATAGAGGATGCTCTTGAATCCCATGTCAACAGGCTCTTCCAGGGAGAGGGTTCCTATGTCCCAAACAAGCAAATATCATGGGATAACATATAATACAGTTTCATGGCACATTTCCTCTCATGAACCTGCATAGTTCATGCTAGTTAAAGAAAATACAATTTTAAATGCTTATTTACTAATTTTGAGGGGGGGGGGGGGGAGAGAGAGAATGTGTCTGAGAGAGAGAGAGAAAGAGAGAGAGAGAGAGAGAGAGAGGGAGAGAGAGAGAGAGGGAGAGGCAGAGAGCGGGAGACACAGAATCGGAACCAGGCTCCAGGCTCTGAGCTGTCAGCACAGAGCCTGACATGGAGCTTGAACTCATGAACTGTGAGATCATGACCTGAGCTGAAGTCAGATGCTTAACGGACTGTCCAGGTGCCCCTAAAGAAAATATTTAGTAACATTCTTAACTAAATGGTACATTCTTATTTTTTTGTTCTCCGCTAAATACGGAAATTGTAAACTCAGTGACTTTTGGATTGACAAACCAGATTGACAAACAAATCACTTGAGCTCTTCAGCTTCTCTTTTTCAGCAGCAAGATCAGGAAAAACATCCACCTGAAAGGCGGGCAGTTCTGAGATTTAATCAGAGCAGGTAGGCTGTGTCACAGATTGTACTTAAGCAATTGTGCCAGTAAAGTACCTAAGAAAGCTAATAGTAGGTACCCAAGCTACTCCATCTATATCAACTGTGATTAGTAATTGTTATTGTTCTTATCCATATCTGACATTTCTGAATTTGTATTTTAGCTCTTGCTCTTAGTAATATTGGGTGAAACTAGGACCCTTGAAATTTTCAACTTCCAGCATTGCATGGAGAAAGACAATTAATTTCCTGGCCACATATTACACGAAGCTCCCTAAATTCAGGCCAAAATAGCTCTGGCTCTGTTTCCAGCCACATCCCATTAAACACAGATCTAATTTGCAAATTATTATCACTCTTAGACTCCAGATTTCTTTTATTCCCCTACCCAGGAAGAAAAAAATTCAGACCATCTCTTCCATATTCAGTCATTTACATTTTTGAAGGCCAAGTTTCTTTTTATGTAGGCAGTTCTAACTTCTTTAGATTATATTTCTGGTGTCCCTGGTGTTTGGTTCTCCTCCCAAGCTAGGATCATCTTAAAATTTTATGAATATGTTTTGAGATCTGCATCTTCCCTCAACACATTAATAAAAATATTGAATTAGAAAGAACCTCGGACACTTCCCTACAGTCACTCACTACAACTCACCAATTCAACAAGATATCCACAAGAATTGACTCAATTCGCTGCAGCAAACATCTGTGAAGGCCTTCTGTATATCAGGATCTGGAGTTGTAACATTGGATAAGCTTGCATTCCCTGTTTTCAAAGACTTCGCATGTGAATTACCGCATAAAACCATTTTGTGTCTGAGATACATCTTACACTTTTTTGATTATTGTGAAGGTGGGAGATCAGCACCATTTAAAAAGACACGGCTTAGCTCCATTTGATTAGATCCAGGACCATTTAAAAAAGTAGAGAATCGCTGTTAATTCACCGTATATGGGGATTATTGGTAACTGTGATATCATGTTGGTAGATTGAAATAAACCATATCCATTTATACCATGGATATTGGCAAAATAGGGCTTTTGACCCTTGGAGAGTTGGTTGTTACAATGCTTGCCCACACATCCTCACTGGGTGCACACGTTGGTTGTACAGGTTGGTAAGACAAAGCATCAGGCAGTTTTAGATTGTAGACCAGTTGTATTCACCGTCTCACCAAGGCTACACAAAGGGGAAAGGGCTGATACCCCGAAGGAATCAGAGTAATGTTAGGAAGGGGGAAATGAATGGTTCACACACACACAAAGTTCAATGCTCCAAATCTATGCTCTACTGAGCCCCAGACTCCTACGCCCAACCACCTACTTTACTTGTCCACCTGAATATCTAACAGGCATCTCAAACTTGATTCTTAGTTCTTAAAAAAATCAATTTGTTCTTGCTATTTCCTTTTTCCCCTCCCAGACTTCCCCATCAGCAGCAAATTGAATGATCTGTTTAAACTAAACACACGAGAATCATTCTTTCTTTTTTCCTTTTCAGTCCCGGATTCCCAAACTCTCCACATTCAACCAACTGGCAAGTTCTGTTGGTTTCACCTAGCGATTCACATCTAGAATTTTTCTGCTCCACTCTGTCTCTGCTTCCATCAATTTGGACCAAGTCACCAGCATTGCAAGCTCTGTCTACATCAACAGACTGGCAATGTGGGTCTGTTTTTCATAACTGCTGCACAAGGAAGCAAAGAGAATTTTCAATAGGGCAATGACAACTACTCCGTACTGTCAACCTCTCATTGACATTTCATTGCTGTGCCTAAAATACTACATTTACTTTTTCCCAATCTTTTCATACAACCCAGGCTATACATGATTAAAAGGAGAACAATATATTGAAAATCACATGGTCACATAAGTTTCCTCGTAGCAGTAATGTCTTGACTGATTGACTTGTTATATTTTTATATTCAAAAATAATTTTTGTACAAGCAGGCTCCAGGCTCCGCACTGTCAGCACAGAGCCCAAAGCGGGGCTTGAACTCACAAACCATGAGATCATGACCTGAGCCGAAGTTGGACACTATACCTACTGAGCCATCCGGGCGCCCCTCTTTATTATTATTTTTATTTTCTATATTTCTTGATAGGGCAGTACAAAACATTCTCATGAAGACAATGACTCCTTAAAGTACTGCACATCAGGTGTCTTAGGATTTACTTTTCGAATGTCTTTATGTAAATGCATTTATATAATCCACAATCTGGTCCACGCTCCTCTTCAAAAATTAGCCCCTGAGTAGATTTGTGGGCAAAGTCTCTCCCTTGTGCAATCATAGAGGTAGATGTTTTCAAAAGATTATTGGTTGGTCACTTCTATGGCAGCCGAGGTACTGTCCAATGAAAAGCCAAGCTGCAGTCCTCCCACACCTGATACACAAGGTGACCACCCTGTAGATACAGTCACTGCAGGAGTATCTCAGTGCTCCTGGAGTTATGCCGCTGGTGAATCATGCCCTGTATGTAGTCACAGAATTGCCAACTCATGAGCGCCGGAAAAAATGAGACGACGTAAGTAAAAGTTCGAAAGGGAGTTAGAAATGTGTGGTTTTCCAATTGCCACCAGGCACCTACCAACAGTTTTTTAAAATTCTGCTCACAACGATAATAGCTTCAGATTTATGTGCGATTTTCACAAAGATAAATCTATTCAATTTGACATAAAGTAGGCTTCATTCAGAAATTATGTGCTTCTATACTGTTTTATAAAAGTGATTGCACTGATTTCCTAAGGATGACTCACAATTTATAAAACGCTTCTTAATTTAACATGCGTAGCGTTGTAATTACGAGCAGGTTGAAAAATCTTGCAGTGTCTATAGCTATGCATCAAAAGTTAGAGCGTTCCACGAAGGATCATAAAACGAACTAACCTTTCCTTATTAACTAAAATCTTTCTCAACACAAGCTTACCATTAGCTTTTGAGTGTTTTTCCAACAGAGCAGTTAATGTTTTCTCTCTTTTGCAACTTTTATTTCTGGGTGCAGCTTCATTCTGCTGGATCTACAGAAAACTGCATTCATACTCTTAGTCATCTAAGACACTACAAACACATTTATTTCACGGCTCTTATTACATACTACAACACTGCGTTAGATCTGACTGTCGTCAGCTAACCCCTGCCCCTCCACACACATTCTATTTCTCCAAGCAAGTCGTCTGTAATGTGGTCTGGGTTTGCCTCTCACAGGTACCATTTTCTCTTGGAGTTTAAAGATCATGTATCTTTTATAATGCCAGGGTATTCATATTATTAACAAGTTTTGTTTGCTGTTATACACTAGCATTTAATGCCTATTTTTTTCCTTGTAAGTGGTTTCAAAGATAGTATATTTGTCTTCTGAAAAAGAACAAACTCAATTCTCTAATGCAGTTACCACGCCAGCTCAACTTATCCTGAGGCTGCTCTGGCAAAGGGCTGTAAAAGATTGGTATTGATATTCTGTGGCATTCAAATTGTCAAGCTCCCTTCAGGAGGAAGAGCATTTAGAAAACCTGGCCATGTGGCAGCTAATTACACCATTATAAACTAAATTTATAACAGGTAACTTATAGGCTATGAATTGACGACAAGCACCCAAGCTTTTCTTTGATTATTTTCCCATAAATCGAGAGGCAAAAGTAGCATTCCTTATGGGTTACATCAATGCAGATTTCTTGAACATATTGCATAAGCCCTACACAAATTTCATTATCCCACAAACAACTTGTTGGTGCTTATTTATTTTTATTTTCTTGCAACTCATATTTAGTGTACTCCCTGTGTTCTTCTGTAATTTTTCTTTCTCTATTTTATTTTATTTTATTTTTTGTACTAATGGTTTAAATTTGGGTTTCGTTGACACACAATGTTACTTAGTTTCAGGTGTACAACATAGTGATTGGATAAGTTTAAATATTATGCTGTGCTCACCCCAAGTGTAGCTATCATCTGTCATCGTACAACGCTATTACAATATCTCTTCTGTGATTTTTAAATTGGAGGCTCTCTGTCAACTCATTGGAATACAACTAAGAGACAGGCACTTGGGTGGCTTCATCGGGTAAGCCTCTGACTTCAGCTCAGGTCATGGTCTCCCAGTTCGTGAGTTCGAGCCCGGCGACCGCCTCTGTGTTGATAGCTAGGAGCCTGGAGCCTGCTTTGGATCTGTGTCTCCCTCTCTCTGCCTCCCCCACTCATGCTTTGTCTCCCTCTCCCTCAAAAATAAGGGAAAAAAAATTAAAAAAAGAGAATACAGCTAAGGGAGATAACACACACTAACACAACACTGAAAGACTCTCCGGGGCTTCCCTCAATAGAACTTCCTCTACTTCTATAGGAGCAAGAGCTGGTCTTTAAGTCTGAAGTCAGTTTTGCATATTTTTATCCTTTAAAACTCATCAGGTGCCTAGGGAAATGCGTGCTTGATATTCAGGCATGATCCATGTCATTGACGGCAAAGATCCAGCGTGCTATGGAAATTTCCTGGTGCATATTAGAAGCTGTTGTTTGCCATCTTGGCTGGATAATCCTCCTCATTTATTGGAGGGCCATTTCAGCTGCACTGTCAATAGCAGAGGAGGATCGGGTCACCTTTGCCTAGAATATTATATAAAAGCTGTCAAATGGTTCAGGATCACAGGCACATCGAATGTTCTCTAAGATTTAGGCACATCAATATTAGTGAAGATTTAATGTCAAGTTAGTCATCATTCTGCCTTGTATTTCTTCACTCTCGTGCTAAGATCTTGTAATAGTAGACCAAAATGTTATTAGAGCCAGTTCTTTGTGTAATACGGGCAGATGTTGGCAGGTTTATCTGGTTGCTCCTACAAATGTTGGAACGAGCGCATTAGGAAATAAAAAATGGCCTAATCTGTCTTATTATCTTTCAGAATTAAATATGCACTCCCTTTATTTCTCAGCCATACAATCCCGGTATATCAACATCGACTTTTCACATTTGGAGAACCAGCTTATTAAAAGCCACAATAAATTTAATAAGGAATGTTGCAGTAGGAGATCCACTATAAAAAGCACAGCTCCTGAGCAAGACTACAGCAGCTCACTTTCGAGTGTATTTACTTTTAAGTCACTCACGTTTTATTACAGCATCAGGACACAAGAGTTCCTATTTCCTGTACATTATGAACGCAGCGGACATTAGCAGACCAACAGATATGGGTAGCGTCTAGGCATTTCAAAACAGCAAACTATATATGTGAAAGGCATTTTAAGGTTAGCATGTCTCTTTGGTGACTAACGTTGAGTTATTGCTGTAGCAGTCTTTCCACACCTCTTGGATCAGATCTAAAACTTTTATCACTTTTTTCAAAAACACAGCAGCTAGGAGGTAGACGTAACTGAGAAGTGTTCATGAAGAATGCCACCCTTCGTGCCGCAAGATGCGATTGCGTGCTTTTTTCCTCGTGTCCAGCCCCACAATCTTTTCCTTGATCTTCCTACTTTCCCTCCTCGACCATTACCTCCATCCATACAGTCCTTGGAGTCTAGGGTGCCGAACACTTACTACGGTATAGGGAATATCCAAGATTTAATCCTGATGGTTTTAGAGGTCAGGATTGCTCCTTCAGAGCAATACGAAACCCTACACTTTCGCGCTGTTCATTCTGAATTTTACCTAACAATGTAGAGGGAAAATTACGTCTGGAGTCAAAGCCTACCTGCTTGCTTACGGTTCAGGTTTTAGACTTCACGGTTGATTAGCTATGTCCATCAGCAGCTATGTTAGAAAAGGAGCTAGAGAGACGGTACAATGCACTGTGCTCAGGCCGGAGATTTCTCCCAGTGCAAAGCTCCGCGCGAATGGAGGACCCGCGACGCATTTTGAATAGTGCCCAGATATTTTAAATGTTCAAAGAGATCAACTGTTAAAAAATTATCAACAGTCAATCTTTTCTAAATGCAAGAATATTTTTCATGTTTTATTTACCTTTTTAAAGTTAATTTACCGGGGCACCTGGGTGACTCAGTCGGTTGAGCAAACGACTTTGGCTCAGGTCATGATCTCCTGGTCCGTGAGTTCCTTGAGTTCCAGCCCCTTCCCCCTCCCCGCCTCGGGCTCTGTGCTGTTAGTTCAAGCCTAGAGCCTGCTTCGGATTCTGTGTCTCCCTCTCTCTCTCTGCCCCTTCCCCACTTACTTTCTGTCTCTCTTTGTCTCTCAAAAAATGCATAAACGTTAAAAAAATTTTTAAATTTAAAATTAATTTACCTTAAAAAAAAAAAAAAAAAAACCAAAAACCAAAACCAAACACTCGAACCTTCATTTTAGAGGCAAGTTTTTAAGGGGTTTGGAAAGCGTTTCTCCAGATGGAAGCAGAGCCCTGAGGGGGTGGGGGCTGGGCTAATGGGGAAGAGAAGAAGGAGAAATGACTCTGGGGCACGTGTCACATCTCACACATCACAGATCAGGATGGAGGCCAAGACTGGAGTAGTCACCCGGCTGGGCCCAGGAGGAAGCCAAGGCATCGTAGCATAGCCCGACAATTTATCATCCAATCACATGTTCTTCCTTTTCCACCCAGTGCATGCCCTTGGATGTGTATTTCCTAACAAGCTCATTTACCGATTTTAACACAGTACGTAAGGGAATCAATGTGTTTGCATTTTCGCACTTCATTTTAAACTTCTAAGATTGTTCTTTGTTATTAGATCAGATTTAGGCGTTGTGTAAAGAGCACTGGTCTGCGAGTCAGGAGACCTGGGCCTGTTGCTTTTCTCCTGGGTCTCACAGAGCTGAGACTGAATTTCCTGGCTTTCTGTTGCCTCCCGGGGAGAATGGAGAAAAGGGCCAAAGACCTGGAGCTCCTGTCTGGCATCTATGTTCCATGCTTTATAGGGTCGAACAGTATGCTCATTATTGGCACTACATTTAAATATTAAAAAATATATATTAGTCTTAAATTCAAACCCTTTAAAAGGTACCTCCCCACATCCTTTTGCTGTAATTTCACCCTAATTTCTTCAAAACCATTCAGTAAACATTTACAGGTACCTAATCAGTTAATGGGTCATTGGCCCATTCCAATAAAATGTCTATGCCTGCCAGAGGCCACTGGAGTGCTTAGCTCCCCAATTGCCTACACTGGGAAATTTCATACCTCCTTTTTGGAAAGTGGATAATTATTTAGGAAGCAAGAGAATCACCAATTTCCCTTTCCCTGGAAATGCAGGATATGGATGAAGAAAAACATTGACGGTAGTTCTGATTGTAAAAATGAATAAACCCAGCATAAGGGCAAGTGCCTTACGTGCCACGGACACAAGTTAGAAGTTCAGGTTCTTCTCCCGTGCAATTACTCTCTGCCAGAGGTATTGGTTCCTGTGAATTGTTTTTGATATCCACATAGTTGTCTTTTGTGTCTCCTGGAATGATGTCAGATATGGTAATAAAAATAAGCCTGGTCTCCCGTAGGCGAGAAGCTTTGGGATTCTTGCTGGCTTGAGAGATGTGTGGGAGTTTTTGAGTGTCTTTTGTACTTGTTTTTCCACTGCCGGCTGGCAGAGGCCCTCCTGGGAGCTGTGAGGGTCACCTGCCCCTTGGACAGCCAGTGGTGACCTCGCAAGGTCAGCCTTGTGAAATTCGAAGGGAATGGTTTCCCGGGCTGTGCTGACAGTTCATTGTGGCCATAAAAAGGCTAAGATCAGAAGAAATTCCCCACATCCAAGCCCACTTAACTGCCCAGCAAGAGAGAAATCAGAGCATTCATAGCAGCAAAGAAATGCCTGCTTGATTTCAACACAGGGAGAGCAGCTTTCGGAGGGAGATTTTTTCACAGGTCTTAGTGAACCTTTGTACCTCGTTTTCTCCTCTGGGCCTCAATTTTCCTTTGTTCAGGTTCACAGTTTCTCTTTCTCTGCTCAAACTATTTTCTGGAACTCCCCCTAAATGCGAAGCGCAGAAACACTTGGACATCTTCCATCTCCTTTGCTGACCAAAGTTAACAGAACAGGAGGACACGTGCCCTGAGAGGGAGAAAGCAAGTCTCTCCAAACGGCAAACTCCTTCTCATTCTTTACTTTTTTGTCCTGGATATTATACGGGAATCAAAAGTTAATTTTTCATATTCCTTATGTGAAATGCAGAAATAGAAAGTCATGGGAGATTTGGCCTGTCTCATAAGCTGTTCCCATGGTAATCTTAATATCCAGAACCATTGGAAAGGCCCCTTTTTCTATGCTGCACCTTAAGTCAGGTAATACTGCTACCACTAATAATAATAATAATAATAATTACAAGAATAATAATAGCTAATACATACAGTGTTGTATGCAAGGAACTGTTTTAAGTGCCTTTACTTTTACCCTCACAATGCTGTGAGGTCATACCCATTTTACAGATATGAAAACTGAGACACAGAGCGGTTAAGTGACTTGCCAGAGCTCATAAGCTAGCAGAACCAGGATATTATAAAATAGCATGTTCACTCTTAAGTGCTCTGCTGAGATTTCACTTCCATATTCACATTTTTTTTTTCTTCTGAAACCCAATAGCCCTTGAATTGAGCATCTAAAAACAAATAAACAAAAGCTCTCAAAGAGTGATTCCTGAACTTGTATTAATTGAAATGAAGGCTGGGAACATTATTCATAGATGGTAAAAGTAGGGTAATGAGACACCTGTTCCTTCGAAGAAGCCCTTGTTTATATCTCTTATCTCAAGCCCTTTTCAAGTCTCAAAAGTGTACTGATTCACACAATACATTATATTATGGCTATGCTTCATTGAAACAAAGGTCAGATTTGGAAGAACTTAGAGTAAATTGCTACTTGGATCATTGAACTTATTTTTTGCTAGAAATGGGACCTTTATGGACTTTGCCAAATTTCTAATTTTGAGATTGGGCTTGAGGCCAGACAAACTTCTGCCATGTGGAGTGAGTGTATTCTTAAAAGAATATTGGAGTGTAGGTCATTGCCAAATTCTCTTTGGGGAGATGGAGGTTTTATCCATGCTCGTTTGGAGGGAGGGAGGATTACTAAAGGGGTTGGAGTACACTTGCTTGTTGTATCTTCTTTCTTAAGGAAGGATGAGTTGTTGACTGAGGTGGAGTAAGCACCCTGATGGCAAAGAATAGTAAGCCTACTTCGAGATGAACAAGGGAACCGAAGCAAGGGAAGCACGCATAGTCTTTGAAATACATAAGAGAGGGAGGGAAAACAAACTTGAGTCCCCACGTGGGTGATTTGGATTTAACATGAAGAACAAGAAGTTCAGGGGCAACTTTGAAGGCAGAGAAAGGTGGAAGTTGAGGGACCAGATGGTTAGAAATGTGCACATCTTTAGGAATGTATGTGTTGCCTCTCCACAATTAACTAAATTGTGTTAACAGTCTCTGAACGCATGGCTGAAGCAAAACCTGCATTAAAAATTAAGCTGCAGAATTTTAAGAAAAATAGACATTGATAGTATCCTCAAAAGGTAATATATCACATGGGCAAAGGGATTGGAGATCATTGACTGTGCTGCTGGGTGAGAATTTTAGATGTTATTGCGAGCAGTGGGGAGTGATGGCATCTCTGGAGTGATGAACTAATGGACTTGCATTATTTTCTCACTTTTAGATTTTCTGTCTCTCCTGATCAAAGTAGTAATTTATAATGGGTGAAAGACTTCTGAGAGCTAAGTATTAAAAAAAAAAGCCTCATTGCATATTTTAAATAGACCTCACCTCCCTCTGCAATCTTTCTTGATCAATACTTTCCATTCCTCCTCCCCTACCCCACCCCCACTCATGTAAATCAAGTTGACTACTATTTTAGCCTAGCTTCCCTAAATAGCAGAGACTGAGGTGAGGCTTGATTGTCAATGCATGCTTTTGGGGGCAGTGAAATCCCAAGGCTGCAAGGGTGAAGGAAAATGGACCATGTCATGCAAGGGTGGGAAGCTAATGCAAGGTGATATGTCACTGCTTCAGGATGTTTCCAGACAGGATGTATGGAAAAGCCACGACTCAGAATAGTCCATCAGAAGCAATTTCTCTACTGTATTATCCTGGTCCTGTCTCCCATTGGTCTGTTTGCCATGTTTTGCCAAAAACTTGCCATGTTTTTGGATTGCATCACCAAACCTGTTGGCGGTTTCCTAGACCAAGTGCTTCTTTTAGTCCAGAATTGCTTGGGGGAGCCAAAGGCTCCGTGTATGTAGATAAACTGCCTTAGACACCAGAATCTGTGAGCACATAGGGAGTCTTGATGCAAGTTGAAGTGGGCAGCCATCCAAGGTCTAGGTGACTTGACCTTTCTTTCTTTCTTTTTTTAATGTTTCTTTACTTTGAAAGAGCATGAATGGGGTGGAAGACAGGGAGAGGCAGAGAGAGAATCTCAAGCAGGCCCTGTGCTGTCAGCACACAGCCCAGTGTGGGGCTCGAGCCCACCAACGATGAGATCATGACCTGAGCTGAAATCAAGAGTTGGATTCTCAACTGACTGAGCTGCTCAAGTGCCCTTACCTGTTGTGTTTTTTTTTTTTTTACGTATGTGCTGCTTTTTGAAGCTCTGTGAGCTTATGGGAGCAAGTACCTTGACTCCTTGTATTGTAGGTGTTAGTACAACACCTTGCGCATGAAAATAGCTAATAAAAGTTTTTGTAATACAAGAAAAAAAAGAATGGGTTACATACTACCATTCTGCTCAAAAATCAAAATTCCAAGTCCCCAAATAATATATCTAAATTCTTATACATTCCAGACATGAGAAATTCACAGCTGAACAGTAGCCACGAGGTCTCTATAAATCCTCTGGTAATTTAAGCTCATTAAAAACCAACAAAAATATCTCACATTGGTTTCTAAAAAGTCAAACTAGCTCTAGGTATAGATTCTTAAACTATGGATAGGGACTAAAACAAACAACTTTGACATGCTATGCTAAAAAAAAAAAAAGCTATCTGACTTTTTTAACTTCATTACATGAAAATTTGGAAATCATGACCATTATTTTTAAAACTAATTCATTGTTCGTAATAGATGAGCATTTAAAAAAAAAAATAAACCAAGGTTAAATAGTTTGCCCAGCAGCATCATGGTAGAGATGGAAAAATTGTCATTGAATGTTTGTTAATCAGTATCTTTTCTACAAGAGCACATGCCAACTAGTAGACAAAAGATGTACCAAACACATTATCATGCCTCTATTATCCAATATCTCCATATGAATCCATCATACACTGTATTGACACAATCGTGGGAAATAAAAATTTTAGAAAATGGTAGTGACAAAGCTGGGGAGAGCTAGCTAGCTAGAGGGACTGGTTTAGTGGAAAACTACCACGGACAGATAAATGAAGAAATAATGTAAGACAGCACAGATAGAAATACTGGTTCAAGCAATACACCCCACAGAACGTATCTCCAAATAGAAGCCCACCATTTCATCTTTGTAGTTTTTCTACATGAATACTGAACTAAAAATTCGTTTGTATGTTTTTGAGGGTACAAATACTTAGACATAGTAAAACAATTGAAAGAAAATACTTGCTGTGGTTCTGAAATGATACGATGATGAACAAATATTCATCAGAATACAGAATACAGAAATGTATATGCCCCCCAGTATGGAGAAAGTTAATAATATTAAGATATAAAAAGTAAAACAAAGGCAAATCTTTCTGTTTGCTACTGGAAAATACATTCAGAAGCAGCTGTCGCTAGTCAGTATCTGTACTATGCAGACAAGAATTTTAAGAAAAAAGCTGATAGGTTTTGAAGGATTCAGTTATAATTTGATACAGGTGTTTGCCTGTTGTGCGTTGGGAGGAATCCACGTTCCTTTTCAGCTCTGAGCAGAAGAGCCTTTTCTAGCACAGTGATGAAACACACATGGTGCATCGCGAACCTCAAATGTGTGCGCTGAGGTCATTAGCAACAGACCAATTTCTTTCTTAAATGCCCACGAATTCACATGTCATCAGACCTGAACACTGAAAGGTTCAGAATCTCTGTCCTTTTGTTTTCTTTCTTGTATCATCAAGAGAAAAAAAATAAAGGTACCGCTTTAGTATCTGAAAGACTGGGAGGTAAAAATAAGAACAATTAAAATCTTGCCCAATTTACCTGAAGGATAATTAACCACTGAAGATTCAGAGAAAATACCAACTTGCAAAGGAATAAATTTCAAATTTGGGCAAGTGTTTTCTTGAATTTTAGACTATTAGCATGCAGTCACAGTGACACTTTGTGTTCACTGTTAGGGAATGCAGTCTAGTGAAAGTGCTAGATGAATCCATAAGGCATTGTGTGGGGGAATATTGCTCGAAAGCCCATCTTTGGGTGAGCCAAGGAGAAAAGAAGAAATAAAGTGAATCAAAATGAAACGTGTAAGCTCAGCCTGACTAGAATAACACAAACATAAACATAAGCAGGATATGTCATCAACACGTGGATGGTGTCTCTCCAAATTCACTGATATACTTTGTGCTGTCTTACAGAATGTTCTCTCCCTCCTTTTTAAGTTGACTGATCTCAAAACCTCTGTAACTAAAATATCTGTTCTATATCATTTGCAGGCTATTTCAGTTGTTTGTTAAAGTCGCAATGGAAAATGGGACTTATGCTCTGAAAAAAAGTCAGGCAGAAACTTATTTGTATTCAAAATTGATTTTTTTCCCCCAAAATAGTACAATTCTACTTAGGTCTGATGAAGCGAATGGTAATAAATTTCAATGACTATTAGTGAAAGAGAGAACATTTTGAATCTAAATATATAAATTTATAATTACACAATATCTAGTTAGGGGTATTTTATTTTTTAACGTAAAAGGAATATTATATTTGGATACTGAAATTATATTTATAAGAGTTGTGTAATATAGATTTAGAGAAAAAAAATCATTTTTAAATCAAAAAGTAAAAGTTGAATTTGCTCGTGTATTTATATTGTAATAACATAGTTTGAAAAGAAATGTCGAAACCTTTCCACAATTAAATGAATCATTGAACTAGGTTTTAATGTCAAGAATTAATTAGTATACCTAGACATCAAATAATTAACTAATCTGTGCAGAGAAGGGAGCAAATGAATTACATGGGGTAAAAGTTCAAAAGCCAAAGGGCAGCCAGGGTATCTGAAGCATCACTCCCAGGTGCCTGGTACGATCTTGTCTAAACACAATCTGGAAATAGCTGGAAAATAAGAACCATTTAGATAGCTAACTGGTAACATTTGATAACTGTTGATAGAAAATTTAAGCAACTCATATGATATGTATACCTGTACATATACGTACATACACATAAATATACACATATGTAAGTACAATAGTTGTATATAAAATGGATTTTAAATTAATCTGTATCCATGTAGATTGAGTCACTTGTGAAGTTGAGCAGAAGTGGCATATTAGAAACAAAAGAGTATATTTTTTGTATTAAAAATATGTAGATTGACCATTTTATATTCATTAAAATAATTAGTCGACTATTTTCTCCTCTATCTTACATCTACATCAATTCTTACAAATTGTAATTGAAGCCAGATAATTTATAAAACTTACCACAAATCTGGCAGGTGATAAGGGGCAGAACAAGTATGGGCATACTCTTTTCCAAGACATTGGTGCACTTCCTTCTTAGATTTGTGTCTAAGAAATTGTGTACAATTAATGTTTTGTAAACTAACTATCTCCTTGTTAGTGAATTCACTTGAATCTGGAAGAATCTTTCTGTAGTCCCTTAAATTGTGTGATTTCGAACCTTAAATATTCATGGATTCACAGCAATTTCCCAGAGAAGGAAATATTTATTATTGTAATAAATGTGTTCCTTTGCAACAAGTAATCAATAAGTTTAAGATTACTGAACAAATGTAGAATAATAAAACAAGCAAAACAAATGGTTAAAAAATAATTGTCCATAAAACTATAGTCATGGCTTCCTAAGCTCAGTAAAGCCCAATTTCATACTAAAAAGTGAAAAACTTAAGAGGTTTTATTATTGGCTAAAACTGTCACATTTTGAGGGCAAAAGGGGTTCTATCAACAATTATATCAGAGCAACTGGAGTAAATGGGACAGTCCCAGACAAACTGATCACACCATTCATGAGGGCAACTCTAGTGACATAAATTTCATTCTGCTTATTATTGGATGCAAACAATTTATATTGCATATATTTTAGGGACGAGGCAGAATCATGGAAGTACCAAAATTGCTATAATTTTGTGAGCGAAACAGAAACCACCAAGCATATGCAATCCAAGATACTCCAGTTTTGCAAGATAAGAGGAAACAGCAGAAATGAAAATGACAAATTTGTTTTAAAGTATTGTTAGTAAGTGAAGGAAGCACTAAATAAATACAAATAAGCTTAGTAAAAATAAACACTATTATTATTGCTACTGCTTCACCCCTATCGTCACCTCTGCTATTGAATACTTACCTAGAAAATATTATGTGCTTTACACGTTATCTCATGTAATTATTAGCAAAATTATATAACAATCTGCAATATCCACAACTACATAAGAGGAAACTGAGGCCCCCCAAAATTTAGCAATTTTCCAGTATCACCTTGGAAATGGTACAACTGAGATTTGAAACTAGGCAATATTTTCTCTAAAGCCCATATTTTTTACTATGATATCTAAAGAAAAAAATAAAATAACATAAAATAAATAAAATAAAATACCCAAAGAAGACAATCTTTGTATTATAAGTGGCTGCTGAGTCGTGTATTCAAATGAATTACTCTTAGGGGCGCCTGGGTGGCTCAGTCAGTTAAGCGTCTGACTTCAGCTCAGGTCACGATCTCACGGTCTGTGAGTTCGAGCCCCGCGTCGGGCTCTGGGCTGATGGCCCAGAGCCTGGAGCCTGCTTCCGGTTCTGTGTCTCCCTCTCTCTCTCTGCCCCTCCCCCGTTCATGCTCTGTCTCTCTCTGTCTCAAAAATAAATAAAAACGTTAAAAAAAAAATTAAAAACAAATGAATTACTCTTAATGTTATTAAATGTGATATTTGATCTATGATTAAAATCAGGCAATATGTTTTAGTAATAAGATTGTTAGATGGGGGTCAGAATATAAAAACCTACTTCTGGTCTTTAGACTATTTGTGTGGCTTTAGGCAAGTCCCGGGTATTCTCAGCTCAGTTTCCTTATCTATAAAATTAGCTAATTCACTCAGAACATATTTATTGAGCCCATTCTGTATGCAAGGCCCATTTCTAATGCTGTGTGGAACCCAGAAATGAATGAGATATGACTCCAAGTCTATATTAAAATTACATTTGCAATAGCTGTGACTTCAACATAATTATTTGATGGGTTTTGATAGATGAAATAACATTTTTTTAAAGTCTGTGAATCTGGACATCAAATCCTAACTTATAGAATACTAACATTTCTTCAGTTCTTAAAATCTGTCATATATCACCCAACTAAATCATCTTAAGTGTCCTCTGAGACAGGTATTATCAGCTCTGTTTTATAGATGAGGAAACCGAAGTTCAGAGGTTAAATTACAGTAGACCCTTGAACAGCATGGTTTTGAACAGCACAGGTCTACTTACATGCACATTATTTTTTCAATACAGCACAGGAATGTAAATGTATGTTCTCTTCCTTATGACTCTCTTAGTAACACGTTCTTTTTTCTAGTGTACTTTACTGTAGGAATACAGTATATAATGCATACAACACACAAAACATGTGTTAATCAACTGTTTGTGTTAGCAGTAAGGCTTCTGGTGTGTAGTAGGTTCTTAATAGTTCCATTTTGGAGGAGCCAAAAGTATACATGGATTTTCAATTGGTAGGTGGTCGGGGCTCCTAATTCTGAATGCCTAAGACTCAACTGTATTTTCAACTGTAGTTTCTCAAAGTAACATAACTTGGAAGAAGTGAAATCAGGAATCAAATTTAGATCTATTTTAATCCCAAATCTATGTTTTCCATTCATTCACCTCTCTGTTTATTAAACCAATATTTGTTGAGTGCCTAATAATGTGTTTTAGCATTGTGCTAAAAGCTTAGAAAAGAGAGTGAATCTTTACTCATACGGAACTTAGAGTTTATTGGAGAAATCATGCATTAAAACAAATACACATAAAAATAGAGCAATATAAATTGTTAAAAGTTGGTGGAGGAAGGGGTGCCTGGGTGACTCAGTCAGTTAAGTGCCCAATTCTTGGTTTGGCTCAGGTCATGATCTCAGGGTTCATGAGTTCCAGCCGACGTCGGGCTCTGTGTTGGCAGTGTGGAGCCTGCTTGGGATTCTCTCTCTCTCCCTCTCTCTCTCTCTCTTTGTCTCTCTCTGCCTGTCCCATGCTCTCTCTCTCTCAAAATAAATAAAAAACTTCCCAAAAAAATTTAAAAAAATGTTTTTGAAGGAAAATTGTAAGAGTACTAAGAGAATAAATCAGAGGGAGAATAATTCAGATTGGCTGGCCACAAAACGAATCATGAAGAAGAGCTTAAACTCTGAGATAATCTAGATTTCGGTGCTAGTCTGTCAGCCTATGATGGAGCCGGTTAATTTAAGCGAATCTCTACACAGTACAATCAATTCAATAATATTAGGCCAAAGGTAAGGTTTAAGAAATGCAGTTATGTTTATATTAGCATATGCTCTCCTACCTGTGCAATGACAGGCAGCTTAATGGATATGTGACAGGGCTTTGGATAGCATGGGTGTGGAGGAGAGAGGGTAGAGAGGAAAAAAGAAGGCATAATTCAAGGTGGTCAATCCGCTGGTTGATGTTCCCTGCTTTCTACACCTTTAGAGCCAGAAATTGCCATCTTCACCTTGTGTGATGAATTGTTATTTTCCACACGTGGGATTTAGTTTTCTCCTGCTTTTCCCAACATCTCTGCAAATCCACTTGCCTCATAGCAGGGTTCTGAGGTTTAATCATTTATTTAGTGTGTAGAAAGTACTTTGGGTATCTCAGAAGAAGTATCTTACATAGAGAATAAATAATACAACAATAACAAGCTGGTGAATTGTAGTTAGTGTGCACATCTCATCTCAAGTCCTGCCCGGACCCCACTAGTTATTCATCCATGGGTGGGCAGGGTGAATTACTGAAGTAAAACACACACACATTATTCCTGGCTCAGAGAGTAAGCCCAATGGAGAGGAGGAGAGGAGCTCATAAGAGTTGAGCTGAAAAGGGGGATAAACAGAAAAGCACGATCATCCAAAAAGTGGATGTTTTAGTTTTTTATTGTTCAAGAAGGTCTTTCTAGAAATTTCAGAGGCATCATGCAGTGCACTGTGGGCTGTATTTCTTTTTTGTGGGTTCTGAACCCTCATTTCGAAAAGGCACTAGTGACCTACTGAATGCCTTCCAGAAGATAAAGTGTAAAGCATTTTTCTTCCCAAACGGGTTCACATTGGTGATCCCAAATACAGACCCGTAGACAAAAGAGATGTCCGATCACTTGGTCGGTGTGGGCAATACAAAACTAATTGTCCTCGTCTCCATCACACAGTCATGACCACTGCTACCTCCAATCTTTCTTCAGCTGTGAGCAGGAAATCCTGTGGCATGAGCCCATAACCATACAGAACGGAGACCAATCAGATATGAGCCATGTTCAGTTAGGGGCTGCTCTACTCCTGGCCTGCCTTCTGACTGCACCCAGATTCCTCAGAGGCAAAACCTGTGGGGAGGGCCATGGCCATGGCAGTGAAACTGGTGTGAACCCAGAGTCACTTATTTCTTGTGGAGCTGCCTCTGTTAAGTGGTCAATAGTCAGAGAAGGCTGTTCATATTCTTGGAGGAGTTAGTTCAGTCAGTTTGCTGATTTCTTTACTCTATTTGAGCTCATCTTGACTGGGAAAGTAGGGATTTTATGGAAGAAAGAGGGAGAAAAGGGAAAGGTAATTTTTGGATCGGGGCGATTTGAGAAAGGGAATAGAAGATCGAGATTTTTGAGTGTCTCTCGGTACAGATTTTCATCGATTTCTAAGGAAAGACTTAGAGTCTGATTGGAAGGTGCTCTCCAGGCAGGGTGGGCAGGGTCGGGGGGAAGTTATACCGTAGGTGCTAGAAGCACAGGGCAAAGCCTCCAATAGCAGTGGTGCTGGGGTTGAAGTTGTGTCTAGGATCCGCATTGACCTTTCTCAGTAACCCAGACCAAATGGGAGGGCCTTGCTCCAAACTCCCCGCTTCTCTACCTCCACATAAATAAAAGCTGCTCCAGTTCTTCTAGAATGAGCTTTTCCTCCGTTTTTATTCAACTCTTGCCTCATGCCTTAGCATGTTCTCTCTAGCATCCTGCTCTAAAGAAAAATAGTGGAGGCTCAAGGCCAGAGGGAGGGGGAGGGGCCCATCTTCTGAAGTCCTGGAACCCCAGGCTTTGGTGCTCAGAGGAGCAAGGCAGCTGTCGCGACATTCTTGCTGTCTGCTGGCCAGACCGCTCAAGGGCAGGCTCAAGCCGCCCTGGATGGTGGCAGCAAAGAGCAATTCCGAGTCGAGTAGGAGTCCTTGAGAAGAGGGCCAGCTCGGTGGAATCTTGTAGATGCAGAGAGGACAGTTTTGCTGGGGGGCAGAGCCGAGGATACATTTTTATCACCAGGCCTCTGGAATGCTTCAGGGCAGAGGTGGGAATGCGAGGAAGTGAACCTTGTTCACTTGGAACCTTGTCACCTGGAAAGTGACATGGCACATCCCCTGGGCACCAAGAGGCCCTGTTCCCTACAGAAGGGTGGCCCGCTGGCTAACTCCATTCAGCCATGAGGAGACTGCTCGCCCTCTGAAGCGCCCTTAGGAGAGGTGACATCCGGATGTGTGACCACTTTGGGATGTGTTGTGTGTCTTTAAGACAGCAGCGTCCTCCTGGCCTGTCCCTCGGGGCTGGTATAAGCTCTGAGAGCAGCTTCACCCAGGCCTGGAGATACAGCTGGTCCTCCATTCATCACCTCTGACCTTTCAGAAGCCCCCTTCTCTCTGCGTCTTCTAGCCATCTGTAAAGTCACTGGGTCAGATTCTCAGATAGAAAACAAAGCAGCTAACTGTTCAATAGATTAAGTAAATGTGTATTTGTGGAAAAGGGGGAGGTGGATCATAACATTTTCACTTGAGAAATCAATAATCCAAATATTAGCAGGCCTCATCTCCTCTTAATAGCCTCATGTTCAATACTCCTTACTCCAGAAAAACTTTCATTTCCTTTGGTGAGAAATCTCCATGTGTAAGGAATATAGATCCCATGCCTGTAGCGAAGGCCAGATGATTCTATGAACTGAACGGTGTGCAGTTGTATAAAATAACCTGTTTAATTCCCAGTATAGAAAACTATTTGTTTTTAAATAGTTGCTGCTAACCTTTTACCATTCAATGTAGGTGCTCATTTATTCATTTAATCGTTTGGAGCAATGGATTAGTGGGTAAGCAACTATAATATTCCAGTCCAATGCAACAACCGACGTTTTCGCTCGCAGATTCCAGCCACACATTGGGAATGGAGTGTCTGGGCAAATCAGATCAAAACTTCATGAAGGTATACAAGGAAAGGACTTGATCCTTGGTTCTGTGGACATTTTCTCTGAATCCTTGAAGCAAGTTCAGTGAATGAGCTCTGTCAATCGGGTTGTGCCAACTGTAAGTGTAATTCTGATAGTACTGATCATGAGTTTGGTGTCATTTTCTGCCCCCGGTTTGAGTGACTTGCAGAGAAGAATAGACCTCAAGGTAACCCAGGTGTTTGCCTGTCGTTTTAGAGTTGTCAAAGTGTTTTCATAGGTCTACTCTTTGGAGTCTTCGAAGAACCCTGTTAGGTAAATAGAACAACTAAGCAAGGCAATTACAATCATTCCCATTTTACAGCTGAGGAAATTGAAGTCCAGAGATAAAAAGATGAGCAGACCAAAGAAAAGACAGGTGCCACCTCTCCCGATTGCTTCTGAGCATAATTCAAGTGTCTTTTCTCCTCCCCCTCCCCCTCATCTTCCTCCACCTCCTCCTCCTCGTCCTCCCCCCTCCTCCTCCTTTTTCTTCTCCTCCACCTCCTCATCCTCTTCCTTCTCCTCCTCCTCCTCCTCCTCCTCCTCCTCCTTCTATTCCTCCAACTCCTCCTCCTTCTCCTCCTCCTCCTCCCCCTCCTCCTCCTTTTTTTCTTCTCCAACTCCTCCTCCTCCCCCTCCACCTTCTCCTCCTCCTCCAATTCCTCCTCCTCCCCCTCCACCTCCTCATCCTCTTCCTTCTCCTCCTCCTCCTTCTCCTCCACCTCCTCCTCCTACCCCTCCCCCTCCTCCTCATCTTCCTCCAACTCCTTTTCCTTCTTCTCCCCTTCTCCTCCTCCTCCTTTTTCTTCTCCTCCAACTCCTCCTCCTCCCCTCCTCCCCTTCCACCTTCTCCTCCTCCTCCAACTCCTCCTCCTCCTCCTTCTCCTCCACCTCCTCCTTCTCCTCCCCCTCCCCCTCCTCCTCCTCCTTTTTCTTCTCCTCCAACTCCTCCTCCTCCCCCTCCTCCCCTTCCACCTTCTCCTCCTCCTCCAACTCCTCCTCCTCCCCCTCCACCTCCTCATCCTCTTCCTTCTCCTCCTCCTTCTCGTTGTCAATAGTTAATAGATACCATTTAAAACAAAATTTGTTTTTGTCATTATTTAAACCAACACTTTTTTTTTTTAACACCTCTGACCTTTTCAGACCCTGGTTCTGCCGCATTTCCAGCCCCGGCCCTGCCCTCCTGGCCTGATCTCTCTTCTCTCCAAGCAACACGATTCTAATCAATTTGTCCTTCAGTTGCTGTCTCCTGTTCCCCAGTGAGACATCAATGCTCTGACCACAAATTTCAAAATAACTTCAGAAAACAATGGTAAAAAGTAGATTTTTCTACTGTAACTAATAGGTATTCCTGGGCAATTCCTTCCGTGTTTTTGCACAGTGTATGCGGTTCATAAATAATGTCAGAAGTGGGCCTTCGCTCCTTCAGTAAGGTGGTCATTTAATGTAAGTAAATCCACATTAAATATTGAAGATCAGAAAAAAGCAGCCTCTTCAAAGAGGTCACATTTAAGTGAAGAAAAAAAAAACAATGTGTGAGGAGAAGACCAGCCCGGTGCTGGATGGCACAGAGTTAATGGCTCATAGAGAGCATATACATGTTTTTTAAAGATGTTTTATTGCTTACAAAAGGAAGTAGTCTTGAGAGACTGGATACATAAACTGGCTCCAGCCAGCTGCGGCTGTCGGACTAGGAAGGATCCTGTTCAATTAGTGTTGTAAAATAAAATACTTTGTAAAGGAAATAAACACGATGCGAGCTAAGATTCATGCTTTCAAATATACACAAGGTTTGAATTTTTAATTAGGGCTGCTAATTACAGTCATCAGAAAGCAGAACAGAATAGATTTTACCTTGCATTTAGCAGACAAGCCTTCAACCCCAGTGTATTTTTCAATTTCATTAATATTTTATGAAAATGGCCCTTGCAGCTTCAGCCTATTCTAGTCTCCTACAAAACTGCCCCACATTATGGATGCCAATGCCTTTAAGCCATGTGCATTAGTGTGATGACAAAATGCAAAACAGTGTCTTGTCAACCATTGCATCAATTGATTCTATTAGATAGTGTAAAAACAGTTGGGTGTGAGTTATCATCTCAGTGACACTAATGATGAAGCAAGACACTGGCTGAGAACAGCCATTAGCTATAAGCCAGAAATTAATGATTCTAATATTTTTGAACAAATTAACCTTAATGAACTGGGCTTGCAGATACCGTATTATCTACAGAGAAGTCAGCGAGTGGAACACTGATACGCGTACATGTGGTAAACACACATAAACGTGGACCTTAAACACACACAAAACCTATACGGAAGTGTTTTGTATGTTTACCCATCTCACGCCTGCCGGTGTCTCAGAGACAATCTGGATACAACTAGTCACTCCCCCGATTATCATGTAATTTGTAGTGATTTAATATTTTATAAAATTGCCTGTAACAGGGTAGAAGTATAAATAAAATAGTCCCCCAAAGTTAGAGGATAACGGATTGCCAGAACATAAAATTGTTGTATTTTGTATGCAAAGAACTTTCCTAAGTGTAAAGGGAACCTTCTGTAAAATAATCACTTCGTCTGTTACTGTGAAGAATATCATCTCTGCTCCGTATTTGTTCACCTGTGTTGTCAGGTTTGGAGTTTTATAAATTAGTTTTTCATAAAATATGTCACACCTGCGGAACGCCTTAAAATGAAGCCAAAAGTTACCCTTTATAAATACTTAGGAAAAGTTGATCCCAAACTACACATTGATGGGATAGATTTGAAAAGTAAACTAAAATAGAGACAGAGCATTTTCGTTAACAATTTCTACACGAGACAAAAATGCTGTACAATACAGTTTTTTGACCCCTTCTTGCATTCCTTGTAATTATTCATGTGCCAAAGTTAATGGAATTCAGTTAGCTGTAATAAATTTGACGGACAACTCAACTGGAATAGGCTACCCTAAGATAGTTCACTGCCAAGTTCAACTGTAGCTTGAGAAATTATAATGGTATTTTAACAGGGGTTTTGGTAAGACTGTTTGCTATGTGTTTTCTCCACACGATCATACTTCTGTTTTCTTTCTTCATTCCAAATACTGCATTCAGGTAATGCCACTCTTCATCACAAAGCCTCTGTACTTTTTTTCTTTTTCTTTTCTTTTTTTTTTTTTTTTTAGTATTTAATACCAACTCAAATCTGTGGTCCAAAATCCTGGAAACCCATTCACAAATACTCCACAAAACCGAAATGGCTAATATAAAGAAGAGGAAACAAAAGTAAGGTACTTGCCAACAACAGTTTGTTGGCTTAACTTTGACTTGCTTTCCTGGGAAGGAAGAAAACAGAATTTTCGATGTGAACTGTCAGCCCTAGTTATGACAGAAGCTCACTAGTGAGAGATCCAGAGTCTCCCTTCCATTGGCAGAGAGAAGCAAAGAAACCTTCCAAACAGAACTCTTTCAAGCTTCCTCTACAACTCCACTTAAATAATTTACTTTTTATTTTTTTCTCAGACTATTCTTTTTAAAGTGGGCTGACATGTGTGTTGACAAGCACGCTTTACTGCACAAGATGACTTGTGTATTTGGAAAGGGAAAAAAAAAACACAAAAAATTCCTCCAACTCTGCAAATAAAAGAACCACTATATTTCCTTTGGGGAAATACAGTTAGTCTGGACTCTGTCTCAAGCTCAAGGGAATGACATATAAATTAATATAAGTAAAATAGCTGCTTTGGGGGAGGGTTATTGTTACTAATTTGAGAACCAAACCAGTGGCCGTCACCCAATTTGGCAAACTGGCCATACAATCGTTAAATCGAGGCAGAAAAATCTTAAATCCATTCATTTGAACATAATACGTTAACTTGTTTAATCCATGAACATTTAAATTTTAAAGTTTAAAAAAATTTTTTTTAACGTTTTATTTATTTTTGAGAGAGACAGAGACAGAGTGCGAGCGGGGGAGGGGGAGAGAGAGAGAGAGAGAGAGAGAGAGGCACAGAATCTGAAGCAGGCTCCAGGCTCCAAGCTGTCAGCACAGAGCCTGATGCGGGGCTTGAACTCTAGAACCGTGAGATCATGCCCTGAGCTGAAGTCGGACACTTAACCGATGGAGCCACCCAGGCACCCCGTGACCATTTAAATTTTAAAATGCATCTTTTTAAAGTTCTGGCCATCGCTGGAGAATGTAGTAGATGAATCAAATGATGCGGCAATAATGGCTTAAGCATAGCTGCTGATTTTCTGGAGCCTTGGTTTCCAACTTCAGTATTTGGATGGTGCGTAGTGACTCAGCTAGGAGGTGGAAAGACAGCAGTCTCTTCTGGCCAGTCGTGTACATTTGGGTGTAAATGGAATGAATGTCCTGCGCTAGCTCTGACCCTTTTACATGGATATAATACAAAAGACTCTTTCCTGCTTATCTCACTGTAGGAGGGTTAAAATCAACCTCTTTTCAGAGAAACACATTTTCTGGATAACTAAAAATTTAAAAAAAAATTTAAAAAGATGGTCTTTTCTGAATAATA
Source organism: Herpailurus yagouaroundi (assembly GCF_014898765.1). Classification (NCBI taxonomy): domain Eukaryota; kingdom Metazoa; phylum Chordata; class Mammalia; order Carnivora; family Felidae; genus Herpailurus; species Herpailurus yagouaroundi. The sequence goes on from NW_024412405.1 coordinate 30,881,797, forward strand.
ATAAAAAAATATTATTTCAGCAAAAAAAAATCATTTCTCTCTCTCTATCCCTGACATGTTTTTACAAAATGCCTTTTGAAATGGTTTACCCACTTCTATCTTGGATGCAATTTTGTATCATGTAAAATGTACTCTGTAAGGGGACATGTTATCAAGGATGTTTTATTTTTTATTATTATTATTTTTTTAAATTTTTTTTTCAACGTTTATTTATTTTTGGGACGAGAGAGACAGAGCATGAATGCGGGAGGGTCAGAGAGAGAGGGAGACACAGAATCGGAAACAGGCTCCAGGTTCCGAGCCATCAGCCCAGAGCCTGACGCGGGGCTCGAACTCACGGACCGTGAGATCGTGACCTGGCTGAAGTCGGACGCTTAACCGACTGCGCCACCCAGGCGCCCCATCAAGGATGTTTTAAAACGTCTCCTTCATAACATCTTCGCCCTTTATGAATCTTTCAGTTGTTCCTGGGGCTGGGGGGACCCTGACATAGGTGGTGTTCCGCCCTAGGAGTTTGACATTAACCATTTCTTTTCTACAGGGTCTTCACCATTGGGTGGGCACACGAACATACAATTTTATTTACTGCCAGACCTGAAGTTATATGCACATCAAAGTGATAAGCGGCATAATTGCTCCAGAGTAAATCGCTCTGAAATGTGTTTCAAACTTGTAGTGAAACATGTTTCGAGAATTAAGATTATAGTAAATAAAAAACCTGGCCATTTTTCCCCCTAAAAACTTATAAGAGCAACATATGACTAATTAATAAATATTTTGGGATCTAGATGCAAAAAAATTTTCGGTGAAAAATTCTTCTGATTACCTGATAATCCAAATAGAAGGTATTGTAAAGTTTTGAACAGGTGATTCAAAACTTGACATACACTGGTCTTCAACATCCCATCCACGCCAACAGACATACGCTTTTTTAAAAGAACCTTGGTGGTTTATAATCTCTACTTATGCGATAAAGTCAAGGTGGTTACTTTTATGTCTACTTCAATACTCATGCATTCATTCCTCCTATACCTCTTTCAGGTAATCTTATCCCATGCGCGACTTGAGCAATAAAGCTGTACTGTCCTATAGCCACAGGTATCTTGAGCGCCTGAATTGTGACTAGTCCAAATTAAGATGTGCTATAACTGAAAACAAATACCAGATTTCTCGTTCCTTTACAGTTCTTTACGTGTCATATGTCTAACCTACAGGGTAGGAAGCAACGTGGTAAGCTCTGGAGATTCTACGATGAAAACTACAGTGACTCGCCCTTCAAGGAACTCAGCTGAGTGCGAACATGAGAAGTCTGCAGTAACTATTCCAACTGTGCTATTTTCCTGTGGCTCGACATGCAAAGCAAATGCCTTTCTGTTGTTCTTTCTGTGGAATCAGTATCTCTGATAATGTAAAGGTCATTTAATACTTGTAACGTTTTATGCAACTCCCTGCTCTTGTCCTATTACCCAAGCACAGAGTTTGGATAACTTACTTGGATGCTACGTCAGGTTGGCCTGTCCTGCCAACTTCTTACTTTAGAAAGTGAGTCACTGTTTAGGACATCAGACTCTTGCGGAGGCTGAGCCCGCTGCCAAACCCCGGGCACGCATCTAGAGCTGGTCGCCCAACAATGCTTGCTCTTGCAATTGGCATTGACAACCTCACCCTGCTTATGGTCAGTGACAAGGCTGTTCGGGGGCCAGGGTACACTCAGTTGTCAAGGTGTAGAGTTTTGCTCTGTGTGAATCTAGTTGTCCTGTAGAGGGACAGTAGCTGTAACTTTGTCCTCATTAGCATTATACTGCCACCATTACTGATCTGGCTCCAATCACTAATAGTAAAGTGCACCATCCTTGGGAGAAAAAAACATGTGAAGAACTGTCATTCCATGAAAGCAAAAATACCTCACTTGTATCATGGCATTGCTGAACCATGTTAATTATTTTCTGGAACCATGAATGGTAATTTAGCTTCCCAAGAAACAGCTTTATTTTTGCCATAATAAGGTGTCCTCCTTCTCCCCACAATGAGACAGTTCAAATATTATAAGTGTTTCCTGACTTTGTCACATTTTCCTCAAAATAGCTTTTATTAAAGTCAATTAATCGATGCTTGTACATATACAAAGCTTAATTTCTTTAAAAATTTTTAATGTTTATTATTTTTGAAGGAGAGAGAGAGAGAGAGAGAGAGAGAGCACACCAGTGGGGGAAGGACAGAGAGAGAGGGAGACACAGAGTCAGAAGCAGGCTCTAGGCTCTGAGCTGTCAGCACATAGCCCCACACGGGGCTCGAACTCACAAACCACGAGATCATGACCTGAGCTGAAGTCTGATGCTCAACCGACTGAGTCACCTAGGTGCCCCTACAAAGCTTAATTTCAAAGAGGGATAAATTTTTGACATGCTGTGAAAAATAAGCTCACTGACCCAATCAAAGGAGAGACATTTGGCATTATCTTTATGAAAGTTTTTTTGTCATACACTTGGTAGTCATTAAGCCCAGTGCAGTCTTGTTAGGATAAACGAATTCATTTGCTCAACGTTTTACCCTTTGGTCTATGCCCCCCTGCTTACCACTTGATTGGACAATGGTAGGGATTGACTGACAAGTGTGACAAAGGCCACAGGGCCATCTTTTGTGATGGGAATTGATGTCTCTGTAAATATAGTTCTTCACCTTCAATACCTTTAAATACCCAATGTTTAACCTTCAGTATCTCACATTTGCTTCCATTCTTATTTTTTCCCCATTTATAACTGACTTCAGGCCCCCAAAGACAAGAGTACTGACTGCAAACATTTTCACTGTTCAGATGGCCAACTAAAATATTTATTTACTCTAAACATTTGATTAAGGATACTAATATATTTTACTAAAATGTATACTTGGGTCTATGGCTCTATAGTAGATAGTCTATTGTCTCACACTTCTGACATATAGCCAACTTAATATGTTTTGTTTTGCACAAATATAATTATTAAGAATCATTGTTATAATATTAACTACATGAAGAAAATAATATTAAACCCACAATTTATTCTTCCTCCCTTAGTTTATGCAATAATATATTATTTATCCTCAATCACTTTCTAATGAACTCAAATAAACTCCTTGAAAGAATTTTATCATGATGCTAGATAGGATGAGATTTAATTTTTCAGAATGAAATTTTTTAATCAATATGTCTGAGGTCAAATGTATAAAAATTAAACTTTGTATCTTCTTTCTTATATATTGTTCCATTACAATACAAAATGGTTGTGCTAGCCACTTTTCAGATACAGATAAAGCAAAATATTAGCTGAAAGCCTTAGTTGAAACATGCAAAAATCCCTTCAAGTATCTTTTATATTCCAGGGGGAATAACATTTATATGACAATTATTTTAGGAAAACTGCTCATCTAAAAATTCTACAGTTGTCTTCCATCAAATCAAAGCCATTTCTAGATTAAAGATCTTTTTAGTTACTTGGAAATGAAAAATAAAATGTTTTTATGCATGTATAAAAATGAGTGGGTTATATGAAAGCTGTATCAGATTGCATCTTGGGAATATTTTACCGTTTAAATAAACTTACATTTGTATATAATAGCACTTTAATAGTAAACAAAACATGAAGACAGCAAAGTTAGGTTGGAAATCATGTAAGCCGCCATGTTATTTAGGTAGTTAATAGAAGCAAAATTCTGATAACTTAATCACAACTATATTAAAACTTAATTAGAAAATAAGTTAATTAATTACATGAATCCACAAGCATTTCATATTGTAGTTTTCATTAGGTGCATTAAGAATGAATTACTAATATTTTCTGCTGTTAATACATGGTTAATTAATGATTAAACAGTATTTAACTGCTCACTCATTAATGATTTATTACAGTTACTTAAACAGTTTCACAGATTTGAGTGCCTTAAATAGACATCTTAAGATTACTCTCCAGGTTTACCTTCTTTCTAATGCATTGGTTACTGCATTTTCTATTGTATTACTCTGATCTCCTTTCAACTATGACTACCAAATATCCTGATGACCTGGTCAGTAAGAGCTAACACATTGGCTGTATGAATTTGACCACTAGAGTTGAACGTGAATTTGGCCACTAGAATCAAACATGAAAAGGGGCACGGATCTTCTTGTGTCAGTTCAGCTCTGCATTCCTCCCCATAGACGTGGGTTCCTAAGCCGTGAGTGAGAGAAGGGACTGTGGGATGTTAAACCCAACTAACCCAACTGGGAACCCATCTTAGAATCTGTTCCTAACCCAGTACCTAAATCACCTTCAGGTTGATTGCAATTCTGCCTCAGAAGAACATGCTATGTAGGTTTGTTTAGGTAGAGAGCCAGTGAGGGCTGGTAGAACCCTTCCCTTGGTCAAGTGGCCTGAGGCCTTGGGCAAGGCAGTCTGTGCATTGCAGGCATTCTGGGGGAGGGGGGAGAGAAGGGCCTGTCACCGTGCAGTTCACTTAGAGGTGGCCCGTACTGTGAAGAGGTGGATCTTATACTTGCTGGGAACTGATTCTTTATCACAGATGTGCTTGTCATTGCTTCTGGATTTGCCTAGAGTCGCCCAGAATGCATTTATAGTCTCTGATATGTACCTGACAACCAGATTGAGGTATTTTTCTCCCATATTGGGAAACTACATGGAAATAGCTTCTGGGGTGTGACATTGCAATCTTAATGCTTGTCTTTATGTATCTATTTGTCCTTATCAGGGGACTCTGTGGCTGCTAGGAGACTGTGTTTAGCTGGTTTAGAAATGACAGTAATGCTCTGCAAATGGCTTTTCTTTTCTAACAACTGACAGGTATGTGATAGGGGTGAAACCACTAAAATTAACTCTCTTTCCTCCCCACCTTTCACACAATAGAGCTTTAAAATATAGACTGTCAGAGGGAATGCACTTGTTTCACATTTGCCAAGAAACGACAGAGAACTCAAATTTTTAACCTTAGAAATATTGATAAGCCTTGTCCAATGGAGACTTGACTATCTTCCTGCACCAGGAGCCACTTTGCAGTTAGCTGCCAAATATCTAACTCTAATTAAAGTCTATGTCATTTTTAAAACTATTTATTTTACACCTGTCTTTAAAAAAAAAAAAACATTTGCTATAAAGTCAGGGTAATGTGACACTTCTAGATCTCCAGGAATAGAAAAAAGACAAAACTTATACGCCATATTTGAATGGGGAAGCCAGTATATTGGAGGATGGCTTCTGTCCTCCATGAAGAGAAAATGATAGAGACAGAACTGAAGATAGTCCAGAATGGAAGAGGAAAATCAGGTCAGATATTGCTGATTAATGCTGCTTATTAATTGCAATCTCAATTTATAAAGGCTGATTCCAGTTACATATTTGGGTCAAGGACAACTGTTTTAGAATTATAAAATGTTTTAATGTAGATTAAATTATATATGAGAATGCATATTATATATATAAATTAATGAATAAGAATTATATATTCAGTTACGTGTGATAAAACAAAAAAAGTTAATTTTGCTGGACATTTCTAGAAACTATTTAGAAAGAGTCATATTTATCTTTATAATTCAAGTGTTGTGGGGTTAGGATTTCAAAATCATTTGGTTATTACCCATTGCCAGCAAAGCTGTGTCAGATATATGTGTGTGTGTGTGTGTGTGTGTATATATATATATATATATATATGTGCATTTCATTAACTGTCAACTTCTGATGGAGTACGAATCGAACATTTGGAAACTCTAAGAAATATATTGAAGGAGGAAAGGAGAATAGAAGGAGGAAGAGAGAATTTAAGTGATGTTTAAATGTTTTGCAAATTTTATACCTGCCTAAAGGAAGTAGGTATTTGTCTATGATAACTTTTGGAGGTCAATTTAGGTATTTTTATTTTGTTGCCTCAGTGGACAAATGTCCATTATCCACTGATGGCCTTTTGAGTTGTCGAATTACTTTTCATTCATTCACTCACTGATTCACTGATTTTTGTTGGGTATCTGCTATGTGGTGGGCACTGAAGTGAGCAAGGACAGGGACATCAATTTGGAAATGAAACCAACAGTTTCAAGAGAAGTGGCGATATTGTAGCATTCTAGACCAAGTCAGTGTGACTCAGTAGAAAAATAAAAGGTCAGTTTTGTAGGAAAATATCAGTAGTCAAATGTCTCCTTATATTTCTCTTCTTTTATTACTGTAATGATCTTGAAGGAAACTGATGAAACTTATTTTTGATATTGGGGAGCCCATCATCCAAAGCAACTTTGTGTGGTGGCCTCTTCCACCATTTAGGGCCTAGCCAAGGATAAATCCCCTTATAGCAACCTCAGGAGATGAACTTCTACATGGTTGTAGTAAAAAAAGTGGACCATAATTCCATGTTTCCATGGACCAGAGGCATATTTCCATTTTAGAAACAAATACATTTCAAATATCGGGTCTTCTTTGTATTACTCTTCATAGAACTAGTGTGCTTTATGCGAGGGTCCTCTTCTTTGGGAAGAAACAACTCCTTTGACTGCCATTTTTAGGAGGATAAATTATGATCAAGTGACCAGGTATGATCAAAGAGAAAGGGATGGAGAACCATGCTGCTTAAAGTCTTGTTTGCCTTTAGTCTGAAGGAAAAAAAAAAAAGGGAAAGAAAAAGCTGCTACCCCAGGTGAGTTTGGGCCAAATTATGTTCTCAATGCTAACCAGGTGGATGAAAATGGAGAGGTTAACACCTGTAGCTCCTGGAGCCACACAGATAGGCTAAGTGGCGTCTTTTACTGTATACGAAATTTTTAGTGTCTTTGAGTTGTTCAAGAAGGAGACTATGGCTTTCATCAGATCTTAAAGTGTTCATCTCCCCAACGTTAATAACAATTGCCTTCACAAACTCATTTGAGTGACAACACTGTTGCATCAAGATATACTTCTTTTAATTCTGGAATTTCAAGATTTTTATATGAAATTGTTTCCTTCAAGTCCAGATTAACTATGCAAAATCCAGTCGAGACCTATTATCTGATGAAGCTGAGGAGAAGAGAGGGCTGACTTTCATTACTCTGCCTTACACAAGTTCATTTCTATATTCTGCTGTATCGTTGGTATGTAGACAAGGCCAGAAAGTACTTCCCTCTAGAGGACAAGAAAGTTTTAAAAAGAATCCTGTTTTGGTATGCTGATAAGCTCCGTAACCTAAAATAATTTCTCTGGTTTTATTTATGTACTTGTTATAGACCTTTATACCACTTTCTAAACTTAGTGTCTTTCTAATTTTTCTTGGGCAACTCACCATGAAAGAGTTTCTATCTTCAAGGAGGGGGAAATAACTATTTCTATATCTCTCAGATATGGATAACTATACTTTGTTCTTCCACCAGCATATTTTTGTGACCTCACCCTTGGTAGTTGAAAACTTTGCACAGTAATATTTTATTCCATCCCAAAGGTACCATAAGTCACCTTCCACCTTCCTAAGATAGTCACCAGGTGTCAGAAAATGGCTGGTTCTCCGTAGCTAAAGTTGAAGGTAATAGTCCTTGGCATGTCTAAATGCACTTTAAGAAAAGAAGTTTTTCTATGAATAAAAGATGTGAAAAAGTCAGTCATGCTAAGATATCATTTTTAAGCATATGGTAAAGCATAGGATAAATGAAAGTTTTCTTATAAGCACAAGTAAGGTAATATGATTTTATTTAATAATAGAGCTTATACACAAATTAACTGATCCAATCACATTTAAATTATGTATGTACGTATATATATACGTATATATATATACACGTATATATATACGTATATATATGTATATATACAAACATATATATATAAATGTATATATATACACGTGTATATGTATATATACATATATACGTGTATATATATATATACACGTGTATATACATATATATATATATACACGTGTATATATATATATATATATATATACACGTGTATACACATATACGTGTATATATATGAATCTCTTGGACCAGGTGTGATGGAATGTATTCATTCTGGCATTGAGCTTTCACAAGTGCAGTTATATGCAAGCATTTAGAGAAGAAGGGAAAAAGTACAATTTTTCCCATCTAATTTATGTCCTTAGATGACATGATGGCGTTTGAATTTACCCCATCCACCTATGATATTTCCATTAAAGATACCAGATATAGGCAAAAAGCTCAAAGTACTTATAGATACAGTATTTTAACATGTAAAGTCCAGATGGAACTTTTATGGGTTCGCAAATAGCATGGCTCACCGTATACTGGAATGCTGGGTCCAAACTGCAGATCCCTTTGGAGGTTTACAGTTTAGAGTAAAACAGATTTATTAATAATCAATGCACTCATATGACCAAGAATGTTATCAGCTCATCCAAGATGGAGAACAACAGGAAACTTAAGCCAAGCCTCATTTTATTTTTGCCCTTCTAACTATATGCATTGGAAAAGAACCCCATTGGCCCTTTTTTAGCTAGTAATGTCTAATGCAGGAAGACAGGAATAAGCAGAGTAGAAAGCACCTGTCAGCTCTATTTCCCACTCTCCTTGATTAGCATGAAACATTAATAGGGCTTTCAGAAATTCTGGCCTGAAATGGGCTTTGCCTGAGAACGTGTCTGTCTTTACTGCACAAAAGCCACCGTCATTAAAAAAGGGCAGATAACTAAAGAAGACTCTTTCTTGAAATTTATACCTTTTTTTCATACAATGACAAATTATTTTAATAATGGGAATCACACACACTGCCATTTGTATAATGTTTCCCATAAAATTCCCCCATTAAATTTGCTCCTTTACTTGACTCATCCCTTTTTTAAAGAGAATGACACACACAAAATGATACATCATGATTTCTTATAAAGAATTGAAAATGAACATACAGTAATGGGTTAACATACATTTTAATAAAATTTTCATTGTTGTGCATTTCACTTTTCGATACTGAAAACCAGGGATTTTCCAGTAACCTCAGGCAATGCCTAGGGATAAAACAAATCATATGGTGGTGAACTATTTTCACCTATTTCTTCTACAGAAAAATATTCATAAAGACCAAAGAAAATCAGACGTGCACCAAAAAAATTATATTCAGTCTTACCCTTTGCCACATACTGTATGTAACCGGGTACTAAAAATTAAACCAAAAGGGGCTTTTGAGATTTCTAGAATTTTTCTGTCAGCTTGGTGTGTTGTTCATTTTCATTACAGTTGGGAGTCGGATTGATTCAGGTACTTCAAGATGGCCACAAAAATCAAAAGACAGAATGGAGTTCAAACAAGAAGGTCACGGATCACAAAATACAGCTCGCTGTCTCTTACAAAAACTGTATCCAGATTCAGAATTCCATGTCTGAGTTTTCAGGTCGTGGAACTTTTGATTTGCGTTGGGCACTTGTTATATTTAGGTAGTCAGTTAGTTTGCAAAGAAAGATGCATGTTATCGAATCTGTCCTTATGTTACGTGAGTGTGTCAGCCAGCACGCTCGATGTCGTATAGGATTTCCTGAGAGAGCAAACACAGCAGAGAACTGCCCTGGGTGAAATGAGGTGTCTCCCAGAATTTTATTAAAAAACCACTTTTGGTGGGAAAATCATGCCAACGGCCCCCCTTTCACGGCTCCGCTATAATGGGACAGCCGGAATTAAACGAGGTGCCACTTAAGTGTGTTTTCAATTTCTTTCTGGTGATTCTGTAAGTGTGCAACTCCTGCAGCATTTTATGGGAAGATTCAGTAGGCACCAATGATAAGGCAAGTTAAAAGAATGAATTTACTATATTTAGTTACAAAAAGCTGTTAGTTAAAATACTGCAAGCACTTTTTCCCCTTAAGAAAAATGTTTTATCAGTTTCTCAGAGGGAGGCTGCCGATGTCATTGCTCTCAAAAGAGGACGAGAAGCAAGATAAGGAAGCAAGGAGACATCAGTTTAAAAACAAAACAGAACAACAACACTAGAAAAGTCAGGTTTTATCCAATGAAATGGTACAGGAAGTCCCAGGGAACTGCCAGATGGTAGCAAATCTACAGAGATTATCCGACACACCCCGAAAGGTAGTTTAAAGTCTGTAATATTTCCCCCTTCCAATAATAAATGTTTTGCTTCACCAATTAAAAGCAAAGTGTGTAAAGATTACATATCTGATCTCTGTGCATTCTTTTAAAGCAAGTCCACGCTCAAGATACATAAAACAGTCTATAAAGGAAGACACACCCTTCATTGGCTCTGACAACTAAAATTGACTTTCAGAGCTGGGACCCCGAGGAGGAACCATTCCAGTCATACGTCCTGATGAGTCCCTCAGTGACATTACCTGGCGCCCTAATTGTCAGGAAGGGAAGTTAAGATTTTTCAACATGGCATTAAATCCTTGCCCAGTCCTAAGGAGGCAAATGAAACCCTCATGTATTTGAAATACTAACATGAAAACAGGCTGTGAATAATGGCTGAGGGATTTCAAATTATTATTACAGAGAGGGAGGGAACCATGCTCAGGCACATGTACATCTCCAGCTAAATGCTAATCAATAGGTCTATAGAAACATAAAGCTTAATTCCAGAACTATTAATGTGGAGCAATAGAATAAAAGGAATAATGCATATTCACTGCCCATGCTGCATTTTCTAGTAAAAATGCGTTGCACTCTGCTAGCTTGTCAATCTTTAATAGAAACTCATCAATTATTTGTGGGCAGGAGATTGAAATGGCTAATAGCTCAAATATATTCCTCCATTTCATTGCATCAGTAGCTCTAAATTAATGCTTGTATTTTTTTCCTTAAATGAAGTTTAAAAAATATAAAATGGAAATATGTGCTTTATTTCAGCATACATTTAGCATACAGGTAAATGAGCCAACACTTGTTATTGTCCCCTGATGATTAAAAAAGAGAAGCAGATTTTTTTTTTTTCACAAGCAGACCAATGTTCAGAAAAGGAAAGAAGGGAGGAAGGGAGGAAGGGAGGAAGGGAGGGAGGGAGGAAGGAAGGAAAGAAAGGAAGAAAGAAAGAAAGAAAGAAAGAAGAAGGAAAGAAAGAAAGAGAAAGAAAAACTACATTTGCACTTTTCGACATTAAAATCCTCATAGCAATCCAGCTTAACTAAAATTTCATGAAATACACACAGCACAGACAATGCTCAAAACTTACTTTGCTTCTTTCATATGACTGACATCATCTGATAACCTGTGCTACACAAAGTATATTTCAAAATAACATGTAGTT
>NW_024412405.1:30895503-30910924 GCF_014898765.1 Herpailurus yagouaroundi
GGAGAATTAACAATAAATAAAGAAAATAAGATGGTTTCTAAACACACAAACAGTATTTCTGGATTCTATGGTTTCTTCTTAAGCTGTATTCAGTGAAATAGCAGTGATGATAATAATCAGCTTGTCTAAAGTTTCCTTTTGTTGTGAGTTTTTCTCCAAAAACAAAGCACAACTTGAATGAAATCTATAACATCATCAAATCCATTTGTGTATCTTTTCAAAGTTCCCAGAGTGTATTTTGTTTGTTAGATCCAGTCAAAGGTGGAGTAGGAATGCAGATAATTTTTATCCTAATTTTTGAGAAAAAGAAACCAACCTCAGTGCATGACTTTCGTAAGGCAAAAATGAGTTAAGCTCAGAGCTCACATCTTTAGAGTTTTTATGTCACTATGTTCACTCATCCATCCATCCACTCAATCCATGAAACAATGATTTATCTTATTGTGAATTAGGCACTGAGTTATAAATTATGGCAATATGAAAGCTAATTGTAATTTTTGAGAATGCCACTAAATCCTAGTGATGGATGTTATCTCAAATAATCACAGTATATTTAGGTCTAAGACACCAAAGTGGCTGTTTTATTTGTGATAGCCAAAAGAGAAATATTATCAGTCATAGATATGTTTAAAGTTTCTGAAGGTTTCTCTAAATAGCACCCATTTTCCCTGTGCAGGCCTCATTCCATAAAGTAATGCGACTTAAAATCTAAAGGAGCAGGAGAGAAGTCATTCTCTCTGGGTGCAGACTTACTCCCAAGTAGAAGGGAAGCACAATGCAAAGCCTACTGGCCAGCAAGTCACTGTGCTTCCCCAGATGCAGAATAAGTGAAGGGAGGCCAGGAGACTTTAAGAAAAATCCAATGGGAAAGGTAAGTGGGGAAATGGGATTCCTCGGAAGTATAGTCAGGATCTGAGACTCCTTAAAATTTAATTCTAGAGATTCGTAATGAAAAGTTATTGTCTACCAAATTTCAACACCTGTGAAACTTCTACTTTTAGAGAGCATGCTTGAGGACGTGATAAAGTTAGTCTATCCTCCAAGTCATAAAACAGGTATTTAAAACTGGATTAAAAATATGCTGGATTGAAAACCGTAAGGGGAATCTTTGCTGAAGAACTGAAAGATTAACGTATCCTTGTAAGAAGGAAGCAGATACAAAGAGCTAGCAATAAGCTAAGGTTGGAACCATAGACAAAGGTCTTCCCCATTTAAATATGTGCTAAAGTCTGAGAGGCTCGACGGAGATATTTGTTACAGAAGGTGTGTGTGTAATGAAGATTCAGTTTTCCTTTCAGGAGGGCCGACACTGTGAAAGAGGGATAAAGATCCCAACAAATGACAGAATTAGCACGTATGTCATGGCGTTAGTAGCATAATTACAATGGGGCAGAACTTTGGAAATCGGTTGGAAGCTCTTCATGTGTTGAACCTAGATTTATTGTATCATCCAAGAATTCTACTCCCAGATCTCTTACTCGAGAGAAATGAAAATATGTGTCCTCACAAAAATGTGTGCACAAATGTCCAAAGTAATGTTGTGCACAGAAGCCAAACAGGACAACCCAGGTGTCCATCAACAAATCAAGGGATAAATAAAATGTGATATGACCGTATAATGGAATTTTATTTGACAACGAAGTCCTGATACATGCTACAACATGGATGAACCATGTGAACATTACAGTAACTGAAAGAAGCAGTCACAAAGGCTCATACATTATGATACCATTTATATGTAATGTTCATAATAGGAAAATCTACAGATGCAGAAACTAGATTACTGGTTCCCTAGGGCTGAAGGGGAGTAGACTGAAGGCAGTAGAGAATGCTGCAAGTAGGTACAAAGTTTCTTTTTGTGTGTTGAAAAGGTTCAAAATGAGTTATCGTTATGGGTGCATAACTCTACAATATGCTGAAAACCATTGAATTAAACACTTCAGATGGATGAACTTTATGGTATATAAATTTTATCTCAATGAAAATGTAAGAAGTGAAGGAACATTTTAGAAAAAGAACTGAGGCAATAATTTAAAATAGTAGTGACTGAGAATTTTCCAAAATTAATGAAAGGCACAAATTTTGGGCTTAAAAATGCTAATGAGTCCCAGGCAGGATGAATACATTTATAAAAATCCACTTTCAGACACATCAAAATCAAAAAGCGGGACAAGAAGGTCTCTCAACTTGGTTTATGTGCTTTTCCTCAGGATTGGAGGAAACATCACAGAAGTTATCTAATGCTGTTGTCACCATGGTCCATCAGGTGATACACAACGTCCATCTGTCCCATTATCGGCGATGTTAATTTTGATCAGATGTGTAGAATTGGCTCTGTCTAGTTTCTCCATTGAAAAAGTTACTATTTTTCTGTTGGTGATAAGTACTGTGTGAAGAGGTAATTTGAGTAACTATCCCATTCTTCATCCAAAGCTCACCCTTCATATTTTTGGTAGTATTCTACTGTAAGAAAGAATTTTATTTTTCCTAATTTATTTTTTTTTCATTTGTCTATTTACATTAGTGTGAAATTATGGGATTTTTTACTTGATGAGATATAACCCATGACTATCATTATTAATTTTCATGCTCAAATTGTCCCGTACCTGTCCAGTGGAAGTCCTTATAAGCTTTAGACATAACATCATCATTCTTTGACTACTTTTTTACTTCCTTTCACAAAAAAATGTTAAGCTCCCATTATACCTATTCTTCCCAGCTCTGGATTCAGGCATTCCCCCAAGGATCCAGAGTTCCCTTATTGAAAAATGGTAGTTAGAAATCAAGATCTGGGTACCATGAGTGATCATTGCCACTGGGATTTTACCAGGGTTTTCTCAGGTCCATTTAGTGCACAGAATCAGGAAATGTACATATGTATATACACAAACACACACATGCTCAAAATTACATGTATGTTTTCTCTACATCTATCTCTGTATGTTGAAAACATCACTGCACACCAGTACCCCCAATCCAACACCATGGGGTTCATGCTGGTTTTCTCTTTTCATATTTGTAACTCACTTCTCTGAGAACGAGAAACCTGGCTCCCTCAATATATGTATATATTTTCTCAATATCCATGAATGCAGCCAATCTCCTGACCCTAGCAGACCTGGGGGGAATCCTCATCCTCTGAAAGACATTGATCCTCTATCTGCTGCCTTATTTAGCTGGCTTCCTCTTGCCACTATGTCTTCTGAACCCTGAGAGGAGGCACCCCATTCCATGACTTTCCTTGCATTGGTCCCAATCTTTATCACCCAGGCTGCCTTTCTCACCCAGGTCTGTCTGATGCTTTTTTTAAAAGTTGTTTTTCTGCTTTAATAGAATAACACTGGAATATTCAGATATCCAATAAAAAATGGTAAAGCAGTGTGAGCTATTAAAAACAGCAATGCCACCTTAATATAGATCTTAAGGTTCCAACTGTAATTGTAATATACAAGGGATACATTCACCCTGATGTTTATAGCACCATTATCTACAATAGCCAAATGATGGAAACAGTCCAGTGTCCATCAACTGATGAATGGATAAAGGAGACGTCGTATATATACACGTCCTGCCAACGTCCTGAGCTGAGGAGGCTTCAGGCTTGCTTGGATCCTGCCTTTCTGGAGGCAGAGGGCGTGTTCCTCAGATCCCTGGCAAAGTGAAGAGTAGGTAAGTTAAGAGTCTTTTGCATACAAGAGGGCCACCATTAGGTCTGTTGATAACCTGTATAACAGAGAGGCTTTGAAAAGCAACTCACATTCACAAGACCCAGAAAGAGGCTGGGGAGTCCCTAATCGACCCTTCAACCTCAGGTCTTTTATACTTGCTATTGAGACTGTCTGGAGTGCTCCTGCTCCATCTAGCTCCTTTTCTCCTTCAAAACTTTTCTTAAATGTCACCTTTGTATTGAGGCTACCCTAAGCATTAAAATAATAATAATAATAGTCCTCCCATTTCCCCCTTTCTCCTTCAACTACTTTACTTTTCTCTACAGCATGAAAAATAATTATTTATATATGATTCTATTCTTCCTTCTCTTCAACTGTTTCCTTTAGTCCTTGTATTACTGACGTTTCTACAGGCTTTTACTATGCTGGCTCTTGTTTTACTGTAATTGACCTTTCTGGAAGTTGTGACATTTCTCCTCCTCCCTAACTCTGTCTATTCTTCTTTCTTCCCTGTGATTGGTTTCTGTTTCTCTGAATACCTCTTAAATTTCCACTATGCCATCTTCAATTCTCTTACTTTTCACTCTAAAAGCTCTAGTTGGGTGATCTCAATTAACTCCTTAGCTTCCATCACCAAATGCAAAACACAATTCTTAAATTTATGTCCCTGTCTGAGGCTTTTTCCTGAATTCAAGTATTATATTTCTCACCAGCGTGCAATGAAATTGAGGAAGAAGATGTGCAGAGAAGACAGACACATACACTGACCATTTTATTAAAATGTGATTAGAGCCATTTCAGGGTGAAAACAGGCTGTTATGCCTTATTAGGGAATAATAGTAGTATTTACCTGATAGGGCTGTTAACAAGTTCAGGTGAAATAATCCAAGTATAGCATTTAGAACAATGACCCAAATGAGGTACTCAATAAAAGTGATCTGCTTTATTATTATTTAAAAATTTTAAGCACACAGAAGAGTCTTTGAGCTCATATGAGATCTCCTGGAGGACCTTTTCTGTGTGCTAAAATTTAAAGAATCAAAAGAGATGAACAAGTTGAAGAAGAGTAGGAAGGACTTTCCAGCACTGAAAACAATGTAAATAATGACACAAAGGAGTAAAGCATATGCTATGTGGGAGAAGATAAAAGTAGGTAGATATTCTAGAATGTAAATTTCAAGGTGGGTAATCATCAGAAATAAAACTAAAAAATTGGGTAGAGACCAGGTCATGGAGAGTCCTGAATGCCATACTAAGAAGTGTGGCTGTAGTCTATGGGTGTTCCAAAACTGGAATTTTAAACATAGAAGTCACTAAATTCTGATCTTTTCATTCTAGATAAAATCACTTTGGTAGCAAATGGTAGGATGTCATTAAAATGACAAATCAGGGGCACCTGGGTAGCTCAGTCTGTTAAGCGGCCAACTCTTAATTTCAGCTTAGGTCACAATCTGGGGGTTCATGAGTTCAAGCCCTGAGCTGGGCTCTGCGCTGACAGTGTGGAGTTCACTTGGGATTCTCTCTCCTACTCTCTCTGCTCTGCCCCTGCTTGCACTTTCTCTCTCTCTCTCTTTCTAAATAAATAAATAAACTTAAAAAAAAATAGTGACAAATCAGAAACTAGTCCAGCCAGTCATGCAAAAACTAAAAGGACAGCGTCCATAACATGTAAGCCATCACTCTGAAACTGCCCCAAATAGTTGTAAGAGTTGAAGGATGATGGAGATTCTGTGCTGGTTATCTGGCAAGAAGTCAGAGAAATACTGATTAGGGCTGTTCCTGCGGCTGCATGGAACACAGGTTACCAGTTAGCTCCAATGTCTTGAACAGAGATAAGTACAATCATAGAAATGTAAATAAAGTACAAGGGGATCAAAAAAAGGAATTAGCTTAGAAAGGTGGAGACAGAACTTCATGGAGGGGTACAATTTCAAACTGTACACAAAGAACATCCATTATGGGTAAACCATAGTGAGAAATGTGGAGGGAATGGGATAAAATGAAGCTTAAAATCCTGTTTGGTGGTATATTGTGAGAAGCATCTCTTGACAACAATTCTTAGTTTTCCTCTATATAGGTATCAGAAATTGATATTTTACCATATTTATTGGTTTCTGACTGTGTTTTATTTATTGTTATGGAATAATGGAATGAAAGAAATAAAATTACTATGGAAATACATAAAATTAAATACTGGGCAACTATTTAAATTTTGATTTTATGATTATACGTATTAGGTAGTAGATTTAAAATCTCTTTCACTTCAGGAAATAGGAGAAGGTGAATACCAATCAGATGAGAACTGAGATCTTAACATTAAAACATGCTTTACAATATATTCATTACATTTGTAACTGACCCATATAATAGGTTGACCATGTTTATTGCAGTTATTAATTCAGAATGCCTACAGGATTAGGGTGAGGTAAGATGTCAAAACCATTTAGTGAAGTCTATATTCTGATTAAGAATGTGTGTGCTGAGTTATTCATTCATTCAAAGCAATCACAGGTAATAATAATCCATCTTATGTTTATTTGCCATATTTAATCATGAGAGAGTATAGAGCATTTGGTAAACGGAAATGATTCCAACATCTAGCCTTAAAATAATTGTATTGAGGAAATAGCATAATACAATACCGGAACCTGAAACAAATCTTAAATGTGCGTGTGTTAGAATACGTGTTTTAAAAGAAATAGTGTGAGTTCAAATTAATGATCTTATTTATATACAGAATAGGCTCTTAGAATCTCAACAGTAAAGCAAGAAGGGACCTTGGTGATCACCTTCGCCCACCACTTCATTTTACAGATGAGGAAACTAATTTCTACAATTTTGATTCCCTGCTGCTAGTCCCTACTAAGTTGCAACATTATCTTCACACTATTGTTCACAAAAAATGATACCATATTATTTACTTAAGCGATATAAAATGTATTACTGAATTTGTATTCCTGCCACCACCACCAGCGCCCAATTCAGAAATTCGGATCCTAAAAGCTCCACCTACAAACTACCCAACATAGTGCCAAGTTCATTGCTTGGAAGAACTTCTGAGAGCCAGAAATGGGTTAAGGTAAGGAGTGATGCTAGTAATATAAAATTGGAGCCTCCCCCCCCACCCCCAGCATTCCTTTGTTGCCTCCCCAAAAGTGCAAATGTGCTTGCCACTATTTAATCTAGAGAAACAGCTGATAACAAGCTCTTTGTTATTGCTTGGAGGGTTCAGAGACCTCCAAAATACATAATACCTAGGTTGTCTCAGTATTTGAATTGTGGGTATTTTTCACACCTGGTTTCATCTGCCAGCTCTGCTGTGTTGAGATCAGGCTCTGAAGTTCAAAGAACTTTCCAACTACACTGGCTACTTTTAGACAGCTTCCTCCCCCTGCCTTCTGCCATATTGCTTTTTTCAGTAAAAGTGTTGATTCAAAGTTTTCTATGAGCTGCTGGCTGTGTTTGGGGTTTCTCTTCTTCTCTTTTCTCTTCTCTTCTCTTCCTTTTTTTTTTTTCTTTCACATCTAGATCCTTCCTGTTTTAAAAGTCCCAGCCCACGTCTTGATCACACCTCCATCACTTATGGATACAGACTTTCTGTAAGCTCAGGGTTTGTTGTTGTTGTTTTTTAAATTTTTATCTCACTTAATTTTACATGATCATAACTTGTTACCTAACTGCTTCTTGAGAATATTCTGCTTAAATTAGGTTTATAAGCTTCTAATGGACAAAAACCTACAAGTCTTTTATATTTCCTGAGTGTTTACCAGTATCCTAAGGACATTTTTGCTCTCAATAAGTAAATTCTGATGCTAAACCATGCATTTTGTTTATACTGCTTAGCTAAAGTCTGTCTATATAGTGATATGTTTGTATATCAATATTCCAACATTTCAGAATGGTATAAAAATGAATATTGATGATCATTTTGATTACAAAGTTTCTTATTATTTTTAGTAATTTTTCTATGTACAGAGTTAAAGCTACAAATTTACAGTGTTTGACAACCACTCAAAAAGAGCTGCCCTAAAAATACATGAAAAGAAACTTTTTCTTTTTTAAAAAAAATCCACAAACATTTCATGAATGAAGTAAGAATGATTTTCTTTCTTCTTAAAGCTTTTTTAATGTTTATTTCTTGATTTTGAAAGACAGAGAGAGAGCACAAGCAGGGGAGGGGCAGAGAGAGAGGTGAGAGAGAGAATCCCAAGCAGACTCTGTGCCATGAGCACAGAGCCCGACATGGGGCTTGACCCTACAAACCATGAGATGGTGACTGCCAAAATCAAGAGTTGGACGCTTAACCAACTGAGCCACCAGGCACCCCAGAACCATTTTCTTAATTATTCCAATGAGCCTGAAGAGAGGCAGTAAAGCGCAATGTCATTAACTGGGGTTTTGAATTTAGATGGAAAATGGGCATGATTGCAGCTCACTCATTTATCAGTTGTGTGACGTTGTGAATTTTACCTGGCTCTATCTGAGTCCTTATGTATAAAATAGGAAGAATAAGATTCACCTAATCGGCTTTAAGAAACTTAAATAAAATGAGAAATGTAAATTACTTATCTGTTGAGCCAAAACAGATCGGTAGCAACACCTGGTGTTTTGTAACACCTGGTGGTTTGTAACACCACTACCTCAATGACGTCTGCATTGAAAACACACTTTCACTGATGATCTCTCACATATATTGATGTGCATGGGGAAAGAGAACTTGTGGAGAGAAGGGTTGGTTTAGTGCCTCCACTGGAGGTGAGAGGAAGGAAAGGGTGATGAAGTCAGCCTGGTGTCTATTTATTACAGTAGTAGTCTCTGTATATGGTTGCTAACCATTCTTTCCCTTCTGGATGCATATGACACTCATCATGTTTAAGAAGCGGGGTGTCTTTTCCCCATCTTTTGAAACCGGGCTGATCTTGTGACCTTCTCTGACCAAGACTGTGGTAGAAGATATATTCTGGGACTTCTAAGTTGAACCTTGAGAGGTATGTCAGCTTCTGCACTCTCCTTGAAAACCTCTGTCTTGGAGACCAGCCACCATGTTGTGTAAATAACTGTTTACACAATCTCTTAGAGTAAATAAGTAGAGGCCCCTTGGTAAGAGGCCTGGAGAATAAAAAGGCCATCTTCAGCGTTCCACTCCCATCGGAACGGATTCACATAAGCCGTCCCAGCCAACATCATATGGAACAACAACAAAAAACCCTGTCCATTAAAGCATCTGTCCTGCCTTAATTCCTGACCCACAGAATCTTAAGAAATGATAGTTAAGTCGTTAAGATGATTTGTTCCATGACAACCGGTACTCACAAAAACTATCCACGTTTAGGAATTACATCTAAACTCTATGGAAGAGGGATATTTCCCCAATCTATTCAGAACTAAGAATTCATTTGGGCCAGTGAGGCCTCGAGGGCATGCAGCATGTGGTACAACACGCGATATAAAGCCTTGAAGACCGTAGGGCAATGTGCCCTAAAAGTAGCAGCAGCAAATCTAGATGCAAGGGTAGCAGTGGTCTCTCCAGGGTGACCTTCCAGACACCAGCTCCAACAGTGGAGAGCTGAGCACTCATAAGCCTCTTCCTTGGAAGCTGCCGTAAACAGTGGAGAGGAGTCCAGGGGCAGAGAGGTCTTGTGGGCTGGCCAACCAGCAGTTCTTGTGAATACGAGCTTACAATGAGTAGACTTAGACAAAAGTCAAAAGCCAAGTTCCAAGGAAGGGATTCTCCTTGGTTCAGTCAGAGTAGATCCTCTCTCACCTTTAGGCCAACAAACTTGGGGGCAGGGAGCGGCTGGTGACTGTACTGTGTGAATGTGGCTACTGGAAGCTAAGCTACAGTCCTGTGTGGACAGCAAGAGTGGAGGGAGGACACAGCTCAGCTAATGCTAGTTCCATTGTTTGTTTGCGTCTGTTAGAGTTTATTTTCTGCACTGCAATTATTTACAATTGATTAACTTGCCTCTTACTGAAGACTCTTATTAGGCCTCCCTCTACACCTCCAGAATACGGAAAGCCTTCAGTAGGAGACACTCAGTAAGTATTAGTCGTCTTTCTCCTGTACCTATTGGAACATTCTATACCTGTTACTGCTCTCATTCCTAGACACATGGATATGTAATATGGGTTATTAATGATAATAAGTAAGGTGGGTTTGGCACTTGACCATTTTTCAAAGTACTTTGACATAGTTATAGAATTTATCTCTACACGGTGATGGAGATGTTATGATTTTAACTGCTCAGCAGAAAAGGAAGACTCAAAGAGATTATATATCTTGTGTGTGGGTTTTCTAAGGGTCAGAGGGAGCCGGATAAAGTGTAACAGTCTGGTCCAATGTTACAGGGATACCAGCTAAGGTATGATCCAATATAGAATCACACGTATAGGGAAACTGACTTGAAACTGAGATGTTACTAAGGTGAGGAAGGAGGTGAATAGGTAGTAGATTCAGTGATTCTGAGAAATGGGTCACGCGCACCATGCTGGCTTCTTTGAGTGGATACAGGATTTTGTCATTAGCAGGGCTGCCTGTTTAAATGGGTCCCAGAGCTGTAAAGGCAGAAAAGGCAAAAATGTATGGCAGCTTGAAGAAGTCTGACAGTGTGGAAGGGGCTGGCATGAGGGCTTGAGACTCAGGAGGCCTTCATACCCACGAAAGTCCTCCAAATCCTTGTGATCTGTCAACTTGCTACAGCCACAGATGTGCTTGGCCTCGGAATCCCAGACCGCCCCCTTGTTAACTGGGAAACCTTTCTTAACCCCTCCAATGCCCAGCTACTTTTGTTGTAAAATGGGATCATGCTATGTGTCTCATGTGGGGAAGAGTGAATAAGGACATTTCAAGCACTGATCCTAATGCCTGGTGGGAAAAGTTCTTCCTACACTGTAGCTCGCCTGATCCCTCCAATGGGAGCGGGAAAAGGCTTTTGATTCCCCTTAATCCTGTTACATTATTAATAATGGAAAACTTTAAAGTAGAAAATGGATTTTTCCCCTCAAATTTACACACAGCCCTGAAGACTCCGGGCCTCTTAGAGCAGTGACTCCTACAATGAAGCTATTGCAGCAAGACATTGCACACACTACAGCTTAACTTACAAAGTTGCTAACCTTATTTCAGCCACAGTTTCTTTATCTTTAAAATGGGTATGAGAGGGGTGCCTGGGTGGCTCAGTCGGTTAAGCATCTGACTTCAGCTCAGGTCATGATCTCACGGTCTGTGAGTTCGAGCCCCGCATCGGACTCTGTGCTGACAGCTCAGAGCCTGGAGCCTGCTTCAGATTCTGTGTCTCCCTTTCTCTCTGCCCTCCCCTGCTCATGCTCTGTCTCTCTCTGTCTCAAAAATAAATAAAAACATTAAAAAAAATTTAAAATAATGGGTATGAGAATAACAGCTCTTTCCTGGATTTGTAAGGATTTGGTGTGCACTTAGCATAGCACTCATCACAGCATAAATGCTCAGTGATTGTTGGCTAGTGTTATGATTATTTTGCCTCAGTTTACCGACCTGCAGATTGGGCATAATACTGTCTACTTTGAAAAATTAAAATGGAGATTGTTTACACAGATATATGTAGGTTAAGAACTGGCACGTAGTGAGCACCACACAGCAAATGCTGCTTCATTCCTGCTCCTTATAAATCATTGCTAATTAAGATCAATGCCCAAACAAATGCTAATGTTCATAACTACTTGGTATTCATATCCAATGGAAGACATTCCTAATATCTAGAAATTAGGAGACGTGGATCTCTGGCTATTGGGAGAGATATGGGTACAGGTGATTTAAGAAAAGGTAAGGGGACTTAATATGCAAGGTTGTATTCTCAGCTGCAAAAATAAGGCTAAAATCACTAACAGCCAGTAAATATGAAGTGGGATTTAAGGTGACACTGATACACAGCTGCTGTAGACTGTGGTCACATGGAGCAGCCAGACGTGTGTGAGTGCACAGCAACAAAGCCAACTCACACCACGTTTTCCACACCCCAAAGAAGATGGTGGAGATTCTGTCTTAATCCCTGACATCTTTGGGAACAAAGGAATTGTTAAATGTCATTCACTATCTAATACTTCACTGTACGTAAGCTAAGCTGTACAATAAATCTGGTGTGGGTTCAAAGATTGATGAAAATAATATTCCAAGTTAGCTTAAGGTGCCTTCGATTGGTTTTTCCAGCAAATTGGTAACGTAGGAACTATATGAGAGAATAACGGAAATCAATCAGAAGACATACTTCCTGGTTCTCTCCAGGAGTTAGATGGTCAACCTTGAGGTCGGGGCACTGAGTTCCCTTCAATCGGCTAGAGCACAGGTTTATCAATATTCAAGGGTCTTGCTTTATCATATATGCTTCATCTCACTGTGACAAATTGCACACTACTGTGTTCCTATCATATCATCTATATGGCAAAGAGACTGGGCCGTGCATGGTCTGCCAAAATGTGTCACCATCCACTTTGTAGCACAATAGCGTATATTAGACTTTGATCATCAGCTTGTAATCATTTTTGAATAGTTATTCACCTTTATATAAAGAATTGGAGAATAAGCATCGCTCTTGTTGCGGAGCTTCTATGCAGAAAGTACCGAGAGGTAAAATATTGGCATTTAAAATTAAAGGAATAAAAGATGTATAAGCTGTTTAATGTATAGATAAAAGAAGAATTCAGAGGGGTTTTTTTTTAAATAAGGAATTCATTTTCTAAGAAACAGCTTCAATTAAAAATATCTGACAAATAAAAAAGAGAATTTTAAAGCATTTTGACAAAAGATTTAATAATTTAACGTTTTTCTTCTTTTCCTTTGAAAGAATGTAAAAATGTAAATTTCATTTACTTAGATGTGATGATGTAGCCCCATAGAATTGTTTTCAAAATGAGTAAGTCTCCTGAAGTTATTTTATCGAAAGACTAGAGACTTTAAATATAACAAAGAAAAATAAAATCTAAAGAATTGTGGAATGAAGTCAGGTGTGTGACTGACAGATAACTGTGGAAGAAGATATCTTAATGCTAATGAAGAAGAATTCAGAAAAAAAAGAGAATACTTCTATAAGCCGAGAAATTGTATAATTTTTGTGGAAATTTAGAGAAATACTAAAAATGTCAAGCTTTAACCAAGAGGCAAAGATTTAGACAAACTGAAAACAATTCAAAGACATTTTTAAGGGGCGCCTGGGTGGCTCAGTTAGTTAAGTGTCCGACTTCGGCTCAGGCTGTGATCTCTCGGCTCTTGAGTTTGAGCCCCACATGGGACTCTGTGCTGACAGTTCAGAGCCTGGAGCCTGCTTCAGATTCGGTGTCTCCCTTTCTCTCTCTGCCCCTCCCCTGCTTGCACTCTGTCTCTCTGTCTCTCTGTCTGTCTCTCTCAAAAATAAATAAACATTTTAAAAAGACATCTTAAAAAAACATGACTCATTTGAAAGAAACATCTTCCGTGACGCTGACATCTTGAGAGACGGTAAAGTTGTGCAAATGTGGTTATACATTCCATTCGAGCCATTCTAACTCCACAGGTAAACGGATCAGGTTCACGTTGGTATCATCTATGATGGAAGGGAAGTTTGCAGTCACTATGCACCGGTGTGTAACATACCACATGCTCTCATCTGTACTTGGAAAGGGAATGAGAAGAGGAAAAACTTTGGCTCTTTCTTTTCCTGTTGCCAGGACTTCTCTTGCTGTCTCTGATTGTGTCTTACGCAGAGGAAGTGCTCCAGTCGATCAGAAAAGAGGATGGAGTAACATGTGAGTACTTGAAATGGCTATGAATAAACATCTACCAGCATATTTGTCGTGTACCTTGATCTGTTAAGATCAAGGGATTTCCAAGAGACAGTTCTGGTTTCCCAGAGCTGCTTAATTATAGTACAGGTGCTTTCCTCAGCCGCGAGAATGAGTGTGAATAATGATAATAATAACAAGAAGAAGAACAATAATAACGATCACAATAAGCAATAGCTAATAACCAAAAATTTGTTTCATAAACGGATATTTACTTCTCAACCCTTGCATCAAGAGTCTGAGTTTCTACTGTAATCTCATTTACTGTGGTCAAAAATTATCCCAAACTAATGAAACATAAATTATATCAAATGATTATTTATTGGGAAACCCTTGCAAATTTAGGACAAAACCACTTTATCATTAGGTTTATGCATATAAATACATATAAATTACATATAAATTAAATACATATAAATACATATAAATGCATATAAATACGTATGCATATACATATATTTACATATATATGCTTACATATATATGTAGAAGTTTATATGTATAAAACAGAATATATATGTTTACATATTTTTTTCTCTTCTGATTTTATCATTCTTGTTCATTCCGTACATGTAGAATAACTCTTCGAAATTGAACAAGTAGTGCCTTAGTTGTATAGACAAAATCCTATTCCTAGATTGACCTCAAAATAGCCATGACAATTGCACCAAGTTTCTTGGACATTCTCAGCTCAGAGGATATCCTATTCATACATGAAAGACCCCAAATCAGTTCAGTCAGCATTGGCTCCTACCAAAAAGGAATACAAATTCAAAAGTGGCATACCGCATGGTCTTTAAATGCTATTTCCCTACAAATCAAAACCACACTGAGATATCACCTCATGCCAGTCAGAGTGGCCAAAATGAACACATCAGGAGACTATAGATGCTGGAGAGGATGTGGAGAAACGGGAACCCTCTTGCACTGTTGGTGGGAATGCAAATTGGTGCAGCCGCTCTGGAAAGCAGTGTGGAGGTTCGTTAGAAAATTAAAAATAGACCTACCCTATGACCCAGCAATAGCACTGCTGGGAATTTACCCAAGGGATATAGGAGTGCTGATGCATAGGGGCATTTGCACCTCAATGTTTATAGCAGCACTCTCAACAATAGCCAAATTATGGAAAGAGCCTAAATGTCCATCAACTGACGAATGGATAAAGACATTGTGGTTTATATACACAAAGGAATACTACATGGCAATGAGAAAGAATGAAATATGGCCTTTTGTAACAACGTGGATGGAACCGGAGAGTGTTATGCTAAGTGAAGTAAGTCATACAGAGAAAGACAGATACCATATGTTTTCACTCTTTTGTGGATCCTGAGAAACTTAACAGAAGACCATGGGAGAGGGGAAGGAAAAAAAAAAGTTAGAAAGGGAGGGAGCCAAACCATAAGAGACTCTTAAAAACTGAGAATAAACTGAGGGTTGATGGGGAGCAGGAGGGAGGGGAAAGTGGGTGATGGGCATTGAGGGCACCTGTTGGGATGAGCACTGGGTGTTGTATGGAAACCAATTTGACAATAAATTTCGTATTAAAAAGAATACTATTTCCCATAAAAATGTTGAAGGATTCTAGGAGAAATTGCTGATTCCAGGTTTGGGAAAGGAAAGATACAAGGTACATCTGGAATATTTTGTTATGTCAGAAAGGGAGGAAGATATCAGGCTACTGGGGACATGTCAAAGAGAGAGGGAAACCTCTCTCTCTACAATTTGATAATTGTAGTATCAAATAAAATAATGACTGCAGTGGGTTAAAATACATCAAGTATTTTAAAAGTCCAAGTCTGGGGGCGCCTGGGTGGCGCAGTCGGTTAAGCGTCCGACTTCAGCCAGGTCACGATCTCGCGGTCTGTGAGTTCGAGCCCCGCGTCGGGCTCTGGGCTGATGGCTCAGAGCCTGGACCCTGTTTCTGATTCTGTGTCTCCCTCTCTCTCTGCCCCTCCCCCGTT
>NW_024412405.1:30911024-31154057 GCF_014898765.1 Herpailurus yagouaroundi
AAAAAAAAAAAAAAAGTCCAAGTCTGTAGTTAACTAAGACAATTTTTAACTTTATTTATTTATTATTATTACTTTATAAATTAAAAAAAATGTTTTGAATCCTTATTGATCATCACTAGAGGTTGCTAGGGTACCAACTCATTATTCTAAAAAATATTTCAACAAAAGAAGTTGGAGTTGGAGGAAGAACCAAGTGTTTATACCAACTCTCCTGCATAAACTATATTTTATGATAAACAAACAGCTGATGAAAGAAAATTCTTCTATACTGAAGAATTCTAGTCCATAAAAAACTGAACGAATGATAGATCAGACCCTTGTCATTTTGCAACTTCCAGTTGAAATACTGTATGAAGTCAATAATAATCAATGGCTGCTTGACTGCTACCCTTATTTGAAAGTCTAATAAGGAGACTTGAAATGGGCAGACAAGGCTGACAATATCCAGCCCAATTTTAACTGTACTGTAAGTGGGACAGCCATACATTATGTGTTGTCCTGATATGATGTAAAGGAAATACACAGCACCCTTTTTTTTTTTTGAATTTTTCTAAAGAGAGAGCGCAAGTTGGGGAGAGGAGCAGAGAGAGAGAGAGAGAGAGAGAGAGAGAGAGTCTTAAGCAGGCTCCACGCTGGGCATGGAATTCCACCACCCTGGGATCATGACCTGAGCAGAAATCAAGAGTCTGATGGTCAACCTACTGAGACACCCAGCTGCCCCAACACGGCACCATTTATGAAGCTTTCTTGCTGAAAATCTAACCTAAATCTCATCCACCCCCTAAATCTAAAACCAGTTAACACAAAAATTCCAGGATAGAGGAACATGGCACAGAGGTTCATGAAGATGCCATCAGCAAATTCCCAATGTGGGTAACTACATAAGACAAAGACCTGATACTGTCACGAATCGATAGCATGAAGAAATGGAGACAGGAAGACACGGGACGAGTTAAGAACCTTCTGTCACAATGCCAAACAAATACAAACTTTGCGTGTATCCCAATTTGAACAAAATAAAGTCACTTATAAAAAAAAGCACCTTTGAGAAAATTGAACACGAGCTGAGCATTAAATAATTTTTTTTAAATGTTATTGATTTTGTTAGATGTGACAATGGTGCTGAGTTATAGATTTTTTAAAAAACTCTCTAGATTTTAGCAGTGAAGTGTTTCTGAGTAAAATGGGGGACCTGGATTAAACTACCTTTTCGTTGACTGTTTTCCACCACCAAGTCATCAGTACTTTCTCTTCTGGAGCAATTTTCTAGCTACTGAAGAGATTTATTGGAAGAGGAAGCAGTACAGATAAGTAAAAGGACAAGGGTTTTAAAATTTTTGCCTAAATCTTCGATGTCACTCTGTTATTCCCTGCTCAGCGAGGCTTGTAATTACAAGCTGACCTATTTTTCTGGACTGTCCTTGTAAAGGAAACCATTCATTTCCCACAGTAGAGAGTGTCACTGCCTTCTGAGTAACATTTTCACCAGGTGCTGGATGACCTAATTGGGAGAAATCACAGGGAATTTGGGCCTGAGGTCTGGTCTCTCCTGCACACTGTCCCTATCAAGGGCAGAAAGTGAGAATAAGGAAATGGAGCGAAAGAGAAACACCATGTTTAAAATAGAGGCCAGGAATCTGAATAAGCTCCCTCCATAACCAAATCCACATAATCCCACATAATCAAAATGAAACAACCATCTGAATTAAGGTAAAAAATAAGGAGGTATTTTCTCCTCTTTGGTTCTATACTTAGTGGTGAAATGGAGATGTCATAATTATCTGGTAAATTGGTTCTCTCTATTCCAGCAAATTGAACCATTCAGGGATAGGATGGCTTCTGAATTATCTGGACTGCTTACCCATACTAATCATGAATATTTATGAAATCTGAGCCTCACTTTGTGCTCTGTAAACACAGCCTGAATTATTCAGATTGTTTGTCTATACTGTAATAAATGGAAAATTCTCCTTGTACCTTATTTTTAGTATTTAAAAACGGGCACTATAATGTTTTGGGTATAAGGACAAAATAAGACAAAGGCATTTCCCTCTCCTGATTGTAGCACCCCATCGGCCACGTTTGTATCTGTGAGACGATTTGCTTATGTTAAACATATAGTTTGTGTTTGATAGTTCAACAGTGTTTAACCTATGGTTATGCTTCGAATTAGTTAAGCCTTTAAAACATTTCAGGGATTGTGTAATTCAGTCAGAGAGCCTGGCAGGAGATTAATTGGAAACATATGTGACACAGTGGCATCGTAAGCCTTTGCCGCGCAAGGGGCAGGGATTTGTTCTGTGCTGTTCCAACGCCGCGCGGGCAGGGCAGTGGTCAGCTCCTGTAATGCAGCTAACACAGTGCCAAAGGCAGGAACCCCAGAGATATGCTTCAAATGAACATTTAAAAAATGGGGCGTAGCGACACATTATTTTATAATTAAACCAGCAGGAAGATAAAACTAAGTGACCTTTGTTATTTTCTTCCAGATCATATGTATGTTTGTGTAAGTGTGTATATGTGTGAATTTGCCTCATATACACAATTTATATATACACTATATTCATATACATATATATATTTTGTTTGTTTGTTTGTTTGTTTGTTTGTTTTCTTCAGCTAGTACCTGCAAGATGGCTTTAGCACACCAGTAAGGTAAAATCTGTTTTATTTTGTACGTTTTGTACGCTTCTGCGGGCGGTTGAATGGCAGTCTATCTGGTGTGAATCGTTTTATTTCAGGTTTTATCGTGCAGGGAGATGAACTGTTTTGATGATATACGTAGGCAGCATGCCTGCTTCTTCAGTTGCTGATGGACTATATTGCATTGTAAGTCTAAGCTAGGAGTAGAGCAAGTGGACTCTTTGGGTTCTTAACAGTAACAATACTACTCTGGGACTTGAGTTTTAAACACAAAGAGAGTAGAGCTGGGTCTGTTCAAAGGAGATGGCATATTCAATTCAAAAGTTATGTGCTCCAGACCTTTTGCTACCCTGTCTTTTGTGGTGTTTAGTGAGGGGATCTGTGTTATAAAATAATTATTTATAGGGGCGCCTGGTGCTTCAGGTGGTTAAGCTAGGACTTCGGCTCAGGTCATGATCTCACGGTTTGTGAGTTTGAGCCCCGCTTCCGGCTCTGTGCTGACAGCTAGGAGCCTGGAGCCTGCTTCGGATTCTGTGTCTCGCGCTCTCTCTGCCCCTCTCCTGCTCATGCTCTGTCTCTCTCTGCCTCAAAAATAAATAAAACGTCAAAAAAAATTAAAGTAACTATTTATATTATTTATACAAAATGGGGCTGATGGGCAGAAAAACTTCTTTCATGTAATTTGGCCCACAACTTCTACAGATGGCTATCACCGTGCGGCATATCTCTGTTAGTCCTAGATGACCTAAGCTGGAAATGGGGAACCCTAACTGGCTATGCCAGTCACCTGATGGCAGAACTGGGAGACAGCATCTGGGGCAGATCTAACTCTACCCCCTCCCTGTAAACTCCAATGAATGACATGACTATCACAGTAATGAATGAGAAGCTCCTTCAGAAAAAAGAAAAATGCCTTGCAAATGTAGGGGAAAAAAATGCACCCATGTTCATTTTTAAATTATTTATTTATTTTTGTTTGTTTACTTATTTATTTCACCCAGTTTATTTTGAGTTGGAAATAAATTGTCTGAGGTATCAATCCCCTCCCCCCAAAGCATGAAAATGTTCAATAGAGTAAAATAACACAGGATAATATTCTCTCTTCCTCTTGGTTTAGTCCTCAGCTGAAGTGGTACCTTTATTGGAATGCCTAGTTCTGATGGCATGTGCACCATCAAATCCAGAACAAGGGGAATTCAACAGAGGTGCAATCCGGGGTTTGGTCTGCATTTGTTGAAGGAACTGCTATGCCCGGCTGCCTTGGGAGAAAGCTCATTACATTTGTCAGGAGCACATTCCCTGCACTGAGGGTGAGGCAAACTCCCTCAGCCAGAGCTGCCAAAAAATACCAGAGACCCGGTGGTGTATTTCTTACAGTTCTGGAGGCTGCCGGTGTGAGATTGGCGTGCCAGCTGGGTCAGGTTCTGTTGAGAGCTGCTCTATGGTTTACAGATGGTTTCTTTCTCTGTGTTCTCCTATGGTGGAGAAAGAGCAAACTCTGGTTTCCCCTTCTTCTTCTAGAGACACGAATCCAACATGAGACCCTCACTCTCATGACCTAATTTAAACCTAAGTACTTCTCAAAGACCATCACACCTCATAGACCATCACACTGGGGCAAGAGCTTCAACATAAGAATTTGAGGAGCACACAAAGATTCAGTCCATCACACTCATCTGAACAGCCCGGCTGAAGAAAGTTGTAGGACAAGGTATGCGGGAAGGTCTTGAAGCTTCCACACCCTCTCCAATGATGGTTCTCTGACCAAAATCTCCATATGTTCACCAACCCGGCAACTCCTAATCTCCATCTTTTTGGGTTTTTGTGGAGACTTCAGTTATAGGCATGATTGAGAAAATCATTGGTCACTGGCAAGTGATTCAACTTCCAGGTTCTCTCCCCTCTCCGGAGGTCAGGGGGGTGGGATTGAAAGTCACTGTCTCCAAGCAATCTGCCCTGAAGGCTCCCAGAGTCACTTGTTAACATAACAGAGAAATTCCAGGACTTTTAGAAGCTCTGTGCAAGAAATAAGGACAAAGACCAAATGTATATTTCTGTTTTTAAGGTTTTTTTAGCGACTATTTATTTTTGAGGTGGGTAGGGGCAGTAAAAGGGAGACAGAGGATCTAAAGCAGGCTCTTCCCAGAGGCTGAGGTGGGGCTCAAACTCCAAACCCTGTGAGATCATGACCTGAGCTGAAATCAAGAGTTGGCCACTTAACCAACTGAGCCACCCAGGTGCTCCAATATTTCTTATTGTAAATCACAACATCACAGTCGGGGAGAGATGGCTGGGGTGCAAGGCCTGAGGCACAGCAGGACATTCTGTGGTTTTTTTTCTTTATTTATTTTTGAAACAGAGAGAGACAGAGCATGAGCCGGGAAGGGGCAGAGAGAACGGGAGGCACAGAATCCGAAGCAGGCTCCAGGCTCCGAGCTGTCAGCACAGAGCCCGACGCGGGGCTCGAACCCACGAACTATGAGATCATGACCTGAGCCGAAGTCAGAGGCTTAACCGACTGGGCCACCCAGGCACCCCCAGGGCATTCTGTCTTAAGCCCTGGGCCCACATGGCTCTCCGTGAAACCGCGCAGGACATCAGTTTTGCAAGAGGCCGGTTTCTTCCTCCTTGGGAGTACAGCCTGAGGAGATCAGTTTTAGAAAAGTTCACTTATACCTCTCCCAAACTTGTTCATGATTTATGAGATTTTTAAATTTATTCCTAGACTCAAGTTGTTTATATTTGAAGAATTGTACATGCAAATTGTTAAATGTGATAACCATGTACATTCCTCCCCCCCCCCCCATATTGTTCTTGTCAGGTTTCAGTGTGAGGACCTTGCTATAAGTTGTAGTTTTACCCCCACCCCTTATTGGAAGTTTCATTTACCAGCAGTCAACCACCCCCCAGAAGCAGATGATCCTCCTTCTGATGTATCATCGGGTCAACAATAGCCTAACGCTACGATGTCACAGTGCCTGTCCCATTCACTTCCCTTCATCTTTTCATCATCTCACGTAGTCATCATCACAGGAAGAAGGATCAGCCAGTACAACAAGATACTTGGAGAGCTTTTATTAGAGTACATGGCTATAGTTCTATTTTATTAATTGTTACTGTTGTTAATTTCTTACTGTGCCGAACTTACTAAATTAAACTTTATCATAAGTATGTATGTGTAGAAAAAAGACACAGTATGGCCATGGTTTGGTACTATCCTCAGTTTCAGGCATTCGCTGGGAGTCTTGGACTGTAGCTCTGTACTTGAAGTAGTTGGTATAAAGTTGGTATTTGTTCCTTGACTGTTTGATAATATTCATTTGTTTCTTGGGGTGCCTGGATGTCTCAGTCGGTTAAGCATCTCAATTTTGGTTTTGGCTCAGGCCATGATCTCATGGTTCCCGGGTTTGTGAATTCGAGCCCCTGTCGGGCTCCTCCCGCTTGGGATTCTCTCTCCCCCTCTCTCTCTGCTCCTCCCCTGCTCATGTGCATGCACTTTCTCTCAAAATAAATAAACTTAAAAAAATAAAATGTTCACTTGTTTCTCTTATTATGTTACTGTGAAAAAAATATTAACTACTGATGCAGTTCCTTTAGAACTATAGAATTATTTTTTTTTTAAATTTTGTAATGTTTATTTATTTTTGAGAGAAAGAGAGAGCATGAGCAGGGGAGGGGCAGAGAAAGGGGGAGACACAGAATCCGAAGGAGGCTCCAGGCTCTGAGCTGTC
This sequence comes from Herpailurus yagouaroundi, assembly GCF_014898765.1. Taxonomy (NCBI): domain Eukaryota; kingdom Metazoa; phylum Chordata; class Mammalia; order Carnivora; family Felidae; genus Herpailurus; species Herpailurus yagouaroundi. Next base: position 30,917,399 of record NW_024412405.1, read on the forward strand.
AGCAAAGAGCCCCATGTGGGGCTCGAACCCCCAAACTGTGAGGTCATGACCTGAGCCAAACTCAGATGCTCAACAGACTGAGCTACCCAGGTGCCCCAGTACTTATAGAATTATTTAAATGTCTTGTTTCTTCTCATGGAAGCTTTGGTAAGTACATTTTTTTAATGTGTCAATTTCTTCTGAGTTTAAAATATGTTAAGAAAAAATTATTTTTACTATCCCTCTATTTTAAACAGATTTTTAAACATGACATTTAAAAATTCCTAAAATTGTTTATTTGTGCCTTTCCTCTTTTCTTCTTGTTTAGTTTTGCCAATGGCTTGTCCATATTGTAAATTTTATCTGTGAACTATATTTGGCTTAGTTGAGCCTCCCTGTTGTGTATCTCCCTGTTGTGTTTCAATGATTTTTATTATCGTCTTTATTCATTTTCTTCTCTCTTATTTAATTAGTAACTTTTCCCTAACTTTAAAAATTGGACATTTAACTCATTAATTTCCACTCTTTTATTTTCTACTGTAAACTTTGAAGACTACAGATGTAACTCAAAAACCATTTTTGCTGCATAACTGTTTTGATATGTTACGTTTTATTTATTTTTACCGACATTAAGTGGTTTGTAATTTTCCTGATTAGCTCTTAATACCTTCAAGGTCTGTATGATGTCACTTTTTTCACTCCTGGTATTAGTAATTTTTATCTCCTCTTTTTTATTTTCTTGTTCAGTTTCTTTAAATGTGTGTTAGATTTGCCATTTTTGTTTTATATTTCATTGATTTCTGATCTTAAACTTTTACTTCTGCTTGTTATTGAGCTACTTGCCAGTTTGTTAACACATTATACAGCAGGTAGTATATATTTTACCTATTCATTTGGGCTGTTTCCACCCGAGTTAGTAAAGATATCCAGTCAAGCCTAGTACCCTTATTCAGGTTTTGAAAAGAAACCAAAGGACCCTCTTTAGGAGAAAGAGTATTAGCTTTAAGAAGCAAGTTTTGATGTTCCTTCCTTGCTCTGCCAGGCATGCCCGTTCTGTACCTGGGACTCATACGCAGCACCCTGGCCTGAGCTCAGTGGCCAGCCTGCGCTGGTGTTTCAGTTTCACTGCTGCGAGAAATTAGATGATGGGGGAAGCAAAATTTATTTTGCTGTTGTAATAGCAAATATTCACAAGCCCTGGAAAATTCAAAAGCTCTAAGGCGGCTAAGGATGGGAAAAGTGAACATAGAAGGAGGTCACAATGTTTCCAATGGGTCCCTGAGTGTCCAGGCTCAGAAAGCTACTGTGCAGATACACCAAGTAAGGAAAACCACATTATTGTCCTGTTGGAGTTGGATCATTCCAGAGAGGTGTCTGAGTTTGGGATAGCCGGAAGTGTAAGGCCATACATGTGACCCCAAGAGTGGTTCATTGGAAAGCCTTCTGTCCTAAGAGAGAGTGATGAAATGTCAGAGAACATGAATGAACACCATGACCCTGAGACTGAAGTCCTTCAGAGTCTTTAGACTAGACCCTTCCCACATACAAGTGAGAACAGAAGCCCTCAGCTCTCCCTACTGATTGGCCTACAACCAAAAAGAATTCCCAGTTAGATAGCAAAAAATAAACATATTTTTGATATATTTAAAAAAAATCACAACGACAGTCTGTTACACACTTTTCTATTGCCAAAGCAATTTTGACTATCTTCCTCAATACGGAAATCAGTCTATAACCTTGTTTTTGTGTTAAAAACGATTATATTTATTATATGGATATTATAAAATACAATTTATTTATTATATGGATAAATATATAGATATCTATATCTAATCCATATCTATCTATATCTATATCTATATTATATATTGGCAAAAAGTCTTTAGTTTCAAGTGTAGGGGAAACAGAATGGCTAACCTTTATGATGAAACTTCAAACTCATAATTCACTTCTCACTTCAGATAGGTAGAAGCTACATTTATTTTATCATATGATATGTTGTAACTACCCCCATCCCCCTTTTTAAATCAGATACAATTTCTTATAGACTGTTTAAATGTGTAGATATTTCAACTTGTAACCTTAAGACATAAGGTCATTTTAAATCAACTTAAATGATTTCTTAAAGTTATTTTTAACCAAATCTTTAAAATCTTAACTTAAAAATCACGACAAAATAAAACTCTTAACATATTACCTATTCCACTAGTTTTAAAATCATGGAGTGACTTATCCGAGGAACGAGGGTTTCTTATTTAAAACGTAGCCTTAAAAACAGCAAGCCATTTTTATGGTTCTCTTTAAAGGCAGCTTTATCAAAGACACGTCCTATTCTCCAGTTCCTTGCGGTGGGCAGAAGCCAGAAATATATTTGAAAATTAATAATTGGATCAGGCAGGCATTGATTACACAGGTCACCAGTCGGGGTGTAAATTAAATAGGAAGCATATAGAAAACGTCACCACATCTTAACCCCTCGGAGAAGTCTTTTGGATTTGAGCTCTTGGACTGGCCTAGGGTGGAGTAGGAGGAACCCCCGTGGCACATGCTCAGGGACAGACATACTTGTAGAAGAGATCTCCTTGGGACTCAATGTGTGTAGACGCAGGCAAAGACCTCCTCATCATTACAGGCCTTCCACTCTCTGCATGGACTTCCTGCGGAGACCACGAACACGCTTCTGACAAATTCCCAACAGTTTATTTGTCAGATATTTTATTCAAATTGCTTCCTTCTCCTTGCAGAGTACGCAAAAGAACAGCAATATCCCGTCCCCTCTGTACCTCCTAACTGCTGTTTCAAGGGATAACGAGCAAATTTAGATCTTCATTACAATGTTAGTTTGTACAGCAGACCCTATTTATTTTCTCCACCTTGCTATTGTAATCACCAGAACAAGAAGACTGACTCTGGATGAAAGTATTTATTTGGGGCTGGTGTTGCAAAAATATTCATATGTTGAAATGGTAGGAAATACCTCGCACTGTTCAGGAGGGAGAGGACTGAAAAGCTCATTATGTCTCAGCCACACAGAGCATCTGTGATTATCCATGCTCGGATGGCATCTGAAAGAAGGCTAACTTTAATTAGATTTTTTTCTCCTTCAATGTTTTCCAACAGGCAACAATTATCTCAAATATTTTCCTCTCTTTTTGGAGCTGGAATTTCAGTTTCAAATATCCCCTTCCTCTGACCTCAGTATAAATCTTACTGATACAGTATGTAGTAAATATTTAAGATACAACCTGACAGAAATCATAAGGTAAGAGGAAGTCAGGAGAAAACAGGACCTGAAATACTTGTGGTTTAATTTTAATCTCATCAAGAAATGTTGACTCTGAGGATCTAATGTATAGCATGGTAACCATAGTTAATAACACAGTATTGTATACTTGAAAGTTGCTAGGAGTAGACCTTAAGCATTCTTACCACACAGGCGCGCGCACACACACACACACACACACACACACACACACACACAAAGAGTTAACTATGTGAAGTAATAGATGTATCCATTACCTTGATCTTGCTAATCATTCCATCATGTAAATGTGTATCAAATCACCATGTCGTATGCTTTAAATGTTTGTTTATTTATTTATTTATCTATCTATCTATCTATCTATCTAGAGAATCCCAAGCAGGCTCCACACTGTCAGTGTACAGTCCGAAGCAGGGCTCGAACTCAGGAACCGTAAGATCTATCCTGAGCCAAAACCAAGAGTCAGCCGCTCAATCCACTGAGCTACCCAGGCTCCCCATACTTTAGATATATAAAATTATATTTGTCAATTAGCAGTGACTCTAAATTTCTAAGGGAATATACTTTTGATCCAAGGCAGAAAAATGACTCCTAAAGACGTTCATAACCTAATTCCCCAAACCTGTGAAAATGTTATCTTATATGGCAAAAAAGACTTTGCAGATGTGATTCAGTTTTTTGACCTTGAGTTGGTGAGACTATCCTGGAATATCCACATGGGCTTTATTTTTTCAGGAGGACCTTTTCTGGTTAAGTCATAGAGAGATAAGACAATAGGAGAAGGGTCCGAGAGGTGTGATGTGAGTATTGCTGGCTTTGAAGATGGTGGCAGGGGGCTAACAGCCAAGGAAGGCAGCGATCTGTAGAAACCAGGAACAGCCCTCAGTTTAAACCAGCAAGAAAATGGGGACCTCAATCCTATAAGCACTGGGAACTGAATCCTGCCAACAACCTGAATGAGCAGTAAATGGATTCTTTCGCAGAACCTCCAGAAAGGAGCTCAGCCCTGCTGACACCTTATTTATTTATTTTAATGTTTATTTATTACTGAGAGACAGACACAGAGTGTGAGCAGGGGAGGGACAAGGAGAGGGGGAGATATAGAATTTGAAGCAGGCTCCAGGATCTGAGCTGTCAGGACAGAGCGCGACGTGGGGCTCGAACCCACAAACTGCCAGATCATGACCTGAGCCGGAGTCTGACACTCAACCAACTGAGCCATCCAGGCGCCCCAAAGACTTGGCACCTTGATTTTAGTCCAATGAGACCTGTATGGATCTCTGACCTATGGAACTGTAAGATAAATCGTTTGTGTCATTTTAGACCAAGTTTGCTCATTTGCTACAGTTACAAATGAGTACAAAAGTTTATGCCCAGAGTGTCAGTCAGTGTGAAGTAAAGTGTTTTCAAGTATATACAGAATTAAGATATTTACTTCCTAATTACTGTTTCTGAAATATTCACTCGATAGATACTTCAGAAAAAAAAATACAAAAAGACAAATCACAAGATTTGAAAACCAGTTGGTGGCATCAACTCAGCAGATATAAAAAATAAAATCCCAGGATGACATCTGTGTATCAAGCTTGGAAAGCCTTTATCAGTCCACATGAAAATATTGGCAATGATTTCCAAGAAAATGTTAAGGCAAATAGGGTGCATTTCTTATAAGAAACAATGAAGAGCAATGGAAAGATTCTAGCAGAAGTGTGAAGAAATTATATGGTTTTTCCCCCACACACAAAAATATGAGAGGTGATTAGAAACTACAAGAAGGAAACACTCCATAGGAGATGCCATAGTCTATATTAGAAGTGAACTCAAATGTGGCACCATGTTGAGCAATTTATAGTGTGTAAGAAAATCCACTTACCTGTCTTGATGGCGTCCTTTACTTTAGAAAGTGCGAGGGATGCTGATGGTGAATTGTAGAGAGATCCTTCCCACCACTTGGCTTTCAAGCGAATGCCATTTAATATAATCTTGATAATATAAATATCTATAATTGGCTTTCAGCTTTCAGAATCAGCTATACACCAGGTAGACTTAATTATGACCCCAGAAGAGCATTTAAACGTTATCCATCTTGACAATATAAAGCAAATATATACCTGACAAAACTAAGACGTAAGAATGTAGGTGGGGAAAGAAGAGGGAGGAAGGGGGGTGGTTGGTGATGTCCCTCATCTTACATATTGGGCAGGGTATGATCAATAAATATGAATGAATGCATAAATGTAATAGAATATGGCAAGAGAGAAATAAAGACAGAAATAAAGTTATATCTGCAAAATGGGGCCAAAATAGAGGAAAGTGAACAGCAATATTTTGTTGTTGACAACTTCAGCATCGTTTAATTTATTATTATTAATTATTATTTATTATTATTTTGTTTTGTGTGTATATCACCTGCGCATGTTTTAAACCCGTTTCATCACTGAGGACTCAGCTTAAGGTCATCTCCTGTGTGAAGCCTCTCTCATCTGCCAGAGAAAATATCCTCACTTCTCTACTCCCTTTGCACTGATGCTATTTTAATCGGGTTTACCACCTTCTGAAACTTGTTGTTTACGTAAGTCTTCCCTATAAACTCTAAGTTACCGGAAGGTGTTTTTTTTTTTTTTTTTTTTTTACTCCAATATTTAGCCCATACCCTGGCACATAAGAGTCCTCCTTCCTTCCTTTCCTCTCTTCTTCCTTTTTCTTTCTTCCTTTCCTTCCGTCTCTCTTTTTCTTTCAAATAAATAAATATCATTGAATGAATAGATGCTACCCGAAGCCCCGATGTTTCTGTCATCTGCACAACTGGATTCCCCGAAACATATCCAATAGGTGACATAGTAAATTCAGGGATGGTTTTGAAAAAAATTCGGGTATTGCTTTATATTTAGTAGTTTTATATTTCATCTTAAAATCTTCACCTGAGAAGGTGCTTCCCTCAAGTCAGGTCACCTGACTCATATTTTCTTTCCACATTTCAGAGTCTCATTCACAGGCAGATCTACACGCCTCATTTTCAAATGACCCTAAATATCCATAACTAAAACCCTTGTGTTTTATATTGACTAAAAAGCCATCTTAACAAAGCAAACCCACTTACGGTCCTAGAACACTTACTGGGAGTGTGTTGACCTGAAAGAAGGCTATTTGGATTTGAACTTGCCCTTAACTACATTTCATTTGTGCCTCAGTGTACAAACGGTAAATTATAAAATGGCTGAAAAAATTGGTAGTTCACCCAACACACTGGAACATACTAGGTGCTTTCTACTTCCTGGAAAGTTAATCGACAAAGTCTTTAAGCAAAGTATCAAATCTAATCGCAATGAGTCACCGCACCATGATGCTCTCAGGTACCTTTGCAGTATGTCGAACACAAGATAACAGTCGAGAGAAGTATTTCCTTTCTAGGTCCAACAGATCAAAAGTTCTCGAGACCACATGGGGGACTGGTAACCCAATAGAAGTTGTACTTCTGAGGTTTCCATCTGACCAATTATCATTCAGAGACTAAAATATAATCCCTCAGAGAAGACGCCGACATGACATCGCGTGATGTGCCGCTTCCCATGAAGATCGTCTTTGAATAGAAGAGGTGCCAGGGTATAATCCGCCTCTTGGCATCTGGCTGAGACTTTTTGCTTATTGGATTTTTCTTTTACGCCATCTGATATTGGAGGCAAACTGTCTATTTGACTGGAAATAACTCTTTTTTGGAGGACATCATTAACTTAATGGAGACACACTTGAAGTGTTCTACAGCACAGCTGAAATTTCACTTACCTTTTAGCTTCAGGCCATTGGTGTAAGTCCAAGTTGACAATTTCAGCCTGTTAAGTCCCTGGTGGACAGCCGCCCGCAACATAAACTCATTGTACATAATCTTGTGATTTTGGCAGTCCATGCATTTGGAGGGGCCTGAAAAGGATACTAACACAGAATACATTACTCTGAACAAAAGGCACATGGGTGAATGGGAAGGATGTAAAACTCCTAAGAGAAGAACAAAAAAAACACAATAGATCCGGTCTCTCTTTCTCACATTTACAATACTTTCCTTTCAAGATTGACATCTTTTCAATTAGAAGAAAGAAGAAAACTACTTTCATTCCAGTTTTGCACCACACATATTTACCAAAAAATGGTTGTGAGAGAATGACTACAAAGAGCCTACATATCGAGTCTGTTCTTTATTGTAAGTCCACTGATGGAAAATTCTGTATACATAAATAAAAGTATGCTTTTTATATTAATAAAATTTGTCAACAAAATATCAAAAACTCACATAAAACCATATAAGCAAACTAAATTACAGATAGGAATTATAAATTTAACTATAAATGCAATTGTAAAATCAACAAAATGCTTAAAGTAGAACAGTAAGTTTGTTTTGAATAAATTTATCACAGATTTATGAATAAATACATCCTACAGTTTTCATAATTAAAGAGACTAGTAAATGTTCAATTTTGAAAACTAGAAATCTCATTAAAATATAGAACTGAGAATTATTTTTATTCTTTAGCAAAATATGGCTTTTAAAAAATTTTAATGTTTATTTTTGAGAGAGAGAGAGAGAGGGAGAGAGAGACAGCATGAGTAGGGAAGGGACAGAGAAAGGGAGACACAGAATCCGAAGCAGGCTCCAGGCTCTGAGCTGTTAGTACAGAGCCTGACACAGGGCTCAAACTCACGAACTATGAGTTTGAAGTGAGCTGAAGTCAGACACTTAACCGATTGAGCCACCCAGGTGTCCCTCTTTAGCAAAATATTTAATGGAGAGCCTACTAACACTTTTGATAAATTTGATATATTTGTTATTTTAAAAATCTAGAAATCTCATTAAAGTAGAAAATGAAATTAATGATTTTTATTCCTTAGCAAAATATTTAATAGAGAGCAAACCAACATCCCATCTCAATAATTATTAAGTCTAGGTCAGTCTTTTCATACAGGACACTTACTGGCTTTGATGACAAGAAATAGCTATTACTAATTGTCAGAGAAATTGCTCACACATAACTTCATTTCACACCCTGCACTGAGATTTGACGGAGAAATAAAATGAAAACAATAGTGAGTGAACCAACTTACCTCCAAGCACAAGCTCTCTGACATGTGAGTTGAAACAAATCACTGAGTTCCAACTGAGTCTCACTCTCTTTATCAATAATCTGCAAGTTTCATACAATGTAATGAAAATGAAAAGAGCTGGGGCAGGCTCCCTATCCTACAAATGGTAGAAGGGTCTGCTGGGGCTCATGATCTCCTGCATCCAGTAGGAATATATTCTTTCCTAGATGTTTTCTCCTTCCTTCTTCTGCTTTCCTCTCGGACTATTCTCTGTAACTCTGCTCCAGGCATACAGCTTTACTTGCAGAATAATCCAACAGGAGAACCCAAGAATGGAAGACCATGCTCTCTTATCATCGTGCAGATCTAGGAGACTAAGAAACAACTACAATCTCTTCAATATTGTAGACCTAATTCCCTTTATATCAATATTTTTCCAACCATTTCTCATTCTCCTTGATAGAGGAGATAAAACAAGAAATAGGACAAGCTAATAATGAGTTTACTGCTCTTGTTTTCAGGATATGCCTTTTCCAGGGTCACTATTATGAAGTATACGATCTTCTCCTTTAAGCCTGGTTCGTCATTCTCCATTTGGCAAGGGGTCCTCGCCTTCCAACCGTCTATCCCCTATGAATAATTTATCATTTATTTTAGTTTCTTCAAAACCTGAAGAGATTGGTACCAAGAAGAGATCTCAAAGCATGTTTTTGAAAGTAATACTGAATAATGAACATTTCATATGGATTCTTTGAATTAATGAATGCTTGACACTCAATGCAGCTTGCCTTTAGGAAGCAAAATAATATTTTTTTTCTTTGTGGCTTATAACTAGTAACTGAGAAAACACTAACTGAAGACATTTACATAAACTGTTTCTATGACTCAGTACACTACAAGGTTTAACTAAATACATACATAGACCGGGAAAAATGATCAACCTAACTAATTTAGCCTTAAGCCCTAAAGGCGCTAAAGTTTCTTTACTAAGAGAGAAAGGTACTGTGATGGTCATTGTGGCATGTCATCTTGGCTAGGCTATCTATCGGTACCCAACCGTTCAGTCAAATCTTAATCCCAGCGTTATGCTGAAAGTGTATGTAAATGTGATTAGCATCTGCAATGGAAGTTGACTTCGGATGAAGAGATTATCTTTAAAAATCTAGGCAGGACTGATCCAATCAGTGGGAAGGCCTTAAGAACAGAACTGAGATTTTAGCTCCTGCCTGAGAGTTTCCAGTCTGCCCTTCCAGATAGCCTAATCTATGGATTTCAGCCTTGCTTACTCACAACTCTGGAAGCCAATTCTTTGCAATAAATCTCTTTACACATATATCCAAACTGGTTTTGTTTGTCTTGTGGAAACTTCATGGGTACAGATGCTTTGTCTATTGATTTTGACAGATTTTGTTATATCAGAATATCAATCACTAATTTCTCAGAGTCTTTCCATTTTTAAATGAAATCTTTGCTTTTTCCTTTCCTTCTTCTCATCCCATGGAGGAAGCTTCTTAATGAGTCTTCCAGTTAATAGAACACTTAGAAGTCTTTTACAAAAACCATTTGCTGGCCTGTGGATGTGTTCCTATGTGTAAATATATTCCCTCTTTCTCTTCCTTGTTGAATAGAAGAGAGTAATGATAACCTTAATAGTTCCTATCCACACAATTTTTACTAAAGAATTAAGTAACTTAAATATTTTCAGAAGGCATCACATTTGATGAGTAAGCTCCTGTTATAGTATTCTCTTAATTTTTACAGCCTCTTGTGCAACTGCTATGAAGAAGCTTTGATTTTTATCATTTACTCGTATTTGTTGTATCTTCGGTAGATTTCGGAGAACTTGCTTTTTATGGCCGAGTTATTACCCTAGCGTTATGTTGACACTGCTGAATGGGCATTTAAGTGATGGTTGTGGTTTTAGGCATTTTCAGGAGAGGAATTCTTAATGCCTCTCAATCTGACTATAAAACCCCAAGAGGAGCTAAGTATCAAGGTGAGCCAGGCTCAGAAACTCCCTTTCCTAGGAGACAGCTCTTTCTTCTATAGAATTCAGAGATTTTCTTTTAAAATCACACTTAGGTACAACTACCAGACATGAGTAAGCATTCAAACCAGTAACAATAACAAACACATCAAAACGTGGTTTAATTTATTTTAATTCATCACTACATAGAGCCTGAAGACTTATTTACTCCATTGTTACCTTCACTGATGAGAAGTTATGATTATTTACACTACTGTTTCGCTTATTTTCCTTTGCTTTCTAAATATGTTTTGTTTTTCTATAGGAGGTCATTCAATATTTATTAAGTATGTTAAAATTCGAAGCAACTCATCACTTTATAAATTCTGGTGGGAGAATCTTGTCAAACTTATTGAACATTACAATGATTTATCATATTTGATAAGTGCCTGAAAACGATACAATCTAGTAATCCAATTGTTGAAATGGTGAACACCATGGAGAACAACCCATTAAGCACAAATTGGACAGATTGTACTTTCCAATCCCTGCTTGGACAGGGGTTATTTGAATTTATGCAACTTTCATATTTATCTCTCTAAAAGAGAAATTCCAGTGTACCACTTTCTTGTTTAAGACTTTACTGTTATTTTCTGCAGAAATACCCAAATTTTATTCTGAGGAATATTCCACATCAGACTGGATGACACCAAGGATGTTAGGCCAAACTAAGGGTTTTGAGACTTAAAATGATGAGAAAAAGAAAAGAAAAAGCATTGATCATGGTCAGATGGATTTTTTTTTTAATTTTTTTCTTTCAACGTTTATTTATTTTTGGGACAGAGAGAGACAGAGCATGAACGGGGCAGGGGCAGAGAGAGAGGGAGACACAGAATCGGAAACAGGCTCCAGGCTCTGAGCCATCAGCCCAGAGCCCGACGCGGGGCTCGAACTCAGGGACCGCGAGATCGTGACCTGGCTGAAGTCGGACGCTTAACCGACTGCGCCACCCAGGCGCCTCTTTTTTTTTTTTTATCTTATTTTATTTTATTCTATTTTATTTTATTTTATTTTATTTTTTTCAGATGGATTTTTAATAGCAGATCTCCTCAGGGTCTTTAACATGTAAATCTCCAGGATGGGGCTTGGGTTGGCAGGTTTCTTCCAACTATTTAACACAGATTTTTATTCCTAACAGAGTTTAGTGCACAGAGGAGCATTTCGAGAGATGCTGATCTGTAGGAATCAAATCCATAGTTTCTTATCGGCATTCAAAATCTGTTACTTTTGCTTCAAAATTAACTGCAGTTACTTCCTTATGGATTCACTATGGGAGCAGATTGGCCAACTCCTGGCTCCTCAAACTCAGCTCATGGACTGCCAAATTCTGGTCTTTGAAAAGGTTTATCCATAGCATACAAGGCTTCTTTTTTCTCTACTTACCAAATTCTAACCAGCTTTCAAAACCTATCCACCTTCTTACTTCCTCCAGTGATTGTGATATTTATGACTTTTAGATTTCAGTCATATCTTGCTTTCTTTATTTTTTAACTTGAGTGTGTGTGACCATTTTTCTGGTAAGATGGCATATTCTTTTATGTGAAAGAGCACATGCTTTAGACTTTCTTTGATGTGCTACCTAAATTTGATGCACCATTTTGTGAATATAGCCATCATTTAGTTTGTTCATAAATGACTAGATGATTATTTGAGTGTCTTCAATACTCCTCACAGCTAGGAAGACATAAATCCATTCTTTAGAGATGTCCCATTCTGAGAGTCCCAGACATGTTCTTAGTTTGAATAAAAACTTTAGATTTGCTTTCTACTCAAAAGGTATCTGACTTTCCTCACTACATTGTTTAGACTATTTTCTATTTGTGAGAGAATTGAAAATAGGGTAACAAAGGTGAATTTGAAGACGCTGAGGAAGAAATAAGTGTAAAACCATAAATTTCAACATGAAAGAAAAGAAAAACATATTTATCCTTTTATATAAAATCATTCACACTGGTTTTCAAATGGTTTTCATTCCTCTTTACTCTCATAAAATATTCCTCCAAAATAGGAAAACTATCAGTACAATGGAATTGACATGGACTTCAGAAGCATTTGTTAATTCTTTCCATATGATTGAAAGTAGTAACTGAAGTAATAGAACAAAATCCATCTTGGCTAAAAGATCACATGGCAAGTAAATTTGTAAAAATAAATAATAATATAGATTGGTGTAAAAGGAAACATTGAACTAATGTCAATTAATGAGCTCAATGTTATAAAAACATCTCCTTATCTAACTCAGTGACCTCTGGCAAGCATGAAGTCCACTGAAGACCATTGAAGGGTCCTTTATGAGCCCCCCAATTTTTTTTTCTGGTGCTAAAACTCTATGATTTAATACTTAAAAGGATTTCTTGCTTCTATTTAGTACAGGGTACACTCATTTACATTTTCAAAAATGATTATGTTGTCATTAAAAGACAAGAAAATAATCTTTTCAGTCTGATTATAGCATGTGGCCTCTAGTGGATAAAATGGGCACATGGTATGGCAAATCACTCTTTTTACCACCCCCACACCATACTTACATGTGACCCAGTGGTAGGCTTTTGCACATCTGGCCAAATAGATGCAGAAAAGGAGAACAGTGTATTTCACAAAATACCCGCATGAATTTGAGGAGTTTGAGTATCACTAGCTACGTTCCTAGCTCCATTTATAAAGTAATCCTAATTAGCGCGGTTTTGAATTTCACCATTCTTAAGCATTTTATATTGATACAAATGAATCGTGGCTTTTTTTTTTAATTTTAAAATAAAACTTTCATATATGTTTCTTAAAAATCAGCCTGTAGTGTGATCTCAAAGATCAAGGCAAAACCCCACACTCCCCCCTAGTGATCAAAGTTTGATGACCTCCAAATAACAGAAAACACAATAAGTGGACTTTAGATCACAAGAACAAAAAAATGCCCAGAAGCTACACAAGTCACTGCTGGTGTTCTTTACTTAGGATCCTTTTTATGATAGAAGAAAAAAGCACAGGCTGTCAAGAGGCAGCAACTTCCAATTCCTTGGTCTGAAGCCTCAGTCTGAGTAACCAAACAAATAGGTTATATTTATACTCATGAGAAAAGATATAAAACCACAGAGGGTGGGGCAAGCCTCAAGGAATAAGATTTGAAGAAGAAAATAAAACAACAGGTCACAAGCAGAAATTCAAACTTGAAATTAATAATCATGCAGCTCGCACAATTCAGCTATACTAAAGAACTTCCAGTCCATGCTAAAGAATTTCTTTAACAATTGCTTCAATGGTACAGACAGGATATTTTTATATGTAATATGACTGATGAAGAGATGAAGAGACGCCCTTTGTTTTCATCCCTGAAGGAATTATTATGTCACTTCCAAAATAACATGATCACTACGGATCAAGACAGAATTCACTGAGGTCCTTCAGGCATTCACAAATATATTTAAATCTTCTGCAAAGTTTTTTAAAAATTCATTAATTTATGATCCACTATTTAGAATTATTGATTTCTTAATACTTTTGGACTTCAATGTATCTCTGTCTGACATCAGTAATGCAAACAGTGGAATCCTTATTTTACTGAAGAAAGCAATGTTTTGAAAAGCACTTCATTTTTTTCAACATTTTTCCAAGTCTATTTATTTTGAGGGAGAGAGAGAAAGGGAGAGAGAGAGAGAAAGGCAGAGGGAGGGGGAGAGAGAGAATCCCAAGCAGGCTCTGTGCTATCAGCACAGATCCTGACTCGAGACTCCATCTCACGAACATGAGATCATGACCTCAGCCGAGATCAAGAGTCAGACGGTTAACTGAGTGAGCCACCCAGGCACCCCTGGAAAGCACCTTAAACTTCCTATTAGCAAACACATGAACTACGTCATCATAATTCTTTTATGAAAGTATGTGTGTCTGACAAAATCTTCTCCCTACATGTCTTAAATGTGGTTTCAGTTACAGGCTTCTTGCTACTGCCATCATCACCAAGGGTATAAAGACTGAAAGATTTCAGGGGTGGCTGGGTGGCTCTGTCGGCTGAGCGTCAGACTTCGGCTCAGGTCATGGTCTCACCGCTTGGCTTGTGGGTTCAAGCCTTGTGTGGGGCTCTGTGCTGATAGCCCGGAGTCTGCTTCCTATTCTGTGTCTCCCTCTCTCTCTGCTCCTCCCCTACTCACACTCTGTCTCTCTCTCAAAAATAAATAAACATTAGAAAAAATTTTTTTAAAGATTGAAAGATTTCAGAATGTTTAAGCCTCCTCCCTGAAACATGGAGGGGTCATCTACAACCCAAACATGGTTTTCCCACTCTGGCCCATCTTACACCATTCTGACCTTGTCCTGTCCCTCAAGGGCAGCTCATATGACATCATGTTCCAATTCATAAGCATTCATCATTGTATACGGAATAAATTACAAAAGCTTATTATGCCAGTTGACATATTCCTCCCTCAACTCTTCTCACTGTAAAAGCCAAGAAGATCTGCTCATTATTTTCCAATTCGTCTGTACTCTCTCCATACTCTTTCTTAGACTCTTTATCTGCAATGCTGAACTTCTGAATTCTTGCTCATCTGTTAAAGCTTATATGTCACCTTTTCCAGGAAGCTCTTCCTTGCCTCCTCCACCACCACCCTTTTTGCTCCCCCCCCCACCTCATCTTCCCGCTTTGCTTTCTCATCATGTTGTGTTTGTACTTCCCCAAGAGCACTTTCCACACCTGGCTTGTGCATGAGCTACCTGGTGGCTGGCGAATGTCTTACGGATAAGGTTCCATGTTCTGCTCATTTCAGGATTCCTCAGAGAGCTGGCACGTATTTTAGTCACTGAGAACTCCAACACATGTTTATCACATGTAACTAAATGGAAAAATTTAAAAAAAAATTTTAACGCTTCTTTATGGTTGAGAGACAGAGAGAGACAGAGCACCTGGGAAGAGGCAGAGAGGGAGGGAGACACAGAATCCAAACAGGCTCCAGGCTCTGAGCTGTCAGCACAGAGCCGGATGCGTGGGTTGAACCCACAGACCATGAGATTGTGACCTGAGCTGAAGTCAGACACTTAACCGACTGAGCCACCCAGGCGCCCCTAAGTGGAAAATTTTAAAACAGTAGCATTAACTTGACGTACAAAAACCCAAAAACCACACAAAACTCTGTTTTAGGCTCCAGGAATCGAATAGAAAGAAAAACAAATAAATAAACCACATATTCATCCCACTTTAGAAAAAAACATATTTAAAGGAGAAATGAATCTTTCCAGTGAAAGAAACAACATGATTGCAAATTATTAGTGTCTCATGTTTCCCTATTTTCAAAACTAAAAAAGGAGGGAGAAAAGGAGCTCAGATAAGAATCTAACCTAATCCTGCTTTGGAAGCAGTTTAAGAGTTTTCAGGATAAGACTCTATATAAATCTGACATTATTATTGTTATTTTATCCCCTTATGAACTTCCTTGTGCTCACATTGAAATATTCAAGATGCTAATGGCGTGCCACTAAAATGAAAAAGTATCTGGGGACCAACTTCTCATTCTGTGCTTCTCTAACAGAAAACTCCTCTCTTCTCACTGAAATATGGGTACCTTGAGTGTGGAGGTATAATATCAGCTAACACTTACAACTTGGCAACAGGATTATAATGCGAGGTGATGTGCAACCAGAAGTGAGAGCTGCACACATTTTCTGCCTCTGCTCTAAAGTGTTATTTACAAAAGTCTCATGGGAATAATGAGACTTACGTGCATAACCCCCCCCCAAAAATACAAATTAATAATTAGTGCTGAATTGTGAAAATAGCACCCATCAATAAGCACATACAGAAACCAAACTGCTTATAAAGGTGAAGGGATAATTCTTCTTTTCAAATAAATCCTTTGCTTGCATTCAGACAAATGGGAATTGCTTTATTTATATATATTATATTCATGGCTGATAATTTTCTCTCTGACTCCTGGAATCGGGTGCATGTGGAAATTTGGAAAATAAAAATTTATATATATATATATATCTTTATACTCATTTTAAATCAGCATTTTTTATTGATGGTAAATTTTTCTTTGCTTGGTTTTTATTTAAGATACTAGTTATCATTTAATGTAAAGAAACAAATGTTATTTTAATGTCTATAGCAAGTTCAAGGTAAATTTCTAAGTAATCCTTTCCTCCAGTAAATATTCACTGAAATTGCTGATTGAATCCCATATTTTTTTAACCATGTGGAGATTTTTGATTAAAACAATTGAATCCCATTGAAAGTATGAATTCTTCATAAATAACTTTACTTTTTACCTCTATCACCTGGAGGAGAAAACCCTATGCCCTGTATAAAACCATGGGGCTCATCCAGTAAAGATGTTATAAATGTACAGTTTTTCCAAAGGAGCATTGCGTTTGAATATGCTAGTGTTGTTCGTGTTCTCGTTAGTGCTGTTATTTACTCCACAATAACTGCACTTTACATTTATGTGGTACTTCGTGATTTTTAAAAATTCATACACAATCTTTCATGTTTTCTTTACAAGTTCACTTTCAAATAGATAGCACAAAAAATTGTCTTACAGGTAAGGAAAGCAAGATTACAAGAGGCGTGAGACTTGCTCAAGTTTGGTTCGAGAGTAGCAGAAGTGGGATTCCCATTCAGTCCTCTAACTTGTCATTTTGCTCTTTACTCAGACTTGCCTCCCTCTCCATGCATGGGGACACCGAAAGCCTCTCTTTCTAATGGGGAGGGTCCCAACAACAGTACATTATTCCTTCAGGAGTAGATTTCTCAGGGTCTTCTTCCCAGAGTGAATATTTATGGCAACAGCATATTATGACTAAATAAGTGTGGTTTAGACCCTGTAGGGGTCCAATCAGGACTGCTTTCGTGGACATGAGACTGGTGTGGTGCACAATGTCCTGCCCTTGCTCTAATGCCCTGTTGTTACAGTTTTGATTCTTGGTAGTGTTTGAACAACCGCATTTGAATTTCACTCCTGGACTCCCGAAATAATGTGGCCTGTCCTGCCGGGAAGCAGTCATCCGTTTTCCTGAAACCAAAAGTAAAATGAAATTGAATACAATCAAATGACCTAAAACTATGTCACGTTACTTTTCTGATGAATCTGCTAAATGATTTTGGTAGACTGCTTGTATGAAGAATGTCAGTTGTGGCTTTCCTGTGACAAAAGTCCACTGAAGAGCAGCTAAAGTCAAAAGCCATTTAGTAGGCAACTGGCATTGCTCATGTCAAGATGGTGGATGTGGAACTGTATCGAAACCCTCCTAGAGATTAAGAGAAAACTCATTGTCAGCCAAATGACCCTAAAATTTACGGATTATTCTATGTTTATTTTCTATCACCAAATCAGTAGTCAGAATAAAAGAAGAGTTATAAATATTATATAGGTTTGACATCTAGTTCGAGGAACACAGGAAAACCAGAGGAGCAAGAGTTTTGTTTCTTCTCACTTCATAATGGAGGTCTTAAATATCCTTGGCTATTCATGGCCAAGTTAAGACCATCAGGAAAATTGGACCTCACCATAACCTTATAAACCTATGATATGATCTTAATTTTGATGTTCTTGTGATACTACTTTTTATGTATCTTCTACATTTTAGGAAAGGATTATTTGTTTTAGGTCGATTTTTAATGCTATACAATGTTATTTGTTGTGTCCTTTGAATATGATATTTTGATTCAGGTAAAAAAAAATTGGCTGTTACCATGTCTGGACAACTCAAAATAGGAAATTATATTTCTGTAAAATGATGGATTCTTCCTGTATCGTTTCTATTTATCCAATCATAGTTTTAATTCATGAGCTCTTTTTCTCTTCATCTGTGGCTTCACAATTATCTCCAGATGCATGTAAAATTTTAAATGACATTTGTTTTCTATAGAGGCCTTATTTAATGACTTTCAGGTCTTTGAATTACATGCCCTTTCCCTTCTGCCTGGATCACCTTTTACTGTCCTGAGCCATGACCCCTCATCTTATCCCCACTCACTTCCAAATTTTCCTCAGATGTAGGCTCCACTCTAGACATCATCACCCCCAAAAGACCATCCTTGACATCAAAGACCAGTTTAGGTGTCCCCAAGCATTCTGAGCTTTCTCTTATTATGTTTATCACACTACATCGAATTGTTTAATTATCTCCCTTCCTACTTACACTCATTCACCTCTGCATTTTTAAAAGCCAAACAATGTTACCTTGTTTAATGGTAAGTACATTTCAGAACACATTTGTTGAATAGATGAGTGAACAATGAGGTAATGAGTAAATAAATCTTTCAAATATTTCCCAAGGAGCTAGTCCATTGCTTAACAGGTGATGCCATCTAATCAGGAAAAAAAAAAAAAATCAGCTCTAGTCCTCATACAACTGGTTTTGACCCAATTCTCAACTCAGTTACTAATTTATCCAAAATACATTAATTAAGCACTTATTATGTACTGGGCATGTTGTTAAATGGTGAATTAATGAGACTGATCATTACTCTAGGACACTTAGATTAAACTGCATAACTCTTTCTAAGTACTTTACAGATCATGACCCAGCCACTTGGTGAGTAGATCAAGATAAATGATTGAGAAGTTTTTATTCTTTTAACTTTGGTTAGGTTATGTAGTTCAATATCATGTATATCCACCCAAGTCACCTTTTATTTCACAAACCACTGAGAAGAATGTACCACACTTTCAGCACCTTGACTTTAACTCTCCAGGCAAATACACTGAAATTTCCTACCCAGAAAATGTTACCATAAGAAACACCGGCTTTGTCATAAAGATAGGGTTAAAAAAATGAAAAGTTCCTTACTTAGGACAAATAAATAAAATTAGAACTTTTCTTAAAGTGCAGCTTTAAGAACTTCTAAGTAGTATTAAATAAAACTTTGTTAGGGGCTTTCCTAGATATCAAGAAATTTCATTACTAGTCGAGTCATTTCTCAGAGATTGGAAAAGCAAATAGAATCAAGTCAGAGCCTTGGAATGTGGACAACCCGTTCCATAAAGTCAGTCACAGTACCATACAGTCGCCACTTTGCTCTGTAAATTCCTATTCCAATGTTTGTGTCCGTGCTCATTCCGCTCCTTAGGTGGCTGGTTTTCCTAAATTCTGCATTGTGAACTGAACAAAACAAATTATTTTATTATTTATCTTAATTTATTTGTTTATTATTTATTTTATTTTTATATTCTTAGCATTTTCCTTGGAATGGCTGGGCAACCTATGTGGTAGACAGAGAGTAAGTAGCTAAGGAGCCTCCACACAGAATCAAAGTAGCAAGTTAAGTTTTTATTTAATTCCTTACAGTCAATTATTATGATGTAGCTACTCTATTAACGATGCATAAAAATCTTATGCCTCAGACGTGGAAAAAACATGTATTCATCTACTAACAATAACTGGAGTGTGTTATAGTCACAAAATAATGGGATTTGTAATAAAAAAACATAAATGTAATTTTGAGTTTCACTCCATTAGGTGGTACTTTTGGTTGTAATGAATGAATGTGAAAAATAAACCCTAAAGCCCTGTAGAGAATTTGCTTATTACTGTGGACCAGTGCTGTTACAGTTCTCACCTTCCATGAATACTTTAGCCAATACTCAATTTGTCAATAGCCTTCCAGATTTACTTTTCATCTTGCTTAATTTATCTATTATTTATTAATAGGAGCCTGTTGTCGATAATGCCACTCATTTTGTCTGAAAGAAATCCTATGGAGCATTTTCTGTGAAAAAGTAACTGAAGTAATAACAGAAATGTATTTACTCCTAGGTAGAATCATAGAGGTATTCAAGAGCATCAGCAACTTGTTACCCAAAATTTAGACCAATAAATGAAGAATGCCAAATTAAAATGAGTCGAAAAAGAATATTGGAAGGAAGAATACAATTACCCAAATTTGGAAGCTGATAAAACACCATTACTCCTTGCAAATATGTCAAGATATCTTTAACAATTAAAATCTCAGTTTGTTTGAACATTTCACCCCAATCTAGCACATCCAACAGGGAAACCCATCCTGAGGGAATGCGCCCACTTGGCGCCCATGTCAGGGGAAGAGCGCCACCTGCTGCCTCTTTGTCAAAGTCCTCTCTACACTGCGTGAGCTTTCCTTTGGGGGATGTGCTGACCAATTGTGTAATTGCCTAAGTACCTTTCTTTTCTATTTTAGTTCCATCATCTGATGAGTTCTGCGAACACAGTATAGCTCCAACGAACGAGTCATAGTCACAAGTAAACAGCCAATAGGAATTTAATAAAATCAGATCAGTTAACACGTTTAAGCTTTACAACATAATAACGTTGAAAAAAATGTTTTTGTTGAATGCTTTTTTCTCTCTGGAGTTGTAGCTTTGTCGTCCTATATCTCCAACGGACATGACTTTATTTCTCTATGTCATTTGCATTACTTCATCGTGTGATTTTCTTCTTCTTCCCATCACAGTAGAAGCGGCTCTTCCTTGAGCTGTCTTCATCTTTAGATGTTGGGAACAAAGGTTTTACATTTGGAGGATTGGAGTCTAGTGAATCTTAAAACGATATTTTCTCACTAAATCAATAGAAGACATTGTAAAGTGAACTCACATCACCTCCTCTGCTTCTGCTTTTTCCACTTGGAGCCAAACACGGAAAATATCCTGCCTGACAGCCCGAAGGAGATTCTCTCTCTTTCGGAAGAGTTGCAGATGAAGAGAGAGGTTAATTGGATATTAGCAGCTACCTCACAATGATGTTTCTACTTGAATTTGGGCCTCCAAAGGGTATAGAGGGAAGGATCCAAGTGTCGATTTCTTTTTGTGAAGGACTGATGCTTGGGATAGAAAACATAGCCTGTCAGAGGTATCTCCCAACGCATAACGCTTTAAAAACAAAATTACCCAGAAAAGTTCAGTGGTGCCTGAGCTCTAGTTAGGGAAATTTCATGTCAGTGTCACCCGTGATTGGAAAATGGGGAAAAAAACGAGCGCGGAGAAAATATAAAGTTTAGCTTTAATTTACACCCCAAGGATTATATTCTTTAAGAATGTTGATACTTCTGATTGAAAGTGAAAATTAACCATTACCAACCAACATGTGAACAGATTCACAGAAAGCCTTTTTGATGAGCCCTGCTCAAGTCCTGACTTCAGAATCGACTCCTGTTTTGCCTCTTGATTTGGGGGACAAAAACCTGAAAATATGAAATTTGGTGACACCGTTCCCATTATGCTGCTAAGAGTTACACAAAATATCTTTGTTTAGGGACCTAATAAAATTGGTCATATAAAGAGGAAATGAGATTTTTAATGCAAAATGAAGCTGACAGTGCTCTTCTATTACCAGGGTCTTATTAGGGAAAAATTCTCTGACATCTGTTTATCCCCTGCAGCCAACCTTGTATTCAGAATACAGTAATTGATTCACAGCATCCACTGGGGATCTAACTGGCTCACTTTTCCACACCGCACTACACAGGTATCTCTGCAGCTAATTCTGAATGTACATCTACATCGTTATCTCCTGGTGAACTGTGACCCTAAACACTTTGGAGGCCCAGATGAAAGTGCTTCCTCCACCCTCCAGTGCTAGGGTGTAGCGGATTCTGCAGCATGGCAATTCACACAGGACATCCAATCAGAACCATCCCCTTTGAAGCCCTTCTCAGCTGGGAGACCATGAATGATTCATAGCTTCTCTACACAGACTAAAGAGGAAGAGCAAAGCTAGTGTGTATTATTCAGGACTGCATCCTCAATAAGTCTCCATGTTCAGCAAATTGCTACAATGTTTTTTTGCTTAGTCTTTACTTCCATACAACGTCTCTTTTGTGTGCAAGTTTTAACAAAGAAAGGTCGGGTGTTTAAGCAAACTTGTTGATTGGGTTATTTCCTTCCCCTTTAATGAATGTTAGTTGTAGTCACAGACCAAATGCGAAGAAAAGTGCCTGGCAGGGACCCAGTTTCTAAGGAGGATCCCAAGATCCCAACTTCACGATTAACTCAGAAACGGAATTTGGTGCCCGTTTCCAAAAAGTGGTGCCCACTTTTTTTCGCGACTAGGGTCAAAATATTAATTTCGCAGTGTGCCCATGTGCAAAAGCGAGCTTCATAATGCCACGTGTAAAACTAAATGAAATATTTTACTCATTGAAAAATACTTCCTGCCAGCCAGGACTGCTGTGCTGTCTCACATGCCTAATGCGAGCCCTCTCTTTCGGCAGCCATACCGAGCGATCATCATGATAGCGATTACTAAGCATCTTCTCCGTCCCAGGATTCTGCAGA
This sequence comes from Herpailurus yagouaroundi, assembly GCF_014898765.1. NCBI lineage: Eukaryota > Metazoa > Chordata > Mammalia > Carnivora > Felidae > Herpailurus > Herpailurus yagouaroundi. Next base: position 30,939,978 of record NW_024412405.1, read on the forward strand.
CACAATAACTAGATATTACCCCCCAAAGAAACATCAGTTCTGGAAGCTTCATTATTAAGCAAGCAGGATTTTCCTTGTGTCATCATTCACAGAGGGTTTATTTTCCAAGCTGAAATATAAGCACCAGGAGAAAACCGCAGAAATTCGAACTGAAAGGGATAATGTCACTCAACATCCTGGAGGCTTTGTTCTAGAAATGCCAGTTTTCTTTCACTTGTGACCCAATCTATGGATGTGATGTGAGTACTCATAATTATAGCCTTGGTATTTCCAAGCATCTTTTAGCAACCCTGAGTTTTAGGATTTTTAAAAATATCTTTAATGTTGTAGCTTTAACATATGTAAGAAAGTTCCTAGAAGTAATCGACGCCCAGGGTTTCTAACAGTTTGGCCACAGAGTACTGTTTGGTAGTTGGAAGTACTTTACCTTAGCCTGGTAATTTGAAGAAAGCACAAAAAAGGATTAAAATTAACAAAGTTCCCAAAATATATAGAAAAAAAGTTATTATTAGATGAGAAGTTGTGTTTGTTAAAACATCCAAATTGCTCATACTCAGCATCACAATATGCTTTCTTGAAAAATACTGCCTTAAAAATAAATACATGAGGGTTTCAGCCACCTTAGATCACCTAGTAGTTTTTTTTTCCTTTGGCCCAGGTTCCCATGTGGGCTACCTGATTTGCTCATTGCTGGAGCTGATTGACAGGTATGGTGACAAAAATGCAAATGATATGCAAATGGGCACATTAAGGCAGTTCTTTGTAAATAGAATTGCTGCTTATGTACATATGGTACTTTTCAACAAGGAGCTTCTACTTTTCTAAATGCAAAACCCTCAATTTCCACAAACTATAAAATGTTCAGGTTTGGTGCCTTCTATTTTGAAAGCAAAATGCAAGGTAACTAGATAACTGGATATGAATGATGGGAACACCTTCAATATTTAGATTTCTTTATCCACAATTATATACACTTAAAATGCCCTCATTTTTCTTATATCCTTGTATCGTGTGTATATGTCTGGGTGTGGGTATGTGTGCACGTGTGTTTGTGTGTATGTGTGTGTGTTATACTTATGACACTGTCTTAAGATACAGTTATAAATGTGTTAGAGGAACTTATATCTCTGTATATTGCATATAGAATCACTTGATTTTGGTTACTATTTTGGGGGGCTCTAAAATTTCCATTTGATTCTTCTTTGTATTTTCTGTTCCTTACTAGGAGTCTATTTTTCTATTGGTTTCAAGAGTGTTCATCATTGCTTGAAGCAACATTTTTATAATAGCTCCTTTAAAGTCCTTGTCAAATCATTTTAACATCTGTGTCCTCTCAATGTGGGTGTGTGTTGATTGCTTTTTCTTGAGAGCTGAGATGTTTGGACAATTTGGGATCACGCACTGGACGCTTTGAATATCATTTTACGAGATGCTGAGTCTTGTTTAATACTATGGGTGGTGTTGATGGTTTTGTTTGACCTGCTGAGGTTCAAGCTGTAAGGTCCCACCTACCTTCTGTGGGCTGCCTGCCAGTTCAGTTTTCATGGCCTTTATAGTGCTGTTTGGTTCTGACCTGTGTATGCATCACCTAGTCTAAAATATGGGGCTGGTCTATCATTTCAGATCTCAAAGTCTTCAGTGTGAAGGATATGATCAGTTCCACACATAAGAGCTCAGAGCTGAGCTGATAAATACACAAATTACTTCATAGAATCACTTTCCCGAATTATTCTCTCTCCATGATCCCAATTTTTTCCAAGACTCATCATTTTGGTCTTCTGGCTGGAAAGGTAGGGCTTTACCCACCACGCTCTGCTGTGCACCTCTGCAACCGTGTCTACATCTGGTGCCAAGGGACAGGAAGAAAAAGCAAAACAAGGAGAGGTGAACCATATCCCATAAGTCCACCGAGTGTAGAGAAAGCCTCCCTTCCCTCAGTTTGCCTCCTGCAGGCTCCTGTTACCAGTCACTGCCATTCTCACCACAGGATTGTTTGGGAGCAGGGGCATGGCGGGAATGGAGACAAGAGAGAAAACAAACAAACAGAATATTCTCATCTTCTCTCCACATTTCATGAGTTTCCGTTCCTGCTCTTTGAGTCAGAACTGAGAGCTTCTCCTGGAGCTCCTTCTCGCTGCATGCCAGTGCCCACTTCCACGTTGGTTAAAAAATTCTGGAAGACTATTTTTTTAATGGTAAACTCAGGCTGGTTCAGTGTTACTTTAATTCTGGCATTCTTCCCTAACCTACCCGCTACTGCCTAGCTTCAGGATTCTTAAATAGATGCTCCATGCTTTCCAGATTTTATGCCCATGTTCAGTGTAAGTGACAGGATGGAGTATGCTTACTCCCTCTAACCTGGAACAGAACTTTCCAGAATTGTTTGAAGTGTGAGAATACTCTTGGCATCAATCATGAGAAAAGAAATTGGATTTTCTTATCTGGAAATCAGAATTGAGAAGGAAGTGATGATTCATGTTGAAATGTGGGAACGTGCTGTTTTGGGTATTGCCCATATAGGTGACCAGAAGTCTGGGAAGAAGCTGCAAGGTGGTTATGTGAGGGCTGACACCTTCACATGGAATCAGGCATGGAGCTGGGAAGGGTGTCTCCAAGTTTAGGCCCACTGGAAAGACAGCGGTGGAAGGAGCCCAGGGTTCAAGCTGGCTTTGGGTGGAAGATTAAGTTGAAGGAAATGAAAGAGGTAACATACATGTTACAAACCTGACCTTTATCTTTTTTTTCTTATTGCTTGCCTTTTAAGCATTAATGAAATCTTCTGGAAGTGCCATTGCAACTTCTCTGTAGGGAAAGGAAGCAAGGAAAGAAGTACTTAATTCAGCATTCATTCCACAAGTCTTTGTGAAGGACTTGAGAAGTGTCAGCGTTGTTATAGGCACAGGGATAGATCGGCAAAAAACAAAAAAACTTCTGATTTCACGGAGTTTATGTTCTTAAGGTATTCTAGTTTTAGTTCTTATTTTCCAGAGCTTGCCGAAAAGTATGAAAAACAGAAATGATCATGTGATGACCCTGAAATGTGAGGCAGCCATTAAGAGGCTAAGCAGATACCAAGGAGAATGTGGGCCTCAGGTAGACAGAAGAGACCTTATGGCAGCCCCCAGAGCCTACCTCACCCTGCAGAGAAGCGTTTCCTCTGTGTACTAAACCTTAAAGCTCTGGATTCTGATTTCAAAAGAAAAAGGATAGTCTCATTTTCCCCGAAAACTTATTATGTTCACTGGTCATCACAAATTCTTGATAATGATTACTTTATTTCTAAAATTACATTTTCCCAATCTGCCTAAAATTTCTTTTACAAATGCCCCGGCTCCTTAATTACCTGGTTCGAGAATGGGTCAGCCCTGGGACCAGAGATATAAGTAAAATATGTGTCCATAACTCAAAGACAGTGCAATCTGATGGGAGAGATTGAGAGAAATAGATTATTTCAATACAAAAGAAGTTCTAAAATCATAGGTTTTATGGTACACCGAGTGCTTTAAGGAAGAACCTTTAACCAAACTAAGCTGATCCTTGCAAAAATGGTCGAAGAAAGTTGGCGAAAACACTTATTTCAGGCAGTACTACAACATTGAAAAAAAAAAATCAAAGATTAAGAAGAAACAGCCTGAGACAGTATTTTATTTAAGAACACGAATTTCTATGGAGAGGAATCCAGCTTTGAATCCCAAATTCTTCGTTTATTGGCTATGTGAACATAAAAGAGGTGTCTGCTTCAAGCCTCAGTGTCTGCATCTGTAAGATAGGAAAACAAAGAGCGTGTACTTTAAGGACAGTGAGGCAAAGATGAGAAGTGTTAGCGCAGGACGAGCATCAAGCACGTGCAAGAAGGTTGTTCCCTCTCTTTCCCTCCTCTCCTACTTCATGTTTTGAAACGAACATTTGCTATTGTGATTATTGTCATGATGAAAGGGTCTAGTATGAGAGGGGAAGGGGTGAGACATACGGATGGAAAAACCAGTGGGGTTAGGTCATGAAAGACCTTGTTTATTTCCTAAGGATCAGGAAATTCATCCTGCGGTCGATGCGGAGAAATTGAAACCTTTGACACGGAAGTAAACATATTCCCACCTACATTTTCTATGGTGGATTTACACGTAAAGGGGCAGAGGGTGAAATCTTGAAGTAGGGACGAAACAACAGAAAGTAACTGGGATCACTCAGTAATGACAACAGCCTCCAATAAGATAGTGGGAGAGAAATAGAAAAGAGGCCCAGAGTTAAGAAATACTTATAAGTAAGGGTTGATGGGAGGTGGGGGGGAGACGGGACAAAATGGGTGATGGGCATTGAGGAGGGCACCTCCTGGGATGAGCACTGGGTGTTGTATGGAAACCAATCTGACAATGAATTATATTTAATATATAAAAAAAGAAATACTTATAAGTAAAATTGCAGTAATTTGTGATTGGATGCTGGGAAGGCGAAGGAGAAGAGAGAAGTTTCTGTTTTATCTGAGTGGATGAGTGATAATGTTATTTTTTCCCAGTTTTATTGAGGTATAACTAACAAATAAGCTTGTATATATTTAAAGTGCACAACGTGATGATTAGATACATGTAAACTTCGGAGATTTTCACCACAGCCAAGTTAATTAGCACATCCATCACCTCACATAGTTACCTTGTGGATGTGTGTATATGTGTGTGCACATGTGTGCGTGTGTTTGTGTGTGTGTGGTGACAATACTTCAAATCTACTCCTAGCAAATTACAGGTGTATAATGCAGTATTATTAACTCTAATCACTATGCTGTGCATTAGGTCCCCAGAACTTACTCCTCTTATAACTGAAAGTATGTACCCTTTGACCAATGTCTCCCCATTTCCCCCAACCCCCAGCCGTGGCAACTATCACTGTCCTCTCTGCTTCCATGAGTTCATTCGCCTTTTTCGTTTTTCATTTTTTTTAAAAAAATTTTCATATGAGTGATATTAGCTACAGTTTTTGTCTTTTTCTCTCTGACTTATTTCACTTACGCTAAGTGAATAATGGTATTACTAACTGAGACACGGAATATCGAAGAAGAAAACTTTTGTAAAAGGTCATGAGATCAGGAAAAACCCCATGAGGTCAGCGGGAGCACATACCGCAAGCATTTGCTGCCTGACTACTGGGGAGCTCGCGGTAGAGGTGAGGACTAGTAGCACGCACCCAATAGACAGAAAGATGGTGAAAATTTCCCCACAAGTGGCTGAGGGAGAACAGTAGGGTGTTAAGAGGGATGGGCCCAGGAGGGAAGCCCTTGAACAATAGTTTTTCAGGAGCAGAAACAAAGCATACATTCAAGCAGGAGAGAAATCCCAATGTACAGACAGACATAAATGGGAGATAAAAAAGGGAAGTGAAGAAGTAGAGAGATGAATTTTTAAATTTTTATTCTCAAAATGAATAGCTGTCACATAGACAAAATCAGGAGAATATCAGCTTTTGGAGGTTATTTACTGTCAAGCGTTAAGCAGAACAAACATGAAACAAAGCGTTATCCTCCTGAAGTTATTCACACAGGTAGAAGTGAATCTATATGCTTTTTATTTGAGGACACTGGTTTAAACAGGATATTATTGATTCATATGCTAATTTATTGGATTGTAAATTTACCAAGTGCAAAGGCTATTAATCTGATTCTTTTGGTAATTTTAATAGTGCCTGGTACATTGCCTTGCACAAAATTAAGTGTTAAGAAATGAACTTTGAATCAAATTGCTGCGCTGACTTAGTGGTACTCCAAATTACCAGTCCACGGAGAGGTAAGAGGCTTCCTAGGTAAATCAACATGCAGCTTCTTTCATCCAGAAAATGCTGCTATGAAACAACTTCAGCTGAGCTAAATAATGGTCTTAATGTCAGTGCTGATTAAATTCCAAGCCAAGGGACTTAACCCTTCTTGGGTTAATAGCAAATAACTCAGAGATCTGTTATTCTGAGCAGTACTTCTCTAGGTCATTAGTATCTAACGTGGAACACTAGCATCACTTGAGGGGGTCACAAGATAGGGGGTCACTGAGGCATAAAAAGAAAACAATCATTTCTTTGTATTTATATATTCATCTAAAAATAATTAAGAGGGGCGCCTGGGGGGCTCAGTCTGACTTCAGCTCAAGTCAGTATCTCACGGTTCATGAGTTCGAGCCTACCATTGGGCTCACTGCTCTCGGCACAGAGCCCACTTCATGTCCTCTGTCTCCCCCTCTTCTCTTTGCCACTCCCCTGCTAGCTCGCTCTCTCTCAAAAATGAATAAACATTTATTTAAAAAATGGAGGAACCTCATCAATATGTTATCAATCAGTTGAGTACAAGTGTATAATTTATGAATGAATATACATTTGGGTACTGTCTCACTTTTTATTATTTTATTGCATTAATAATCACGATACATTGAGCAGCTTATTACAATGGATGGATGTAGGGATAGAAGGATTAGAGACCTGATCCTACCCTAAGTGGATTTACCAACTAGTTCGGTAGAAAAGAGACAACTAAATGAACTGCAAAATATGATACAAACAAAACAGATCTTTAAGGAGAAGCTCAAGACAAAAGCGAAATAATTGTGACAACAAAATACTTGTCATGTTAACGTTACAGACAATTTGATACTGTTGCTGTTCAGAGGACAGAGCAGTCACTCCATATGGGGATGGATAGAGAACAGGATTTTCATTTGACTGAAAGGACAGTCAGGATTTAGATAGGTGGAGAGGGCAACATTGCAAGAGCAGGGCACCTGGGAGATCAAACACTTAGATGCAGAGAAGTTGTGTGAAACAGAAAGTAAGTCATTGGGTTGAGTTGAAGTTTTTCACATAACACAGAAATGGGAGATGAAGGCTCACTAGAAACAGAATCCAATGTGAAGTCTTAAACTTTCAGGTGAGCACTATAGACCCTTTGAAGATTTCTGATTAGGTAAATTATGTGATAAATGGGATACTCTGGAGTGTTCGGGGGAAATTTTGGACTTACAGCTAAAATGCAATATATATGGATAAATCTATAAAATAAAATGTATATTTGTCAGGCCCTTAACCAATGACCAAGCACTGAACCCCAAGCCCATCATCATAAACACCATTCAATATTCAATAGTGAAGGATGCTGGGGATAGGCAGGGTTAAAAGGATGGGAGGAAATGGGGATGGCAGATCAGAGGAGGCCGCAAAAAGAATTTTTGGAAGTTATTGTGATGAAAGTAAAGACCTGATATCTGTAAGTGGCAATGGACATACAAAGGGAAAAATGGATTTGAGAGGCAGGTCAATGGTAGCACAGTCACTTGAATGGTGCCTGGGCCCTACAAGAGTGTCTGGTGCAGGATAGAGTGTCAACATAAAATTGCTGAATGAATGAATGTGAAGCAAGGGTAAGGGAGAACTGGAGAATGATGGCACCATTACTGATTGTGTTAGCATTATAGCCTAGCAGAAATATAATACTATCACAATCATTAATTGAATTGGAACATAGTAGGGGAAAGGCTCAAACCAGATTTGTGGCAAGATGGGTCTAAAACAACTGATTATATATTCTTAGGATAGAATTGTTCAAGATTTTAGGCAACTTGGCATATTAACCAAAGGACAAAGATGGGAATGAGAATTAATAATTTTACTAGAGCCGTTATGATATTTACTTTTCTAATTTGATGTAAATAGTGACAGTAATTTAGAATGGTGCACCTGCAAGAAAATGGCATTTCAATTGGTGGGAAAGAAACAGAAAAGCAAAAGAAGATTTTTCTCCTTTACAATGTTACTTCATTTCTCTTGCAAACTAAGAAGAAAGAGCAAAGATTGTGTCTGCATGGCTATATGACATTGGTTCTCCATCCACCCAGGAAAATTTAAGAGCATATATTTATAGTTTGAAATAAAGTAAGAAATGAGAACCTGTAAAATATTTCGGAGCCACTAAGCAGTATTACATTGATGCACCAGGTTTTTTATTAGAACCCAAAACTGTATTATGAGGGAGAACATTATACTGCATACAAATATCTATACTAAAATCATAAGCTTATTAAAAATCTCTTGGATTCCATACAGTCTTCCATACGTGGCAAGACTTGAAGTATGTAACGGTGATAATCTTCTGACATGTGTCTAGATCATAAAACTAATTTTCATAACACAACCAGATTGGGGCAATAAATAAGACTAATGATATTATTATCATTTAATCTTAAAAATGATTATAAATTTACAAAGAAGTTTTGATGCTTTATTTTTCTAAGCAGATTCTCATAGAAACTGAATTGTTCCTTACTCTTACTTTAGTCAGTTTGGATTCATTCAGATACAAATTTCTCTAAGACTGGCCCGGAGTACTTCTTTGTAAACCCTATCTTTCGACCCTTCCCCAGACACAGGGAGTTTGATGCCTAGAAAGGAAACTAAGACTTTGCATTGCAATCCATGCCTACAGTGGTTCTAGTGCACACAGAAGTTTGAGAATCAGAAAAGTAGCAAGTCTTCTGTTTGCAGAGATAAGTGAGTTACCTCCTATAATATCCCTGTTCTTCTCTCCATACCCTAGCTGCCACTCATAACGGTTGTGAAAATAATTAGCCTGGCACGTGTTAACTATACAATGTTTATTTTTAAATGGTAGATGGGAAATGATTGCAAATCATTTCAGTCAAACATACACTGTGGGGTGCCTGGGTGGCTCAGTGGGTTGAGCGTTTGACTTTTTATTTCAGTATAGGTCACGATTTCATGGTTCATGAGATCAAGCCCAGCATCAGGCTCTGTGCTGACAGTGCAGTCTGCTTGGGATTCGCTCTCCCTCTCTCTCTGCCCCTTCTCCATCTCTTTCTCTGTCTCAAAATAAATAACCATTAAAAAAATTTTAAAGACATTGTGAAACATGCTTAAATATATGAGCTATAACATTGTTCAATATAAAGCTATATTCATCATCAATAATGTTTCCTTTCTCTTTGACACAGAAAACAAAGACAAATCGTCACATTTAGGAGTTCTCTCGGATAACAATGAGGAACACAGTGGAAGATGTACTCAGTCGCTTGACCTCTCCCCCCAAAAAAGAGTATAACCTCATAAGTGACCATCAGAATTGTTGACTGCTTTGTCCTGTTTGGTGTTAAAAGAGCAACTTAGTAGAAATGACAAAGTGCCTCTAAAAAAGCAAAGGGAAATCCATAATTTAATAGCATTTGGATGCATGTGTATTATGACAATGACCAACTGCTTCCTTTTTCAAACCCTTTTCACAGTATTCTCACTTCTGTCCCAGTTTCATAGATGAGACAAAAACTATATCTCATTTCTCCTTTTCAACAGGGTCTTCTGACCTGGCAATGACTTGGTGAAGAAACCAATAACATATTGAGTTTTCTGTAAATTATTTGAAATGCATATTTCACTGTCTATTGAATAAAAACTATCTATCTCATAAATCAGGAGTTTGATTATGACTACGCTCTATGTCTCATTAAGTGACACATTTTTAGAGAGTCATTTTGACATTCATGTTTTAAAATTTTATGATTTTATAACTAGGTAGTGTTTATGTGATAAAAAAGGATTTAAGTAATAAAGTGTTTTAAGTAACATTTGAAATAAAATAAAATATTAAATATTAATGTGCTTTATGAAACAACACTCATTCCATTCATCAAGGTTACAGAATTTGAAGAAAACCATTGAAATTTCAAAGAACGCAAAGAGAAAACAGTTAGAAATAACTCATCCATTTGGAAAGCTATTATTTAAGGTCCTAAATACACGTCCTCTCAAAATGATGGTTTTGATCAAATCAAGCTAATCATTAGGGCCCTGACCTTGACAGAGGTCTACGCTTTGTCCTTCATGCAAACCACTCCCCATCCATATCTTCAAAGCCTTCTGCCCTTGATATACCAGGTAGGATGCACACACTTTTAAGCCCTTTCAAGAAAATATGCAGGAACAAGATTCTGTGCACCAGAACGATTCCTGGAGACCTGGGAAATTGTATTTTAGCCCAAATGTTGTATAATTTCCAGCATGTTATTTATCCATGTACAAGTTCCAAGAAGAATTTTCAAACTCATTTTTACATGCCACATGCTGAAAGTATATCTATTTACTGTACTAAATGTTGAAAGATGATTGTTCATTTCAAAATTAAGAAGCAATGTACATTGACTTACAAGTAATGTGTTTCATTCCTCTCATCCCTCATTACAGATCAGGATGAAAAAGAAAGTTTCTTAAATGATATTACATTTATTTGTTATTAGAATCACTGATACGTAAGCCAATTCCTCCACCATTTTATGAGGCATATTCAGAAATTGGAATTTTACTTGTCATCATAGGCTATTTGCTGTTTTGTAATGGATAGTGGCTAATTAAACTTGCGGTGACCTTGTTGTTCTAGTTGCAAATACAATAGTGTCTTGAGTCATTTACTCAGATGTCAGTGATGGATGGAAGTGCTTCTCAATAATTAGGTGGTAAACAATGTTAACTGAGCAGTAATTCACACTAGCATTGCTAAGGTATTTTATAGTAACATGGCAAATGACTCATCACTGCCATCTTTGTAAAATGATGCTAGCCCCCCAGATACATCACTTTTTTCATTGGTACAAGAGATATTAGAAGATTAGCATATCTCAAATAAACCAAAGAACATGTCCCTCCATTACATTTGTTCTTTCACAGAAGAGGATTTCTCTTATAAGCTCTTTTGATTTACAGTACAAATTGGCAACTTTTCCAGAGTGGCAGGACAGATGGCAAACGTTTTTATTATACTGGCTCGATTGTCATAGTTGACATGAGGGACACAACAAGAACACAGTGAAGAGAATTCTAATGGCCCAGACGGGCATTCAGAAAAATAATAAATTAAATAAAATAAATTTGCTGTTTAGGACAAATATTTGCCCTTTTTATCATACTGAGTTATTTTTCCCTTGAATAATCACATATCCTTTGGTATTCTGGTCTAATTTCTTAAAATTCCTTAAAGTTTTGAAAGACACAGATCTTTTTCCTACTATTTCATAGGTTAAGACATCGTGGTATAGCGTGGTTAAATGACAAACTGACAATGTTAAACAATTGGTGTGGAGAAAACAATCCCAGCCTTTAGATTTCAAGTTCAAAGGCACTGTTCATGAGAGCATGTGACGCATTTCAAATTGTGGCCACAATAATAAAATTATACTTACATCCTTAAGCTCATTCTGAAATCTGATTTTCATAAAGTATAGAATAAATGAACTGCTACAATGTGCATGCCATCAGTCCTGTGCTAGAAATGGAATACTCTAGAAAGATCACCAATCCCTTCATTTTCAGATGAAGAAACTGAAAGGCAATACCTTATTGCTGGTGTGAGGACACGTAGGTAGTCAATGGCAGAATTTGGAACCATGTGCAGGGACATGAGATTCAAATGGCTCAGGGGCCATGGAGGCAAGTGTGTGAGTGACCTGGGTGTAAGATCACACATGTATGGTGGCCACCTACAGGAATTCATACTTTGAGTCAATATTGTAAAACATAGCCCACCTGCTTAAAATGTTTAGCTAGAGCTTAGGTTTTCTGATTTCCTGTCTATGATAATATCCACCTTTTTATCATGCCATGTGATATAGCCTTTAAAAGATTTTTATCGGGGCGCCTGGGTGGCGCAGTCGGTTAAGCGTCCGACTTCAGCCAGGTCACGATCTCGCGGTCCGTGGGTTCGAGCCCCGCGTCGGGCTCTGGGCTGATGGCTCGGAGCCTGGAGCCTGTTTCCGATTCTGTGTCTCCCTCTCTCTCTGCCCCTCCCCCATTCATGCTCTGTCTCTCTCTGTCCCAAAAATAAATAAACGTTGAAAAAAAAAAAAAAGATTTTTATCAACTACTTTACTATTCCCTAAGTAATGCAGGAATAACATGCTACTGTCTTTCTCACTACAGACACATTTTTTTTGAGCCACACAATAGATGCCCCCAAAGTAAATTTGGGAGAAACTAAAGAAATGTCTATTGGAGGGATGAGGCACTCCGGATTTTGCCAAGAGAGTTTTACCCCTATCCTCTTATTTTTTATTCTAAATAGGCAAGTTTATCAAACTCTGTCACTTTTACTTCAAATATATGTCTCAAAATTCCTCACCCTCATTTTCTCTCAAAAATTGTCCCTCCACATGACTGCCATGGTTCAGATTCCATCATTTCTCACCTTGACTGTTACATTAATTTCCTAACTGGCTTCTCTATGAATTTAGAAACTTATTCTTCTTTTAATTGCTAGCATCTAGCAGAGTGCCTGGCACATAGTAAGTACTCAACAAAATGTTGGTTAAATAGAATTCAGGCCTACGCAGATCTTAAAATGGAAAAGAGAATGTCTATTTCTATACTAAGATCTCAGGATCCTGAAGCCTGATTCTCATAGAGTGAGAGACTGACTCACTGCCCTGGCGAAGCAACAAAAGAAATGCTTGTTTCACTATTAGTTTTGACTGCGACTAATATCTAGGGACTTTGCTTCAAGAGATTTTAAAATATACACTTCTCTATGAAAAAATTATTAAACTCATGGGGGAAAAATCTTGTTAATTGCAATGAAAACTGTAATTTAAAATTGATTTTATCCAGATGCATGCTGTTTTAGCATAGATATAAATGTCAAGGCTGTAGGACTTTGTGGTTTGAGTCTCCTGTTTATTTGGGGTCAAAAGTCTCCAGAGGCATAAGGGAAGATTATCTTGTATTACTCTTTCTATTTGCAGATTCTTAGTTTTAGTATTTAAATGCTCCTTTTTTTCATGCATACAATTAAGTTCACTTAGTAGCTTTAGGATTAATTGAGATGGAAAGAGTAACTCTAACAGATTGTTCTGTTAGAGAATAAGAGGGAATAAAAGGGTACTATTTTAAAATCAAATGCTGTTAATGTTGTTAGGACATTTGTCCTTGTACCCAAGAAAGAAGTTAGAAAATTACTTATGCAATAGAGATCATATCGTTTCTAAAAATTCCTCAGATCTTTGCTGGAAACAATTTAACACATTTATAAGATCTATATATTTTTCAGTTTACTTTTCTTATATATTTGAAGAAAAAAATTAAAAAACGAGTAAAATTAGCTAAGAGATGAATACTCACTTGACATTTTAGGATTCTTTTCATAAATATTTTGGAATATGACAATATGGTTTCAAGATTTCTAGAAGGAACTAAGGGCCACTCAACTTTGAATTTCTGGAGTTATTATAGTACCTAATCTGTTCTTGGGATTTACAAATACATTTCAGGAATAAAGGAACAGATGAATGTAGAAATTACATCAACAGCCAGGGATACTGCACTGAAATTTGGAACAGGCTTAATGACACAGTAAGTGATAAGCATGCCCCTCCCACCTTCTGGCTATGGAACTAGATTATACAATGATGGCTGTGGCGAGATATTTTGTTTATGGTAAAATATGAACCCATGAAAGCTTACATTTCCCTCTCCCTTCACTTCCCAGTTTAAGATGATGTAAAAAGACAGTGAACCCATACATAATTCTCTGAACCTAGTGATGCCTTCTTCCATGTGGCTGCTATGACCACTGACTTCAGACCCACATTCAAGAGCAACAAAGGATACCTTGGGGACCTGAGTCCCCTCACACCTTCATGTATCCTTGGTCATGAATATGCCCTTGGCACTGTTTGCTAATTAAATAATAACAAATGTTAGCCAAATCCTGTCTGAATTGTCATTCCTGCCCATTCTCAAATCTGGACCAAACTTTATGAAGTGGGCAAACTCGTACATCAAGAAGTTAGGAAGGGTAAATATTAACCTGTACAAAATATAACTTGAATATAACTAAATTGAAAATTTTATCAAAATTCCAATTGGGACACATTATAAAAATACTTCTCACTTGAATCAAATTAGCTACCAGGGATGGTTGTGGCTCAGAACATATTTCATGTATTTGCTTCAAGGAAATTTTATTCTTAAATTCTGCAAGTTCTGTTCTCTTAGTTTCCTTATTGCTCTGCAACTCGTGGTCATACTGACCGCATGGTTGATGGAGTGTAGACTTATTTTCTAAACTAGCATAGAAATGTTTTCCCTTAATGTCCTCTGATTCAACTGAGATAAAACCAAATCCACGTTTACCTTTCTTGGTGGAGTGTAGCATATAGAGAAAAGTACAAAAGTCAGAGTCACCCTAGTGAGTACCAATCAGGTCAAGAAACAGATTACCAATACCTTGAAATCCTTGCTAGGGCCCCTCATACTTCCAGCACCAACATCTGTTTCCTCTTTCTTCTCCAAAATTAATCACTATCTGATCCTGAGAACCATAGATTACTCTTGCATATGTAAATTTGTATAAATGGAATTATGCAATATATATATATACCCTTTAGTGTCTGACTTCTCTGGCTCAGCTTTATGTTTGTGAGATTAATTCAACTGGTTGCATGTAACTATAGATTGTTCTCCCTCCACTTTCATTGTTGTGTAATATTTTATACACTTGGCACCATTTTTGTAATCTACTATACATGAGTAGGAATGAAATTCCTGGGTCATAGGGGGATGTGGCTATATAATTATATATACATATCCATTTTTTCAAAATGATTGTACCAACATTCATATATGGACAATTGACTTCATCCACATCATTACCAACACTAGAAATTGTGAGTTGTTTTCATTTTAGCTATTCTAGTGGGTGTGTAGATATAGAATTATCTTTAATGGGTTTACTGTCCACTGAGATAATTGCCTTTGTGAGATTACTGTTCAAGTTTCTTGCCCTTATCTCTACTGGGTTCTCTACCTTTTTCCTATTGATCTGTAAATATTCTTTATATATTTGGGATATAAAGTCCTTATCATTTATACAATAATGATAATTTATGCAATTATCCATATACAATAACATATATGGATACATTATTTGTATATTTTAGCCACACGGCTTGCCTTTTCATGATAAATAGAAGCTGATAAATTTAATATAGTCTATTTTATAAATATTTTTCTTTATGAATTTGTCACATTTAGATCTATCATCTACCTAGGATTCTGTATGGTATGTGATAAAGGCCAAATTTTATTTTTTTCTACATGGATATCCAACTGACTCAACACTTAAAAAGTCCACCTTTCCTCACTATTCTGTAAAGAAAACTTTAAAAAAAAGTGTATTTATTTTTGAGAGAGAGAGAGAGAGAGAGAGAGAAAACACAAGTGGGGGGGGCAGAGAAAGAGGAAGACAGAGAATCCTAAGCAGGCTCCTTGCTAGCTGTCATTGCAGATCCTGATGTGGGACTTGATCTCACAATTGTGATATTATGACCTCACAACTGTGAGATCATGACCTATGCCAAAAGCAAGAGTTGGACACTTAACCGACTGAACCACCTAGGTGCCCAAGAAATTTATTTTATTTAGAGACAGAGAGAGAGAGAGCAAGAGAACATGGATGGGGGAGGGGAAGAGAGAGAGGGAAAGAGAGAGTCTTAAGCAGACTTCACAGAGTGTGGATTCTGATGTGGGGCTTGATCTCACAACCATGAGATCATGACCCGAGCTGAAATCCAAAGTCAGATGCTTAACCAACTGAGCCACCCAGGAGCCCCAGAAAACATTTTTTAAAATAAATCAAGTGTCCATATATTCATGAACCCTGAAGAATTTCTCCTCTAAATGCTAAGACTGGGATGGAAAGTTTCATTTCCTTTATAATCAGTTGATTGTAAACATCTGGGACACTGTACTAGGAAAGACTTTGAGGTCACATTAGGACTCAGAAAGAGTACCATGATTGATTAACAGTGCCCACCATTGCCTCAGGAAAAATGATCAAATAGCATCTTTCCATATATCCTTGGACTAAACAATAAGAAAATAAATAAAATAACATGAAAGAAAAAGAATAAATTATATTTCATAAGCTATATTATCTTTTTTTTTTAATTTTTTTTAACGTTTATTTATTTTTGAGACAGAGAGAGACAGAGCATGAACGGGGGAGGGTCAGAGAGAGGGAGACACAGAATCTGAAACAGGCTCCAGGCTCTGAGCTGTCAGCACAGAGCCTGACGCGGGGCTCGAACTCACGAACTGCGAGATCATGACCTGAGCTGAAGTCTGCCGCTTAACCGACTGAGCCACCCAGGCGCCCCAGCTATATTATCTTTTAAAAAGTTATTTATTTATTGTGAGAGAGAGAGAGAGAAAAAAAGAGTGTAAGTAGGGGAGAGGCAGAGAGAGAGGGAGAGAGGGAATCCCAAGAAGGTGAGCACAGAGACCAATGCAGGGCTCGAACCCATGAATTGTGAGATCATGACCTGAGCCAAAATCAAGAGTCAGATGCTCAACTGACTGAGCCACCCAGGTGCCCCAGCTATATTATCTTAAATTTTATTCCTTCCTAATTCCCAACTTCCTCATTGTGCTATAGGTCATCTTTGAAAATAAGAACGAATTCTAAAAAGCCTCAAGACTATCATACTTCTATCTCCAAGAACATGAAACCCAGTAAGAGAGTAAATTTCTTCTCTCACCCACCTAAAATCAACCTTGCATTCTGTCGGTGGGCAGCCTCCAAGACAGCCTGATATTATCCCTGTCTCCTGGATTTTTGCTTCTGAGATTAGGATATAAAAAAACCTAGCTTTGTCTTAAGTGCTCTCTTTCTGTCTTGATTCACTAGCTCAAGGGGAGAAGCCAGCTGCCTTTCTGGAGGCAGTCCCAAGGAGAGGTCCATATAAGTGAGTTGAGGACCTTTCAAAGTTTGCCAACAGGTGACAGCAGAAGCAGATTCTCCTTCAGATGAACCTCAGAATTACTACAGCCCCAGCCAATAATAACCTCCTGAGAACCTTGAGCCCAAACCATCCATTCTTTAAGCTGCTCCTGGGTGCCACCCAAATGAGGAGATGATAATTGCCATTTTAAGCTACAAGTTTATAAAGCAGCTTAAATGTGCTGGGAGGTGATTTATTATGCAGAATAGAGAGCTATCACACCTTCTTAGCTCTGGTTTATGTTTGGTGCACTTGTCTGTAAAAATTACTACCTTCAGAAATCTGGAATATAACACAGACTCGCCAACATCAGTAAGAGACATGCATCCATAGAATACATGTTAGGGTCTGTTTTATTTACGTGTTTTATTACTGCCTCCCTGCTTGTACATTTCTTTCCACCACCTTGATTGTCCTCAGCCTTGCTCTTCATCTGCCTGCTTGTTACTCATCCTTCAGATCCTCCTTTAAGTGCTGCCTCCTACCTAAAAACTCATCCTATCAAACCAACACTACCTACTTGCCTCTAAAATCCTATCATCCATGTTCTGCACTGTACTGGTCAGCAGTAAAGATGCCTTGTACGATCTTGTAAGCATCTCCCACTTTTGTCTTATCTTCATAACTAAGCTATCAGCCATTGAAAAGCTATTTGAGGTTATAAAAGTTTTTTTAACGTTTATTCAGTTTTGAGAGAGAGAGAGAGAGAAGCAGAGTGTGAGTGGGGGAGGGGCATAGAGAGAAGGAGACACTGAATAGGAAGCAGGCTTCAGGCTCTGAGCTGTTAGCACAGAGCCAAATGCGGGGCTCGAACCCAAGAACCGTGAGATCGTGACCTGAGCCGATGTTGGATGCTTAACCGACTGAGTCACCCAGGTGCCCTTAAGCATTTAAAACATCTTTGTTCGTTGATTATCTTATTCAATAACAGTATCAAGCTTTCCTAAATTTTGCTTTCCTAGTGAAGTTTTTAGAAATTTCCATTTTGCTTCACCATCTTTTTACCCTGTTCTGTCTGGGAAGCAGCATTAATATGTGAATATTATGGAATCCTAGTAATGTTTGATTAATCAAAGAAACAATTTAAAAAATACATTTGGTGATGTAAGCATAAAAACCAACAAAATCAGAAATACTTCAGTATTACTCTCTAAAGAAAAAGGCGTATCTGTGTGAGTGTGTGTGTGTGTGTGTGTGTGTATGTGTATAATGTGTCCACTTGGGTGAGCTCAAGTTGGAGATAGGGTGGGGGGAGAGATACAAGCTGGGCTTCACTAAATATGATGCTCCAATTACAAATAGAAGTAAAGATAGTCATTTAGACATAATTTACCAATAGGACAGCTACAGTGAAAACTTTAGTTTAATGATTTATAAAATGCTATTTTTCTTGCTAATTTCCCATGGGTCATATGGGTATTTTAGTCAAGGTTGAAGCAAGTAATGGACATTTCAGTATAGTATGTGTTTTTCCTTGCCTCCTGACTTTGTATTACACTTATAAGGGCCAATTTTGCCCATTTATGCATATGCATAACTCCCTCTTTTATGAGGAACATTCAGTTCTATAAGAGTTCTACTACTATCTATACAAATTTCCAATTAGAATATTTCTTAATTATTAGAAATATATTACATACCAAAGGATTACTGGCCCACCTTACCTGGAACACATCTAAAGATACAGATTATAAGTATCATTTGGGGAATGAATTAAGGGGAAATATAACAAGAAGTGTTCTGCAGGGGTCAGTTCCCAGTCCAGTGCTATTTAACATTTTTCCAATGACCAGGATGATGGACTATCAACTATGCTTGTTAAGTCTGCCGATGACATCAGGTAGAAGAAATAGCCGATATCTGGGAGAATAGAACTAAAATTAAAAATGACCGTAATAAATGTGTGAACAGAGTCAAAATGGAAAGAACGAGATTACATGTGTGTGCATTCCGTTGCATAGGTAATGTTGGATATGGCATGTGCAGAGAAGCTAACAAAAGACAAAGGAAATACAAACCAACAAGGAAACACTTTTTAAAAATAAGGTCAGAGGAAATAAATCAAAGAGAATAGGATTTCAATTTGAAGGTCATCTGTCTTAAACAAGAGGGAGGTGCAAAGTAACAACTACAACAACAGCAATAACAACTGAAAGTTCTTAGGAATAGACATGAAATGTTTATGTAAGCAGCTGTCTGCGGCCATATTGCTAAACCCAAATAGCTACTTAGCACAAAGATGTCCTTTTCTAATGTCCTCTCATTTTAAAAGGTAAACTATCTACCTAAGATGCTAATGCTTTAAGTGAAAAAAAAAAAATAGCAAAGTGAGAGCATTTACGCAAATTGGAAGAAGGTATACGTAAGTTTTTACTCATTTAAGTCATCAGATGTAAAAATCTGACCTCAAAAAACACTCCTCAAATGTGCCTTCATCCAGGAATGCATGTCTCACCAACGGGATTGCACAATTTGGGGGTACAATAATTGGATCTTTTAAGTGTGAAAAAATCATTCAATGTAGAACTCATTTTTCAGATACATACTGGTTTGAAATAGCAAAATTTTCCAATTAAATTAGGTCAGTCTTTAAAATAGCACCTGTACCATAACACAGCCTACAAGTCACCAAGCAAATAGCAATAGTATTTCCTTTGTACATCTCAGTGGTTCCTTTGTCTTAGACTTTTGGGAACAAGACAGTAAGGGTTTGTGTATTCACCTGTGCTACGAAGGTTACTTTAATTGTGCCAACAGTTCTCAAGTTGTGGTCCAAGCATTCTTTGGCGCTAATCAGGACCCCTGGAAGTTATTTGTGTTCTTCTCTCATAAGTGCATAGGGAAGTTTTCCAAACATGTATTATTGCAACAGACTAAATGCAAAAGCAGATATGAAAACCAAGCTACTCTTCTATGAAGCCAGATGTTAAGGTTGGCCAAAAAAAAAAAAAAAAAAAAAAAAAAAAATTCACTGTGAAAAACAGGATGGAGTTTCCTCAGAAAATTAAAATTAGAATTTCCATATGATCCAGTTAATTCCACTACTGGGTATTTACCGAAAGAATACAAAAGCAATAATTCAAAAAGACACATGCACCTTATATTTATTGCAGGATTATTTATAATACCCCAATTATGGAAATAGTCCAAGTGCCCATCTACAGACGGATACAGAAGATGTGGTATATATATACAGTCACTATCTGTGAATGTCTTAACCTTCCCCTTCATATTACTCAGCCACACAAAGAATGAAATCTTGCCATTTGCAACATCATGGATGGAGCTAGAGAGTATAATGCTAAGTGAAATAAGTCAGCCAGAGAAAGAGAAAGACCATTTGATTTCACTCATATTTGGAATTTAAGAAACAACACAAACAAAGGAGAAAAAGAGAGACAAATCAAAAAACAAACTCTTTTTTTTTTAATTTGTTTTATTTATTTTTGAGACAGAGAGAGAGAGAGAGAGAGAGAGAGAACACAAGCAGGGGAAGAGCAGAGAGATCAGGAGACACAGAATCCAAACAGGCTCCAGGCTCTGAGCTGTCAGCACAGAGCTGGACGCGGGGCTCAAACTCATGAGCCATGAGATCATGACCTGAGCCAAAGTCATATGCATAACCAACTGAGTCAACCAGGTACCCCAAAACACAGACTTTTAACTGTAAAAAACAAACTGATTTTTGGTTGAGGGTAAGTGAGTGGGGATATGGGTGAAATAGGTGATGGGAACTAAGAGCCAGAAAAAAGAAAAGATTAGCAAAAATGTAAAACATTACTACTTCTCCCTTTGATTTTTTTTATAAAATACAATTTTTTAATTTTTTTTTAATTTTTGAGAGAGAGAGCATGTACAAGCAGAAGAGAGGGGCACAGATAGAGAGAGAGAGAGAGAGAGAGAGAGAGAGAGAGAGAGAATCTTAAGCAGGCTCCATGCTCAACACAGAGCCTGTTGCAGGGCTTGATCCTACGACCCTGGGATCATGACCTGAGCCGAAATCAAGAGTCAGATGCTCAACCGACTAAGCCACCCAGGTGGCCCTGTAAAATATAATTTCTTAAGTAAAAGTTATGTTAACATGTAATGGGGTCATTGTTTTTATTTTGATGTTAATTAATTCTTTTAAATTTCTCAGCTGTAATTTCTAATAAAGTAAATACCATGGGATACAACCCACATGAACAACAGCTCTTCAGGGCCTTCAATAATCTTGAGTTGCGAAGAAGGGATCTGCAGGTAAAAAAGTGTGAGAACCACTGAATTATCCTCATGGCTTCTGGTTTGTTCGGAACCTCCAATTTCATGTAACTAGCGAATCCTGTCTTCTGGGTTGCCAGGTAGAGAGGAGGGTTGGTATAGATCAATAGATTTCAACCTTGACTGTATGGTGAAATCACCTGAAGAGCTTTACAATAAATACTGATGCCTGAATTCTTTTTAAGATTTTATTTATTATTTATATCATATCATATCATATCATATCATATCATATCATATCAGGGATATTGGGTTTCTGCTTAGACATTAAGATTTTAAAACCTTTCCGTGTGGCATGACAGGCCGACAAGGTTGAGTCTGCATGGGCTAGACCTTCCTTCCGGTATGCTAATCTGATGGAGGTTTTAGACTTCCACAATACAATGGTAATGACTCCCCCAAATGAGACAGACACAAGCCTCACTGTTTCCAATGTCATCGTCCCTGGGTAACACCTATGATGTCCTAGGCTGATACGTGGTTTTTTTTTTCTGCTCCTAACATTGCTTGTGAATTTTAAGTAGTTACTGATTGTGCATATTCTTTCTCATGGTTCATAGTACAGATATATTATAATAATCATTAAACTGGCTTGATGATAGTACGGTTAAATATTTAGCTTTGATTTTTCAGCACAAAAGCATAAGGAATAACTCGGTGTCATGCAAAAATGTAAATGACATAATTTTCCTTTGTTATATCAAACCTAAGAAATCAGGTTAAAATTACTTTCCTGAAACAGCATGTTATTTTAATTATAAATCAATTAAACAGAGGGGTTTCACTTCCCCTCTGACATTTGGTAATTAAGGGCTCCCCCATGGAGTGACCAATCCCATAAAGCCATAGGATGACAACTTTGAATTTTGTGGGGAAAATAGAGAATTTAGGTTTGGGTTTTATACCTGCCCCCACTTATTTTGCCCTCTGCCCTTTTTACTTTACTTTTATTTTATTTTAAAAAACTTGTAAGTATATTTATTTTGGGACAGAGACAGAGCAAACATGAAAGGGTGCAAGTGGGGCAGAGGCAGAGAGAGAGAGGGAGAGAATCCTAAACAGGCTCCACACTGTCAAGATGGAGCTTAACATGGGGCTCCAACCCATAAACCATGAGGCCATGACCTGAACCAAAATCAATAGTCAGGCACTTAATTGACTGAGCCACCCAGGGGACCCTGCCCTCTTTTTTTTTTTTTTTTTTTTTTTTTTTTTAAGTACACATTTAATCTACTCTAACACTGCATGAGTTTGTTTTTTTTTTTTTTTTAACATTTATTCATTTTTGAGAGACAGAGATGGAGTGCAAGCGGGGGAGGGGCAGAGAGCTAGGAGGACACAGAATCTGAAGCAGGCTCTCTGCTCTGCACTGACAGCACAGAGCCCGATGCAGGGCTCGAACTCACCAACCGTGAGATCATGACCTGAGCTGAAATCGGGCGCTTAACGACTGAGTCACACAGGTGCCGCTGCCTTTTTAAATATAAACTACCCATATTGAATTTAGTCACTATCTGCGAATTTCTTAACTTCCCCTTCACACTGACTCTATATTAGTCAAATAGTACATATGTTGTCATTAATTTGTACAAATTTCAGTATCTCTAGTGCTAAA
Organism: Herpailurus yagouaroundi; assembly: GCF_014898765.1. Classification (NCBI taxonomy): domain Eukaryota; kingdom Metazoa; phylum Chordata; class Mammalia; order Carnivora; family Felidae; genus Herpailurus; species Herpailurus yagouaroundi. The sequence continues at coordinate 30,962,655 of NW_024412405.1, forward strand.
TAAGATAAATCATGTTTTTAAAAATCAGAACAAAATTGGGATTTTAAAAATGATCATATGTCTTTATCAGGATGGTAATTGGTTTTGATACGTATCAAAACAAATTTTTACCAAAAATTCTGTGTTTTTGAAATTTACTATTTGGACCATTAACGCAAATTTATGCTGGTACTGCTTAAATGTCACGAATCTACGCACATTGTGGTGTGGTGTTTTCTGAAGAGGTGTGGACCTCTTTTTAGAGAGTACAGATCAAAAGATATTATTCTACAAACTGCTTTTCATTTGCAATTGAAAAGAAAAAAGTATTCGATTGTTTTAACTTCTCTATTTATGCTCGGGTTTCCAGATTCTCTGGATTATGGAATGATTCCTAATGAATTTGTCGTCCTTCAAAATCCAGTTTACTACAAAAGAGGCATCTTTCACAAAAAGATTGTTAATAAAATATTAAATTGCCTACTAAAATATTTTAAATGATTTTTCTATATGCAAGCTTGTTTATGATGGAAATAAAAGAAAACTTTCCCATAATGCAGCAAATTAACCCTTCTAAAGTATTAATGCATAATAGGCTGAAGAGAAATATGTTTATCATACACATGTACTTATAAATATATATTTTATTAGATGTAATCTTTGCATAATTTACATTTTATATCAATTTCTAAGAAATTAGCGAGGAAAGCAAAGATTCTACTTTATGATTAAAATGTGATATTATTTTAAAATGTTTAGGACACTATTTTCTTTCCCTTTTTTCTTCTTGATTACTGTTTTCTTTTTTATTATGTTATAAAAGATTTTGTGTTTCATAAAACAAAATAAGCCCTTTCGTTTTTCCTTATGCTAATTTAACTTACTGTTCATTAACTATAGCCTAATTTTTCTGTCCTTTAGTAAATAAACATGAAATATTAATTATCAACAAGTGAATGTTCTAAATTGTATTGTGCACGATTATGTAATAGCTACACGGAAAAACTTTATCTCACAGTAATATTTCTTGGTGTCGATCTGAAGTCCTCATTAACATATAATTCTCAGGCAAGATGAATAAATATAATTATACAAAGACAATCATCATGAATACTCTAGCAATCAATACCCGAGCAAAAGATATTTATTAAATAAAAAGTTTATTGTTTTCTAGTGAGAGTGTGGATTCAATTTTTATTGTTACTCTCTATTATTTACTCTTCTCCCGAGAATTTTTTTTTTCATTTATTTGTGTGCTTTATATTGTGCAATGTTTTAAACATAAACGAGTAATGTCAACCTTATTTCTTCACTATTTACTAGCTGTATTTACAAATCCATTTTGGGGGTTTCCCTTAATTTTGTGTTATTTCTGTTTTCATATCACCAACTGTGTTTTTCCTTTTTTATTTTTTAAGTGGGAAAGAATACGTTATATTCCTCGTGGTTGCTTTTTCCTTACAGAATTCCCCTGGCTCGCCACTGACAGATCTTGATATCCAAGAGGGAGTCAGCTTGCAGGATTAAAGGGAAGAACCTCAATTAGACACTCTCTGATTTCTTCAGATGTTTTTTCTAATCTTTTAATATGGGATTATAGGCAGCTAGAACCTATGCTGCTGCTATAAAAATAGTGAAGACGCTTTGTTCTAAATCATAAGCACTCGACATTTAAAAAATGTCTATTTTTCTTAATTTGAATTAATTCTGGTCTAGATGAGGATAATGAACTTTGGTCAGCTCTTTGCGGTTCTGAGTACAAAATAGCTTGATGAGCACTGTGAAGCACACACACTCTCCTCAGAATCTGCTGGAAAACTCCCTCAGAGACTGATTAGCTCACGCTTGTCACAAATAGGGGAGATAATTATGGGGCTTAACAGTCTATGTGGTGGATCTTTTGAGAGGCAATGGGTAGATCTAAGACTGTCTTTGGATCAACCCTAATTCTTATTATTGCACATACCTTGTGAGGGTTTTTTTTTCTTTTTTTCTTTTCTTCTTTCTTTTCTTTTTTTCTTTCTTTCTTTTTGTTTCTTTCTTTTTTTTTCTTTTCTTTTTTTTTTTTTTTTGCACATCCCTGGAGACTAAACATTGTCTCTTTCCAGAGGATGACATCACATTTCTTTTCCAGAAGATAAAATTGTCCAAATTAGATTATCTTTAATTAGTCTAATCTTATGAGCCATTCCATAAAGTTTATTGCGCCCGCACTGGCACCATGTTACAAGATTCTTATTGAATGAACTAATCTTTCGCCATGGAAATGATGCTGATAAACAATGTTGCTGATTCCTTTATTACAATAAAGATTTCCTTCTCTGAAGCTTCAGGTTTCAATAGCAGTTTTATGGTTCTCGGTAATATCAGATGACTTTGTTTTAATGACAATGTTGACTTAATCCAAACTTCACTTGTTAGCAAGTTATTCTACTGCAAAACGCCATCATAGTGACAAAAGGCAAATGAAGTTTCAGAAAATTTTACTTTCAGGAAAAGTTATTTGGGACAGTGTTATGCCCTCTTTTAACGTAAGAACCATCCCCTTTAAAATAGCACCAGTTCTTTGGTAAAAGAACACCTTGGAGGAGGGGCATCTAATTACACACCCCAGGAAAAGATCCCACTCATTAAAAGTTGGGTTCTAGACTGAAAGACAAAACAAACTACCATAACTAGAAATTGTGTCCTGTTTCTGTCTCAGTTGCCACCTGCTTAAAACTCGATCAAAGATGGTTCACAAATATGTGCTTATTTTTTAAAAAGCCATGGATTAAAATGAATTATAACCTCCAAATTAAAATTATTGACAAGATGATCCTAATGATATTCCAAATCAGATGAATATATCACTGATTTAAATTTTCTACTCTTTCTAGCCTTTTAAAATTCTCCCCATCAAGCTGTTTACTCTTAAAAATTCCAGTTGGTTTGTGACCTGGGTGATGTCCCATAACTTTTTGGGTTCCTGTTTTATGATCTTTGTAGTTAGAGGGCTGCAAAAAGAAAAAATGATTTCAAAATCTCAAAATCACTCTGATCCCATGATATGAAGTGCTGTTGTTCTCTGGGGACTCCCTTCTTTCATAAACATTGCCCAATTGTTGAGAGTTCAAGGAAGTGCTTTTGTTTCTTGAGTGACTACAGTACCTTTAGTTGGATAACTTCTAATGGAACTATTTTAACACCAGATCTAGTTCCTTAGACCCATTTCTTTTAAATAATAAGCTTACTCAAGAAAGAGAACTCCCTCTTTAAACGAAACAGGTGACTGTCTCTCCTGTATGAATAACTTCAAAATGAAATCCGATAATAACTCTTTCCCTTTACCTCTAACACATAGACGAGAATGATGATCCTTATATACTTTACTCCATTACAGTGCAAACAGAGGGAAGAACATCTCGTTGCATCAGAATAAGTGCATCTGTGTCACAGTATTTTCTATAGAATTAAAAAATGAGAAAAATGTCTATTTTCCTTAATTTGAATTAATTCTGGTCTATACGGGCATAATGAACTTTGGTCGGCTCTATTTTTTTCTTTGTAACTTCCCCAGAATGAAAGAAAACATTTCAAATGGAGAGTTAACTTTGGGTGGTTTCTATGTATAAATTTGCTCACTAAAACCAAATGTAAAAAAATGAGGTGGTGATAACTGGTCATTTTGAGTGTTTTTTTCACAGTAAAAGACTATCCCATTAGAGAACTTTAATCCTTAGTAAAATGATGAGATCACATTGTTTCTTTGGGCACAAAAGGCATCTCTTCACCTTCTCATTTCTTCATATTTTGTTGTTATTTCTCTCTCTCTTTCTATTCCCTCTCTAATACTTGAATTTAAAAGGAAGAGGTCACTGCTGGTTTCTGTCTGACTTGGTTTGCATAAGTAGAGAAGACCAGCATTAGGCCTTTTCCACAGAGCAATTGAGACTCAGTCAATCAGACTCAGTTCATTGATTTTTGGATCTGAGCTGCAATGGCGCCTGTTACCGTGAGCTACCCTGGTGGAGCTGACCAAGGCCTCTAATCCTCTTAAACAGCAGTCAAGAAATTGAGATAAAAGCCGGCAATTCCACTTGTTCAAATAACAGATTTGACAAATTAGGAGGGTTCAACCCTATGATGAAAAAAATTCAATCTTGGTGGCTATATGCTATAGTGCAACCACACAGATGAGACGCAAGTCGGGTCCTTAAGAGAAGTTGTTAGACATACTAATAAGAGGAGTAATTCCCTTTATTTTGTAAATGTAATGAAAAGAAAATTATAATATCAATGCAATGTCAACATAGCAGAATGAAAGTCCTCAGAATTCCGAAAGCCAAAAATTAGATTTTGCACAATGATAATTTCTGTGCCTTTTTGTATGGGGGAAAAAATAACACGAAAGATAAAAGTAAGGTTTAAAGAAATATTAGTTTTGCATAAATGTGCTTTTGGCCTAATGGCGTGTTTAATTTAACTCTGGCAATAAATTAAATGAGAACCTGAGCAGTTTTAGTATCTACACAATAAATATAAATTGTAGAAATATTTATTCTGAGTGAACCATTCAAATAGATGATTTATTTGGTAATTTCATTGAATTTGCTAAAATTACTGTTCTAATCAGTCAAAAAAAGTTGAGGTTCTTGTTTGACTATTTACAGACAATGGATTTCAAATGACAATTATATTCTACACTTGACATTATCATAGATATATTCTGAAATAGCTTTTACATTATCTGACGTTGTGTTCACAGTAACATAGGATGCCCCACATGCAGGAAGGAAAAAAACAAACTAAATTTTAATTCTACCTAATATTTCATTTCATTACTTAAGGAAAGAGAACGAAAGCAATGTATCCATCCCACAATAGACAAAAGCCCTTATTTTTATAAATTTCATAGTTATTTGAGTGCATGAAGGTTAATTATTTCAAATAACTTTTATTTTCCTTTGTTTCTACTGTATATTGTTTTTCTATCTTTGTATACTCAAAACTTAGAGTAATGCCCAGAGCATAATAAATTTTTAAAACATTTTTTTAACATTTATTTATTTTGAGAGACAGAGACAGAGCACGAGCAGGGGAGGTGCAGAGGAAGAGGGAGACACAGAATCGGAAGCACGCTCCAGGCTCTGAGCTGTCAGCATAGAGCCCGACACGGGCCTCAAACTCGTGAACCATGAGATCGTGACCTGAGCTAAAGTCAGATGCTCAACTGACTGAGCCACCCAGATGCCCCAATGCCCAGAACATAATAAATTGTTTGATAATTGCTTTTCCTTTCCTTGATGAATGAATGAATGAATGAATGAAAGAAATAGATGAATGAATGAAATCAAATGTTTTTATCTACATGAATTTTAGGAAAGAAATAGTTGTGTGGGGTATTTCATGGTTCCTGTTTGGCACTCATAATGCCTTCCTTTTCTTGGCACAAGTGAGGTTCAACATACTGTTTCCACATATTTAAATATCAAACTATTCTTCAATGACTTGGAAATTAACATTTGACCAAACCTATGGATCACCATTCTGTGTGGAGTCACTGCTACTGTAAACTCCTTGTGACCAGGAAGTCAATCCAATTTGCCTCTATATTTCCAGCACCTTACACGTGGTAGGAACACAGTAAACAGTAATTAAATGAATGGATGTGTAAATGAGTAAATGATTGTGTGATTAACTGAACACCCCAAATATTAGTTGTATCCATTACACAATTACATTGAAAAACTGGCTAATTGGTCCAAATCTGCTGGCTGGGGAACAAGGGCAGTTGAGGGCAGTCAATGCTTACTCAATTTAATTTTCCATACATGTATTGAGCAGGTATTGGACATGTATCCAACTCTGCAGAATTCTATTGTTGATCTTAGGGGAAGATACATACATATGAGGAGTTTATGTATGATAAAGGAAGCAAATGAATACAAAAATGTACTGCAGAATATATTAAAAAGACTTTCCTAAATAAGTCACCAGATATATTATAAAAGAGAAAGATAAGACAGTATGTATAACTAGATTTTTGGGTAGATGCATGTCTATCTGAAGTGATTTGAGACACAAAGTTGGCCCCCAACACTCTACACTTATACTATTGCTAGTTGATTATTTATCTGATAACTAATCTCTTCGCACAGACCTACTTTTCAATACAAATACCTTAAGAAGAGGTAACATGGCAACCCTCCAATACTTGGGTGCTTTCATTCCTTTATTAGAACTATATTCTCCAGGGAGAAGGCTTCAGGACTTGGAGTACAGGAAAGAAAAAAGTTCACTAATAAGAGAAAAAAATAAATTTGACAGAAGCAATGTGGGCTTGCCATGAGTAACTCACTTAATTTCCAGATGTTTGGCCCTAGGTGATAGCAGAAAAGGATAATCTTATCATTAGGAGCACAACATGCTCTCAGTATATTTCACAGCTTTTCCGGTGTTGGAATATCCCTGCCCTGGGCCACTGAGGGACTGTCACAAATGAAAATAAGATTAATGTATGTTTGATGCCTATTATGTATTCACTTACTTAACAAAGTTGCTTAAACAGTCCAAACTGTTATTGTCTTTTCTGCTATGGGATAAAAATAATTAAAAGCTCAAATAATTATGTGTCCTTTGCCTTTGTTAACCTAAAATAGAGAAACAAAATTTGCTGAATCTGGTATTTTCACCACCTATTGAAGACAATTCCAATAAAGAGTCATCAAATATTTCTCAAGAACACTTTTCAGGCAAAAGATGCCAATATGCTGATCAAGTCAATGCAAATAAGAATACTACACCTGATCATATCTCTTAGGGAAATATATATTTATACAATTTAATGAAAATGGAATAATTTGGCCAGAATAGAATTCTAGTGATGTAGCTCATTTCTTGACACCATCAACGAAGTTGCTTGAGTCAAAAGTCATTGAATTATAAAATGATAAATAAAGCTTGATGTAGAAACTAGCCCTAGATTATTTGAAAAAATTAGTGTGTGACAAGAAGAACAAAAACACTTAAATTAACCAAAGTAGTATGAAACTACCAAGGTCACTAAACAACAGCAAGCTTTCACTATTTAGCATAAAAAATATGAACTACCCTGTGTGTGGCTTTAAGACATACACATTTTTAGTTAGTCATAAAAATTGTGGTGTCTCTACTGTTAATTTCCTTGCATCTTAGCTAACTTCTCTCACCTTAGTGAGAAGTCAGACCATTTTTTGAACACCTAATAGATGCCAGCTCTTTGCATCCTCACAAGAATCATGAAAGGGAAGGTATTGGCCACATTTTACAACATGTGAAAAGCAGAAGCAGGAATTGAATGCAGATCTGAAGCCAAAGCTCTTTATATATCTGAAGTTACCCAATGTCCTCTTTGTCTCAATTAAAATATACATATTTTACTTCATGTGGAACATAAACATTGTACATTTAGGATCTAGAACCAATAAGGAGAGTAGGATGCCCTTCTTTCTTGCAAGTTATGGCACTTGAAAGCTAAATGACAAATATGGGACAACCCAGCTATGCAGTTCCCGCATGCGCCACAAATGTATATTGAGTGTCTGCTTGTGGACCACAGACTATTGGAGACACTGGGCATACAGCAATGAGTGTAAACAGACCAGAATCTGTCCTTATAACATATGAATTCTATTAGGGAAGACAATGAACAAAGTGAGTAAATACATATTACATTTCAAATTGGAAACATGAAGCAGGTGAAGTAGTTGAGGTTGAGATTTTTAACAGGGTGGCTAAGCCAGAGAAGGCTTCTCAGAGGACGTGACTTTAAAAACAAACAAACAAACCTGAAAGAGAGAACAAATTGTATGGGTAGCTGGTCAAAGAGTATTCCAGAAAAAAAAAAAAAAAAAAAAAACAGCAAGAACAAAGTCCCTGAGGCAGGAGTAAACTTGCTGCATTTATGGAACAATAAGAACACGAATGAAGCCAGAAGCACGTGATTTCACTCTCTCACAAGAATAATAGGAGATGAGTTCAGAAAGGTAATGTAAAGCCATGTCATGTAGGACCCTGCAGATGAGAGAGCACACTTTGAGTAAAATAGGAAGGGGTGGGAATGTATTGAACACAGGAAGGGAATAATCTGACTTGAAGCTGATGGGAGGTCTCTGATGGTGTTGGGAGTAGAGTGAAGGGCACAGAAGCAGTAGCAGGGAGACCGATTGGGAGACTATTGCAAAAACCCGGTGGGATATGATGGTGGCTCAAGCCATGGTGGTGGTAGTGGAAATGATGAGTCATGGTTGAATCCCGGGTATGTGTTGAAGTTAAATGGAACAGAATTTGCTAAAGAGCTGGACGTGGCATATGAAGAGAAGAGATGATAGAAGAATGATGAATCTGTGGGGTTATACCTGATTGACTAGAAAGATGTGAGTGCTGTTGGTTGAAATAGGGAAGATAAATTTACATTTGGACACACCTGTACTCACACCTCTTCACTAGATACACATGCCAAATGGGCAACAACAGCAAGGTACAATAGGACCTATCTTACCACAGCATAACAAAGGCTTTGTTTCCATTGATAATGTTTTTTTTTCTTTCCTTTTTTTTTTTTTTTCTGATAACAATAGAACAGTAGGTCTGATTTTTTTTTTTTTTTTCAGGTTACAGATCTCTTTACAAGTTTGGGGAAAATTGTCGACTATTTCACCAGAAATTTACAGACATTTACCTTTTACTGCCTGGGCAGAGAGAAGGGTTGAGAATTTACAGCTTCCATAAAGACACCCATAATCTCCTATTTAAAAAGCCCTGAATATTGGGGCACCTGGGTGGCTCAGTTGGTTCAGTGTCTGACTTTGGCTCAGGTCATGATCTCATGGTTCATGGGTTCAAGCCCTGCATTGGGCTCTGTGCTGACAGCTCAGAGCCTGGAGCCTGCTTTGAATTCTGTCTCCCTCTCTCTCTGTCCCTCCCCCACTTATTCTCGCTCTCTCTCTCTCTCTAAAATAGTCATTAAAAAAATTAAAAAAAAAAAAAAAAAGAATCCCTTAATATTGATCTGATACTCCTGCTTGGTAAGAAAAATGTTCACAACCTGGTCTGTATTTTACTTACCACCAGAGGCCCCTTCATGAGAGACTTTGGCTTATTATTGAGAGCCTTTGGCTCAATGTCCCTGACCATAGTATGGCTTTTTTTGTCTTCCTACAAATGAATTCCTTAAAAGCAACAAAACCTCACTGTTTATTAGCATAGTTTATTTGAGAATAAACTTCTATTACTAGTCTTTATTACTTGATTAATTATTTCCTATTCAATTCCTCCCAAATGGTTAGAATCTGTAACACTCTTAAGACTTAATTTGTTTTCCAGGAGGACAAAGAGACAATATAGAGTTTGAGGATTGATGACAAATATTATTTCTGCTACTAAAATGTACTCCACCTTTATCCTTCTATTTTGATTTATTTAACCCAATGACTAAGAATTATTAAGTATACTATCACCTGTGTGGTAACTGGGTGTACAAGATGAAATGAAAAGAGAATAATATGATCTACTTGAAGAGATAAAAGATAGACACCCAAAATGTTCATTATGAGTTCCCTTGTTTGCCTAAATGGTGATAGAGTTCTTGAAAATAATGGCTACTATAAGAATTCTAGTGTGGCAAGTAAACTCCCCCATATCTTCACCCTCCCTGTTTTCACAAAACTGTTCATTTCTAAGAACAGCACTCCATCCACCAGTCTCAAGTGGAGGCTCTTAATTTCCTGAATTTGAATTAAGATGTAGTTTTGGTGTTCAACCTACTCTCTAGTACCATTATTTGTTAGCATTGCTAAGGCACCATGTGCTCCTAGCCTAGCACTTTCTCCACAATTTGAAACATTACATTTGCAAAACCAAACAAACAAATAACAAAACAAAAATCCTAAGCCTTTTGTAATTCCAAAAAGCTTACATACAAAAGCAAAAAACATAGTAGTTCTGCCCACCATTGACACAAGTTGATGCTGGTTGATTTTATTCTCTTCAAAATTCTAAATAAACAAACTTACATACAAGTAAACTATTCTTAGGGAGGGGGCCTCTAAGTATTAACTGTCTTTTTGTTTTACTGTTTCCACCATCTGAAGACAAGCTCCCATAGGGTGTGGTTGGTGGCCATTTTGTTCCTAGTTACACAGCCTCAGAGCTGAAAAAGCAGGACTCGGCACATATTATGGTATTACCCTATTAAAGTGATTTTTACAGTTGCCTGCCTACTTATTCCGGTCTTGAAAAAAATCTAAGCTACAGCCCCTATTACTCTAGTGGTCATATTTTGTACCACATCATCCCACTTCCTTCTCTCTCTTGCTAGCAATTCTATCTCTTGGGAAAACATTCCTTCCCATTCTCATTTGTTTTGTGGGGAAAGGAGAAGGTTGAGTTGCCACTCAATTTCAGGGCTGAGTTCTAACTGGCTTAAGCAAATAATTATTTTCCCCCCAATACTTCCAACCCTTACCCTATGATTGGTTTAGAATGCATAAACCTTCCCAAAGCCTATGAGTTGCAAGGGGTTTCCGAGAGACAGAAGTTATTTCCTCCTTGGGATCTGCTAGAAGCTCTTATTCTCTTCTCCAGAACTGGCTAGTGGAAGGGTATGAGCTCTGTTAACTGCAGCACCCATTGTGATCACATAGAGGAAAGTCTGAATTTGCCAAAAGACAGCCATCGGGAGAATGAGAATAAAGCCAACTATGAATAAACTGAACAAGCTCTTCTCCCACAGAGCTTAACTATCCACGTGGAATTTGTAGTATGCTATAAAGTATCTGAACTGATATATTTTTGTACTAAGTCAGTTTTACTTGAGTTTCCTGTCACTTATAGCATATGGTCCTAACTAATACAGTATCTTGTCAATAATCTTCTTGCTCTTCTGAGATGACTTGAAAAAGTCTCTCTTTTTTTTGTAACTAAAAGATCCTTGACTAAAATGCAGTGGTTAAGAAGAAGAAAAGAATATTCTCAGCTTGGATAGCAGGGAGGAAGAGGCTTGATGTTAGCTTCTAGAGAGCTGTTAAGAATAGTAACCACCTATTAAAAATCACCTGTATGCTAGCATCTTGTATTTCTCATCTCTACTCCTTATCTCATTGCTGAAAAGCATTACTAAACCCATTTTGCAGTTGAGAAAACTAAAGTTGCAAGACATTGCATGACTCAAAATAATAGAACTATTAAGTGACATAGATGGGATTAAAAACAGGGTAACTCTAAGGACCAAATCATAAGTACATAATGCTGACTCTAGAGTGAATTTGATACACATTGTTTCTTAGTGTCATTGTCATTGGCATTTAGGTTATTGCCATTTGGCATCTGGGATAATTCTTCACCATGCAGGATGCTCCCATGCATTGCAAGACATTTCGCATCCCTGGACTCCTTATTATATGTTAATAGAGGCCGCTAATCATGTGTAAGAACTAAAAATGTCCCCACATCCTTCCAGATAACTCCCTAATTGGCAGGACTACATCCAGTTGAGCAATACTGGTAGTAGATGAGGACAAGGGAACACATTTCAGATGCGACTGAAGTTTAAATTAAAGGAAAAAAATGAGCATGGCAGGTTCAGCAGATTTGAATATCTTGGCCTAGGTCAAATAGTACTTCATTGATATAATGAAATTCCTAAAAGGCAATACTGGAAAGGTACAAAGATTGGTACAAGGTCATGTAAGGCTTTCATTGCCACACTTTGTAGACTTTCTTTTATAGATGTCAAAAAGCCATGAAATATAGCATGAGATGAGTATCATTGGGTTTTAGAGTCTGTAGAGAGCAAAATGGAGTCTCTCATGTCAAGCAGGGTCCTGTGTCAAGCAACAACGTAAGCAGTTAGAAGTACTGTAACTACAAAATCTCCCTGGGACCAGCATCAGCTAGCACCCAAACCTGGTAACGTGCAGAACCAGAGGCAGTCTGAAGGGGCCCAGGTGATTAAACCCCTTTAAAAAGGGGAGGATTTTTTTGCAGCAAACTGTCAGACTCCAGACGTGACCTCTCTATGTGTGTTCACTTAAAAAAGGCAATCTGGGGGCACCTGGGTGGCTCAGTCGGTTAAGCGTCCAACTTCGACTCAGGTCACGATGTCATGATCTGTGAGTTTGAGCCCCGCGTGGGACTCTGGGCTGATGGCTCGGAGCCTGGAGCCTGCTTCTGATTCTGTGTCTCTCTCTCTCTCTGCCCCTCCCCCGTTCATGCTCTGTCTCTCTCTGTCTCAAAAGTTAAAAAAAAAAAAAAAAAAAAAAGGCAATCTGCCTGATTGATGTAGGAACAGAACTGAGAACCTTCACTGCTTTGACATAACAAGCAGTAAGAGCTGACCCAGACTGGACTGAGGCTTCATCTCAACTACACGCCCACAGACTGCCCTCACGTTTGGATCCTTAACTTCCTACACCCTTCTGTTATCTTGTTTGTTGTGTGGCTCGTCTTATGTCCTGCTCTGTGCGCTGTGTAAGAAGCCAAATGGGATCACATGGTGCGATGTCATTGAGTTTGGAGTCCTGAACCTGCTTTATAACTGTGATTCACGTTGTTTTATGACTGACACTGTGGAAAGACACAACTCGTGTGCACGCCTTTGTAGCGCGCTCGTGACAGAGTCATATAGCGTTTGGTCCAGTTCCAATCCCTTCACATCCACCCATCCGTTATTTAATTAATTCATTCAATCAACATTTTTGCTAACCTACTGTGTGCCAGGCACCTTGCTAGGTGGGGGACACAATGAATGCCAAGCACAGCTCCTGTTGTCATGGAGCTTATAGACTACCATACACGCCACATGGAGTTTATGGTCTCCTACATACATTAAAGAGTCTTTCTGAGTTGCAGTTTTCTTATATTAAAGACCAGAGCTGTTATGCTTTTTGTGAGGTTTGGTGATATGCATGCAAAGTGTCAATTAATTGTGGCCCTATGGAGAAGAGATACGTTGAAAGGATTTTTAAAAATTCTGTTCACAATTGCTCTGACTGCCGATATGCAGTAATATTGTCATGCAAAATGAGCTAAGGATGTAAAAACGTTATTACCTTTTCTTTTCCTCTTTGGGGTGGGGGCTCATGGATAAATGGGCATCACCAGGTGTGTATATTAATTGGCAAGTTTAGTGCCTGCTTGTTATCTATTTACTCCTCTCCAAATCCAACTACTGTCAGGAGAAAAAAAAAGGCTGCAGAAAACAAGACTACTCCTAAAAACCAATTAGTGATTCCTTAAAAGCGTTTGGCAATCTCCTCAATATCTTTGTCTCACAACTTATTTCTATGACTATTTCACGTGTTGGAATGAGGATTCATTGTGAGAAGGACTGTATGTTTTTTATCACAATACTTGGCACACAGTAGGTGTTTAATAAATGTTTCACTAATAAGGAAATTAATCAAATTATCCTTGTAGCTTTTAACCAAGTACTACAACTCCTTGAACAGCCGTGTGGGCAAATGTGGGTACTTAACTGTAGCTTTTTTTCAAGAGTAAAATATAGCAATTGACTCAGACAAAGGCACTGGCTGTTATTAAACCCATCCTGTCCTCTACTTTGGCATTACTTTCCTCCTTTGCTTGGAGACAAAATCCATGAAACACAACTGTAGTCCATATATTAGTGTTAAATATTAGTGTATTAATAATTAGTACATTGATAAAAAGCATAAATATTAGTGTTAAACATTTAAAAAATTGGTGTCTAAATAGTTCTCAGCCTAAGAGAATTGAACCTTCCTAGAAGGAACGATTTTTCCAAAGCAAATAATAATTTCAGAAAATACAATTATTTTTCTCAGCGGTTATGCCTGTGTTTCTAATTTGGCTTCTTCCTCTTCTTCTTGTTCCCTAATTTGACCGCCAGGAAAGACCCCAGGGCAGTCATGGGTTTAGTGTGAGCATGTGACCCAGCTCTGCCAATCATAAAACCTCCTATGTGGCCTCCCCAGGCATGAGGAAAGCCAATTGGTGGTGGGAGAACTAACTCCATGCTGCTGGGCGGGGTAAAGGAGCCTAGAGAGGCAGAGAAGGATGATAGCATTGCAGTCTGGTTGGGGCTTCCTGTTTTCATGCCTGCCATTCTAGCATGTTGAGTCTAAAAGCTCCTATATTCTATGTTTTCCCTAATTTAATATTATTTGTGGCCATGACACTCCACACTCAAGACATTCTTCTGTGCTGACTGGTACAGCCATCCTTGTAAAATTAACTTTTCCCACTCATTTTGCTTAATCAAAAAAAAAAAAAGGGATGAATACAGTGTAGTGGAATTTGATCACTAGTGTTAATTAATTAATTAATTTTGAGAATTTTGGAGAATTAATTAATTAATTAATTAATTTTGAGAGTGAGGGAGGGGAGGGGCAGAGAGATGGACAGAGAGAATCCCAAGCAGACTCCACACTGTTAGGGTGGAGCCAGACAGGGGCTTGACATCATAAACCATGAGATCATGACCTGGCCTGAAATCAAGAGTCGGCCTTCTTAACCCACTGAGCCACCCAGGTGCCTCTGGAGAATTAATTTAAACACAGATTGCCAGGGCCCTACCTGTAGTTTCCGATTCAACGGGGGTAGGCCCTGAAAATTTGAAAATCTGCACTTCTAATAAGTTCCCAGATAGTACTGGCCCAGGCTCCACACTTTGAGAATCACTGAGTTGTATATATTAAAGTCTGTATGACTTTAAATTTTTTTTTTCAACGTTTATTTATTTTTGGGACAGAGAGAGACAGAGCATGAACGGGGGAGGGGCAGAGAGAGAGGGAGACACAGAATCGGAAACAGGCTCCAGGCTCCGAGCCATCAGCCCAGAGCCCGACGCGGGGCTCGAACTCACGGACCGCGAGATCGTGACCTGGCTGAAGTCGGACACTTAACCGACTGCGCCACCCAGGCGCCCCTGTATGACTTTAAACAATACAGAATAGATCATTTCAGATAATTTCCAAACGTATTTGTACTTCTCGGCTGGTTAAAGAACAGGAAAGCTCTGCGTTGAATTGGGAGCCTGGTTGGTTGTTAGCAGCACCCATAAACTGGTATCTAACACAGCTCCTGTGATGACTGGTCCCGGAAAAGAAGCTGCCACTCTCCAACGGCTCAGGATTTCTCCAGTAATAAGTCAGACATGAGGTTAAGCCAGATGGAACCAACCAGTCGTAGAAAAAAAAAATTAAATTTCCATTAAATCCAGTTTCTCTCTCTGGACAAGATCGGAGATGTAACACACCTATAATGGGTGCCTGGTTTGAAAGTCTTTAGAAGAAAGACTTGTTTTAAATGAAAATGTTTTGAGGTTCTGACATTTCAATTGGTTTAAAATTATTTTAGATAAACATTCTTGTACCTTAGATGTAAGTAGTTTGTTTGGAAGTTATGTTCCCTCATCTAGTATGGGTTTAAAGAACAATAAGGAGCTTGATCATATAGAATTTCTCCCTATTTTGATGCATATACATATTAAAACACTTCTCCCAGATAAAGCATAAGGTAATATTTATACTAAGTTCTACTAAATATCCTACTTATGCTAGGAATTAGAATGAGAAACTAAATCATGCAAATGCAACAAATAGGTTGATTCAAAACAGTATCACGAGTCTTGAGGGGAGATCTGAGTACTTAAGATATGCCCTGAAGAGCACAGAAAGTCCTGGAGGAAGTCTGGATAGCCCCACTGCTGAAATTTGGACTTACTCCTTGTACTTCTTGCATCAGAAGTAAAGTGGCTGGCCTCACAGACAAGTCACAGCTCTACCAAATTACCAACAAGGTCCATTACAAGCCATGAAGGTATATATGTTTTGATTCATACCTTATATGATGTTCCAATGCAAATCTCTAGACGTAAGAACCAACCTGAAAATTTACTGCATTTACCCAGAGGCTCAAGAAAGTAGAACTGTCTACAAATCAAATGGATATGCAAATTATGAGATGAAAATTCAGTAGTTCCATGGATTTGAGAAACATTTCACACTAGTTTTTAAATGTTATAGATTCAATAAGAATGAAACAAGTTAGTCCAAAGGGAAATTTAATTCTTCGTTGATGATTTTACTTATGAATCTTATTCTTGAAGTGGTATTCTAGCCACAAATTTGTATATTTGAAGCAATAGCTGAGGGAAATTTACAGAAGTTTAACATAACAGAAATTTAAACATAATATTACTTGTTTTTAGAGCAAAGTTATTTTCTTATGTATGTTTTTTAATGATATTTTCCCAGAAGGAAAACAAAAAAAGGAAATTAGCTACTTTGGGAACACCCTAGTACATTATTTGAGTCCAGAAAAAAACCTCGGCTAAACTACCTACTACAAAATCACTCTAAACCTAAATCTACATACTCCAGATTCAATTTTCTCACTTGGAAAAGGGAAGTAATTGGCCTAGAAAAGTCTTAAAGGCCTTTATAGCTCTAAGAAGTTATGAATTAGTAATTACTCCATCTTTTTCATCACAAGAAAATTTAGATAAGGGGTCACTTGCACCTTAGAAAAGGTAGGTCATTTCAAGATTTGGACACGATGGTCTTTAAAGATATATACTCAACACTGTGACATAAACTGTGCATAAAAATGCTTTTTCAGCTGTCCCTCTTTATCACTCCTGGACATCATTCCTCGAATCCCAACTTTTACAATGAAGAAGACCGAGTTGTGGGGTTCTCCTCATTGTGAACTTAAAAGCACGCATGGGTACAACATTCAAATAGATGTAATCTGTCAGTACTCATTTATTCCTGATGGCTCTGGTTTGCCATATCTACAACTTACTGGGCATGTAGTAGTCTCTAAACTAAAATAAGTTCATTTTTGGAAATATGTACAAATATATATATATAATATAAAATTAAAATATATTTAAAATATTAAACTTATATATAAACATATATGTTATATATAAACTTATATTTATAAATATAAAATATATTTATGTATTTATAAACTTTTTATATTTTAGATCTTTAAAATGTGAATATCTAATAGACAAAAAGTTTATGATATAAAATATTACAAAGGTCAAACGTTTATTTATATAATAAAACAATAACGAGGGAGCTGTAATTAAAAACAAAACAAAACAAAACAAAACATGCAACTTGAGAATTCAATGAAATACAATATAATAAATACCAGAATAAATGTAGGACTAAATCAAATCCCTTGTTTCATCAGAAAGTGTGTGGAACTACAGAGATGGGGACCAGTTGGTTCCTGGACTAGACTGCTTTCGTGTGATTACGTCAGATGGTATCCAAGTGGTAAGAGCCCATAAGGTCATTAACACTAAATCTTGGCCAGAGATGACAACATAATCCAAGATGCCACATTTCCAGCCCCGGGGCCTTCAAGGGGGATGGGAGAATGAGCAAACACAACCAAGCAAATATTTCTCCATAGGAACGTAGGTAAGCATGCATGTATATGCACGCACAGATAAGTGATGGCTCTCAGCGAGGGGACTGCGAGCCTGAGCACGCAGTGGCGGAACACCAAGCTCATATTTCCAAAACAAAGGCACACTGGGTTCCAGCGGGAGGCCTGACAGAGAAGCAGCACTGCTTTGGAAACTGCCCGAGCACCTCTTTTCCCCTGGATATAAGCACCTGCAAGGAATGAAAGGAATGAAAGCACAAAACCAAGACAGAGACCCCAGAATATTCTCTGTCTGGAGTCTAAGGGCTTTTCAGCTTCTTCCTCAAGAGAAGAATTTTATAATTACTTGTGAATATTGGGCTTTGAAAATGATTGTCCCCATGCTCAGCTAGGAGTGTAATTGCTGTTCATCTCGTCTTTAACTGCGTCTTTATCTATTCAAGAGAACGGAAATTCTCTTAATAAAGGAAACTTTAAAGGAATATCTAGCCAAAACCTTTTCAGGTTACAGGTGAGGAAATTGGCATCAAGAAAGGTAGCAAAACTTTTTTTTAAGATCGTAAGGCTCTTTAGGTGCAGGGATAGGATCAAGATCCTCACTAGGTTCCTTCCACTAGCCCAGTGCTCTTTTTCTACACCACTTTATGAAGATACGCTATCATAGAGAGTCTTCATTAAAATTTTAAAGCTGCTTCCTGTCAATATTACATGCTATACTGCTAGTTTTTTTTTTTTTTAAAGAACTGATACCCCTCCTTCTTGAGTTCTTACACTGTATATATCAAACTTATAAAATCACATGGTATATAAAATTTAAGAGACCTAACGAGGGGATCTTAGCCGGGTCACCCTTGAGAGCTCACTGATTCCTTTGAAATCTACTTACCACAAGTGATGAAAAGTGGCTTAAATTTGGCCTGGGCAGAAGGCAGGTGCACAGAGAACTTTTGCAGCTTTGGGTATAGACTTCAGATTGATTGTTCAATCAGGAACATGGTTACAACATTGTCCTCACAAAGGTATATAAAATATTTATTCCGTGTTATGTTCTTTCTTAAAGTTACAATAAAAAGAGGTCTCTAACACAATGCCCAGAGCTCACAGGTGACAATGGCTGAGGAAGAAGCAAGACTCCATGTAAAAATGAAACTGAAACTCAGAGTAGGCATTGCAGGTTTGCATATCGAATCAGAGCAACACTGTAAGGAAATATGTAGCCCAAGGTTATGAGACATCAGTGATTCATTTATCAAGAAAAGGAGAAAAAAAATAGAAATATCTCATTGAATATTATCGGTCTCAAATTTTGCCAATAGATTTATGACTTTATGTTAGTAAGGAGGGTAATAACAATGTCACTTATGATGCTATATTTTATATGTGTAAGTATGCCTATAGTTAATAGAATTCATCAGGCAGTAGGTTTGGGCACTATTTAAAACATGGGTCAGAGGGGCATTAATTCTATTCAAAACGTCCATCTGTTGCTGCCCAACGTGCACAGAGGGTTGCATAGCAACCCGTCGTAGTGCATGGATCCGGTTGGCCTCCCTCTGTTGCTTTTGTTTGCCCTCTGAGAGAGTTGCCCTTGATGGAGAAACAGTAGGTGTTCTTTTATTTATATATTTATTTATTTTTTTGGCTGGAGCTTGGCCTGGTGAGTGGGGGCTCATTATAGCCTGCTGAGCTAGATAGCATTGTGAGGCGATATCTGACATATGAATGTAATTTATCTTCCTGGCATGATTCTTAGTCCCAAATTGATTCCCAAATTCCTAGGACTGTGGAAGTATAGCAATTAAAAAGAAAATACCAGGACCTTTTACTTTTATACCCAGGAAAAACACTCAGCAGAGCAGGCAGAGAGAAAATTCCAGAAGTTTGATTCAATTTTGTGGCACTTACTCGGCTTTCTGAACTTACGGCTTTTTCAGCTCCACGTGCCGGGCAATTTGTTAAATGAGGATTCCTCAGGAAATCACGTTCTTAAAGGCCTCCTTGCAGCATGTATCATTTCTAAATACTTACATTCTCTTGACTCTTATTACATTTTTTTAGCTGCTCAGTAAAATTTGTAATGAATTTCAGTACCTGTAATTGTACCTAAAATAAGCAGCTATCCGGCTTACTTTATTCCCAGTGTCGGTTCCTGTCTGTTCCCTAGGCATCACGGATATGACTGTGGGCCAATGGCAAATAACAGTCTTAACAAATCACTGCAATTCAAAACCATCAATTAAGTGCTCTTGAGAAACGAAAACACCATATTTTGAGAGAAATTGTTATATCGCACCAATAGGAGTATATAATCGTGACACCAGAATATTTTCTGTTAATTGGTTGTTATAACTCGATGTAGCTGTTTATATTTTATTCACAACACAGTTTCAGAAAAGTCTTCCCTTTACGTCTGATGAATCTATGTCTTTCAATTTCAAGCAATTCTAACTATTTTTCAGGTAATGATATTTAAGGTAATTTTTAATAAAGACTTGATTGACAGGTGGACCCTTGAGAACACTTCTGAAATATGTTTCAGATAATGTCAATAATACTCTACCTTCACTGTCATTAAACTCAAGCTTCTGAATGCCAAAGTTTTTAGTCATATAGTATCCGTTCTAGGTTTTGTTTTCTTTCCGCTTTTATTTTTCTTCTAACATTTTTTCCTTGAAGTAGATGTGAGAAATGAGATATTTCCACACCTGTAATGTCATAGAAGTTACAAAGGGCCTGAGCAGCCCTGGATCGCAGACTCGGAACTGGCTCATAATCACAGGTGAGATTAATATAATTTATTGTAAAGTGCCCATATAATGTATTCCTTAATGTGAGTCCCTTTTTTAAACTTTTTAAAAAGTTTTTGTGTATTTATTTTGGAGGGGGAGGGGCAGAGAGAGAGGGAGAGAGAGAATCCCAAGCAGGCAACTCTGTCAAAACACAGCCTGACGCAGGGCTCAAACCCACGGACTGTGAGATCATGACGTGAGCTGAAGTTGGACCCTTAAAGACTGAGCCACCCAGGGCCTCCCGTGAGTCTGTTTAGAGAAAGAAAGAGGGGCTAACCAGATGGAATACCAGGACAATTGACATAAACAAAATAAAGGCATTTCTGGGAACCAGGACATGAGGCCATCCCAGATGTAGAAGACAAACCAAGGATAGATTTGTACAACTCAGTGGCAAGAAATGTCCAATGCAGATGTAGAAACTTGAGGAAAATAAAATTTAATAGGCTCTGTCGAGGGTTTCCATTAGGCACCGAGGTTCAAATGGCTGATTGTCATTAGCTAGCTTTGTCATCTTGGTCAAGTCATTTAATCTCTCTGAGATTCATTTCTTCATCTGCAAAATGTGATCACTGTACTCATCTCTAAGTTGTGAAAATTAAATGAAACATCTAATTTAAGAGGCCTAGTATGGGGCTTGGTCATGGTAACTACACAATAAATAATAGAGTTTTTTCCACATGATTTTCTTAACTCTAAACACAAGAAACAGGAGGCATCCAGGTTCAAGGATGTGAGCAGGAGTGAAGTCTTGAGTGTTTTTACTAAGATGGACTCTCTTCTTGCCCTTCAAGTATCTTTAATAGAACTTTGGAACATGTGACGTCTTTATTCCGGTGAAAGTTGGTCTTACAGGCAGCACTTAGTTACTCAGATAGCAATATAACAATGTGAATAAGACAACACACACACACACACACAAACACACACATACACACACACACACACACACACACACACACACAAAGAAATTCAGAAAAGCATCTTCTTTTTAACTCAAGGGGTAGCTCTGAAATTCCTTTAACTCTTCCACTCAGATTACTCACTTTCAAGGTGGAAATACTAATATATATCCCACTAAGTTTATTGTGAGGATTATATAAAATAATGCAGACTGTGCACAGTTAATAGACTGTGACATACATGTTATAGTGTGAAAACTATATTTATGATCAACTTAAGATTCAACTAAAGGGGTTGACTGATGTATGGGCAAATGCATTTCCTTGTCTACAGGACATATTTTAGCTTTATTAATTGCTAAGAACAGATGAATTCATTTAGCACAAACCTAGGTTGTTTCGTGTAATGATGTGCAGAAGATCCAAGCAGGAAATCTGATCATCATTCAAACTGCAGAAAATGAAATAGTGCACGGAGTATAGGAGGATACTGCTTGATTAGTATATAATGTGCAGGTTTGCATGTAATTAGTCTTTTTTTTCTTGCTGCTTTTAATGTTTTCATCACTAGTCTTCAGCAATTTGACTATCATATGTCTTTGTTTCTTCTGCTTGGGACTGGTTCAACTTCTTGGATTTTTGGGTTTGTAGTTTCTATCAAACTTGGGATTTCTGGGTTTGTAGTTTCCATAAAACTCAGCCAAAGACACAAGGATACTCCTATGAGGATTTCTGGAGTGTCTCTCTCTCTCCCTCTCTCATATTCTGTCTACAAATTCTAGCTGCATGAACCTCCTCAAAAAGCGACTCAACCCCTCACCTAAGTAAGACTACCAAGTCTTTATTCCTGTTCTCTGGTCTTGAAACTGTCTTTAGGTAGTAAACTGAGCAATTCTTGTACTCATTTGGCTGCTATGTCCTGGTAGGAACCAAGAAACAGATTTAGGAGTATATATGCAGAATTTTGTATTGGAATAATGATTCATAAAGATGGGCAGGAGAGAATTTATTGGCATAAGCGTTTACCTGTGACTCGGGATTTGGTGTTCTGAAAAGAACACCCCTAACCTTTTCTGGGTTGTCTACTAGGATAACTCCTTGAAGTTTGAACATCATCATGGTTTATTAGAAATGAGGTAAAGATAACAAGTAAAGAATAAGGCATATAAGGCTCAAAGGATAGAAGACTTAAAGAGGTGGAAATGGTAAAGTGAATTTACTGTGTAAGAACTGAAAATCTACCACCTGATAAGTTTACTGAGCACTACAGGACTTACCCTTAACTAAGACCAAAGTGTGCTGGTGAGGGTAGGTAGATGGCAGCTTCTCAAAAGAAGTACCATGACTGCTGTCTTCTCTAGACTCAGATCAACTGTGGGAGGTAAATTCTAGTACTGATGGGAATAATGGGATCCTGGCATTGCAGAAGCCATGTGGTAGCACTTAAAAGTCAGAGGCAAGGTAGATGCATTTCTGAATTGAACAGTAAGGCCGGGAAGACCTTGAGGATACTTTCAACCACAAGAATCTATGACAGAGCTAAATAGTTACTTAGAATCTAGGGGCAAAATAAAGAGAAGCTTCCCAGGGTTTTGCTCAACTTATATAATTTGAGAAAAGTAATAGGAGGCTAAGAGAATTCAGACACCAAAAACCATGGAGCATTGTTCATTTTCCAAATCTAAGTACATTTCCAGACTTAGTGGCCATGGATTTGTAGGGAAAACCTTGATCCCTTGTGTAAGTACCTTGCAACACCACTGCAGGTATATACATTAAATATTCTTCTAATCCCTCCCCAAAGTGACCTAGGATGATTTATCAGAGTAGCTCTGCAATACAGAATGGGAAATACATTAATTTTTCCTCAACCTCTATAGGGTATGAGATGATGCCATGAAGTATCATTGTGATCTTCTAGGTAGAGCAAGGGCTTGTAGAAGAAGAGGATAAATTATAAATAAAGTTTTGATTTACATAAAGAATGGGTACCGAGGGCCCTCAAACCCACCCTTTGGTGATTTCATAATCCCTAAGTATATAATTTTGAAATATAAACCTAGAACTTGACAAAATGGTCCTGAGCAATGGAGCAGGGGCCAGTTTGATAGGAAAAGGGCAAGTAGAAGGTATAGAATTCCCACTCCCTAGTCAAAGTAGATAAATAGAAGAAATACTGAATGCGGGGAGAAAATACAGAGCTGCACTTCCTTGAAAGACTTAAAAGACTCCAGAGTAGCGGTCTCCATTATATTCTCATTCAATTCATCCATCCAGCCACAGCAAAACAACCTGCAACAACAACAACAACATGGGCAGGTGATGGTAGGCTATCATAAATTTAAAAGTACAGCGGCATCAACACAGCCGAACACACTTGGTTTGTAGATGCTGATCTGGCAAATGCATTCTTCTTGAACACCACCAATAGGGAGATTCCAAAATAGTTCACTTTTACACGGCAAGGGCAGCAGCACATATTTACTCCCCTGACCCTGATCTGTGTTAAACCCTAGCTTTCTGTCAAAATATAGTCTTCAGAGACATTGATTGTCTTGTTAAAGATCCAGTGTATTCATGGCTTAATGTTATTTGACACCTGTGAGTGGAAGGTGATAAGGATGTTAAGGTACTAATGTGACACACGTATGTCAGAAGTTAGAGATAAAGTTGACAAAAATTCAGGACTATGTCACACTGATGAGATTTTCAGTGGTTCAGTGGTCTGAGACATGCCAGGGCATCATCTCTAAAATCAACTCTCTGCTAAGAAGTAGCATAACACTTGAACTCTTTGGATTTTGGAGGTAGCATATACCACATTTGTTAATGCTGATCCAACCTATTTAAGAGGTGACTCAGAAGGTAGCCATGTCATGTTTTTTCAGTAAGTTCAGACTATTATGTGAGTTTCCACACCACTCACACGGTAGGACCCTGCAGATTTGGTAGGGGTAGAGATGATTGTGGTGGGTAGGGATGCTGTGTGGCGTCTCTGGTAAGCCCCAAGAGGCAGAGTTACATGCAAACAAGGTTATGACTTCTGACTCGGAGGAATTATACAGCAGAGCACCTACCTGATCGTGGGACATCAAGCAAGTGGAAGGACTTAACCCACAATGGGGTGAACTTTTGATCAATAAAAATTGAAAACGGCAGATAAATCCTTCTACCCTTCTTTTCCTGAATGGGTCGTCTTTCGCAGGTGTTCACGTGGTTTCTCAGAAGACAATTCTGTGAGCGTGAGTGATTAGTTGCACTGGACAGCTTAGAAACCTCCTCAGTTCAGTCTTGCTTCTGTCCTCTGCTACTTCCTTTCACCCTCTTTCCTGCTTTCCTGTGATATTTTCTAATAAATTAGTAACACATGAGCTTTGCCTCAGGCTCTGCTTTCTTGGAAAACAAAGATAAAACGTCTCTCCTGATTAAGACTCTTCAGTGGTTAAACTCATCATTTTAACGCTACCTTTCCAATCACTTCTTTCAACACCCCTTGCCTTTCACTTTATGCTCACATGATATCAAATTGCTTTTGCTTCCCCACAGAAAGCATGCTGTTTCTCACCTTTAGACCTTGGTTTATATTCTTTACTCAGTCAGGAATGCCATCTTTTGTTCCCATTTAATAATCTTATAGCAGTTAACCTAAGGTCAACTCCTTCCATGTTTTTCTCTTACTGGTAAAAGCTATAAGATGCAACAGTCTGTCACCTGTCTTAGAGGGGATTGTCTAGCATGCCTTGGACCACTGATGCACTAGAAACTTCACCAGTGTAGCAGCATCCTGGATCTTCACGACATTTCTCTCCAACGGTCCACTATGCATGTGACATATCGGAGCCCCTAGGATAAACTGGACAGCCATTAGGAGATGATGTGAGGGAGAGATCATCTATGAGAAAATGTAAAGGATATTTTGAGGCTTTTGGTTAAGTATCTTGACTGTAGACTATTGATTAGAGTAAGAGCGTTCCACAGTGTTCCCAGGTTAGGCAGGAAGTCAAAGAACTCACTTGAGAGAGAGTAAGATTCAAGAATACATACTCACTTTGGGAAGAAGAAGGGAGAAAACCAGCAGGTGCAGATTTCTGGCCCAGATTTTGAGAACTTAGAAAACTTTACTGAACAGAGGACCCAAGGTCATGATTTACAAACCAAATGAAAGCTGCTGATTATAGCTCAAGCTGTTTACATTTGGCTAAAAGAGTCATCACATTTTGAATACAATTCACCTTCTACTTGGGGAGGAATAAATTGATTTTCCTTAGGTCAAATATTTGAGTACTTTGTCTTTACTATGTGCTGTGCTAGATACTGAGAGTACAAAGATGCAGTCTTTGCCCACAGGGAGCTTGCTATCTAATGTGGGGCATAGAACTGTCCCACTGATAGTGGCTGGCTAACATACTAAGTGCTGTGACACAGTTGCCTGGGGTTCTGTGGGAGTCGGGGTACAAAGTTTGGTCCAGTGTGAACTTGCAGAGGAGACCCCACTATGACCTTACTCTCTAACACAGAGCAAGACAAAAATATTACCAATAGTGATAAAAACTCTCTATATCAAAAAGAATCAATAACAACTAACAAATACTGGGTATGTTTGTGATGGCAGAGTATTCAGCTGCAAAGAGCTGATGGCAGATTTTGATGAAAAGTGGGCCCATTTAATATCATTTTCTCTCTAGTGACATTTGTTCTCTTTCCTGCTCCTTTCTAACACATTAAAAGTTCTGAGTATAATAAGGTATCCTCTATTCTGCTCTGTGTTCCATATATTTGTCTAATTTTGTTCCTAATGGTGTTTAAATAGCCCATTCCAATTCTGTGGTTTTAAGAGGGAGCCTCTTTCACTGGTAATTTATAAGTAAACCAACACTTGTTTTCAGGTTCAGCATTTGAGATTCTGAAGCTGCTCTTCTTAAACTCATTCTCTCCCCTCCAGAAAACATCTACATCCTCTCTCATTGCTAATTCTGTTCATTTAAAGTCTTACCTATGGCTTCTCCTGTGCAGTCATATGTTGTATGCAGTGGGGAGAGATTCCTCCCATGTAGATTCTTGCCCCTTTTAATCCTTTTCTTCCGGAGTAAGCTCGCACTATTAGCACTATAGACTTCTTCGAATTTTGTTTGATACTGAATAGGATTGTTTGCTTCACTGTTTTGGAGGTTCACACATCTAAAATTGAACAGTTCAGATAGTCGGAGAACTGTGTATGAGCTAGAGTACATTTGAACGGAAGGAGTATATGTCGACCGAATGCAGGTAGCAATAAGCACATGTGTTCTCAAGACAGATGAGCAAATTTGCCTCCTTACTTCCTGCTGAACGCAGAGCCTCTTTTGTCTCGGGTAGTCTTCCAACAAACAAAGAAGCCACTTGGCCACATATAGCTCACGTTTTATTTATTTAGATCCCCCCTGTAGTGTTTTCAGGCCAAGCTGCCCTACAAGAAGGAATCATGTCTACTGATTAGCAAGGCCAGACTGTTGCTTGGGAAGTTTCCTTGTGACCCCTGCAACAGATTAATTGTCTGCCATAAGGAAGTCTCTTAACCTTGTGGTATTTCTCTTTATACTCTCCAAGTGGAGGATAATAATGCTGGGAAAGAAAAATGACTTGATAACCATAAATGAGAAGCATCCCTTCAAGGTCTTTGTACATATAGGCTTCCTGTTAAAATAAGAATACGATTTTGTCCCATTTAAAACAATTCAGGAGAGTTCTAGAACACTCCTCTCTGAATAATAAAAACAATCTTTCAGGGTGTTGCCATTTTACCCGTGTGTTTTATTTCCTCTGGTGAGAAATCTGTGATAGAAAGTATTTTAACTGTTCTCACTATTTTCAAAGCATTTAAAAAACGAATATAATTTTACCCATGGCAGGAGGTTGATACACACATGACACATGACATTTTGTAAGTAGGAAAATAAATATGAAGTTCATAGCAGAAATATGAATAATGAATACAATCTTAAAATGGTAGCATTTGAGATTTGGTCCATGACCATGACTTACAGGAAATACTCACTGGGAATGAGTGCCCAAAACGAGACAGGAAAGAACCAAAGGAAGGAAGCTAACCAAGCTGTTGGTATGGTGTTTCAAAATGCTGGTTGCAATGCCTTTGGAGAGAAGACATAAGGAACGATATAGTTTACAAATGAAAAGCTTATTCCGTGTGTCTGGGGCAGTGAAAGGAGCTGTACAAGGCAACAGTTAGAAGTCGGAAGAAGAGCTGCCATAGTAACGAGTGCTAACCTCTAAAAAAACTCACATAGTGATAAAGTTTCCAGGGTGACCGCCGCACTTGTCAGTCGCGTTTCTTTTATTTAGAGTTTTTGAAAGCCAAATTTTAGGGTTGAAATCCATCTAATTGCAAAGCTTTAGAAAACTCTCATTTGCTGGAAGAGTTCTTTTATTTAAAATTAATTTTTAAAACTGCAACACCTTTATGCCACCTTTTGACAAAAGTGTTACGAAAGACTGCACACTGTCATCTTGGAGCAAATTGCTGGTAAGATGAAATAAACTTTTGTCCACCCACATGATCTGTTCTTCTTCAGGCTTTTGTTTATATTCCTTACGCTCAAGTGCATCGATCCCAGTATAAATAGGTTTATATTTTGTCTTTATCCTGGGATTTTCTTCATTGTTTACACTATAATGTTCCTGTGAGGTGAAGCCTTTACATTATCATTCTTATTCCCACATTGGCTCCTAAAAATGTTTTCAAACTCGTCACCATGTGTGAACTAGTGACGGTAAAATCTTGCAAAATCAGCAAATGTTAACAATAACACACAAATGGGATGAAAAATTGTTAGTAGGGATAAACTTACACTATTCCATGATTACAAGTGGATATGACATAATGAAAGCGGTTCTCGCAGCACGAATGCAAAGTTTAAGAATATAAGAGTTATTAATATGATATACACGAAGCTTGAGGACACCACGCTGGGTAAAATAAGCCAGTCACAAAGAGATAAATGCTATGTGATTCCACTTACATGAGGTGGCTCAACTAGTCAAAGTCAGGAAGTAGAATGATAGTTGCCAGGAGCTGTGGGGAAGGGTGTAGTGGCATGTTATCATTCAATAGGAACAGAGTTTCCGTTTTTCAAGACAAAAAAGAGTTCTGGAGTTGGATGGTAGTGATGGTCCCCCAACAATGTGACTACCTTTTTAAATGACTAAGGCGTTAGATTTTGTTATGTGTATCTTATAACAATGCAACAATTTTTGAAGAGTTATGACTAATATAAGCTTTCTGTGAAAGCTCTGCTGGAACAAAATGGCCTCACCCCCTGTTCTGTGGAGGCCACTCCCTAGCCCACCTGGCCTGACGAGTTGGTCCGTAAGCCACACTCAGAGCTTCACTCCTGAGAAGGAGCCTTGTGTTGCCAACCTGTTCCCTGTTCCTTCGCTGCAGGTCAGGAACTCAGATGTCAACGGGGCAGAAGATTTTTGAATAGGCAGAAAAACGAGTAAAGAGCTCTAGCTTCTCTATGAAGTGCCTTTTTTTTTTCCTTTTG
The DNA here is from genome assembly GCF_014898765.1 of Herpailurus yagouaroundi. NCBI lineage: Eukaryota > Metazoa > Chordata > Mammalia > Carnivora > Felidae > Herpailurus > Herpailurus yagouaroundi. The sequence goes on from NW_024412405.1 coordinate 30,991,275, forward strand.
AGAATGGCTTTGGGATGGACTCTGCCCTCTTGGAAGCTGGTATGGAGTTCTCAGTTGAGACTTTCTCTTGCTTGAAAAATAGAGAGAGAGAAGGAACGGAACTGGCGGTCTTGCTGACTTTCTTCAATTCTGGGCTGGAAGACAGAGAGGCAATAAAAGGCATTAGGGTTCACTTGGGCCGAGATATAGCTCACTATGTACGTAGACAGAGATTCGGGGCCAAAGCCCCGGTTAGTGATGAAGAGTAATCCTGTGTACGTTTCTCCCACGGACAAATAACTTGATGGATGGGGATTTACATTACTAATTCTGGACATATGTAAACTAAAATCTTCCAAATCACCTTGTTTGCTTATGTGTTTGTGAAGATTTTGATGATCCATGGATGACTTTGGTTATCATTCAGGAATCTGTCAGAACATAAGGAAAAAAAGCACAAGTTTAAAGGTCTCTTACTCTTTAGTTTGATGCATATGAATGTATTTAAAAAACTAAACCCGGGGCGCCTGGGTGGCGCAGTCGGTTGGGCGTCCGACTTCAGCCAGGTCAAGATCTCGCGGTCCGTGAGTTCGGGCCCCGCGTCGGGCTCTGGGCTGATGGCTCGGAGCCTGGAGCCTGTTTCCGATTCTGTGTCTCCCTCTCTCTCTGCCCCTCGCCCGTTCATGCTCTGTCTCTCTCTGTCCCCCAAAAAATAAATAAACATTGAAAAAAAATTTTTTTTAAACTAAACCCTTAAAAAGAATAATGGACCTCCAAAACTTCAACATTAATTTGTGCTTCTTGGTATTCTTACCTCTTCAATAAAAAAAGTGATACTTAACTATAGCATTAGCACAATATAAAGCCCTTTGTATTAAATATAAATCAGAGAGAAAACATGCACCTTAAGCTATTTTAGGTTGGCATTAGTTATAAAATTTAAAAAAATCTTTTTAATGTTTATTTATTTTTGAGAGAGAGAGAGAGATGAAGTGTGAGCAGGGGAGGGACAGGGAGAGAGGGAGAACAAAATCTGAAGCAGGCTCCAGGCTGTGAGCTGTCAGCACAGAGCCTGATGCGGGGCTCAAACCCATGAACTGTGAGATTATGACCAGAGTCGAAGTCGGACACTCAACCAACTGAGCCACTCAGGTGCTCCTAGTTATAAAACTTTTAAAAATGCATAATGAAGATTGAGAAGACTTAAATCATTGAAGAATGTATTTACAACCAAACTAAAATTTTTCAAGAAAACTTTAAATTTTCCTTAAAATAAAATGAAACACTCCTCTCTCCCTTTGACCTAGCCACATTAAAGCCGTTTCAGTCAGCCAGCAGCACTGATCGAGCATCCACTGGTGCAGAGCTCTTCATACATTCTTTGTTTCAATCAAAATAAAATATATAGCTCTTGCCTTAAAAGGCCTTTCTTTCTAGTAAGTCTCCATTTAGTTTTTTTCAACACAGAAGCATTGAAACATATTCAGAACCTACGGAGGCTGCACCAAGGTTTACGCAATCAATAGATAGAAAAATGTAAAGAATGGGGTGGCAGGGGAGAGCCCAGAATGGAGTTAGGAAATGCTAGTTTTGATCTCATCAAAGTATCACATCCATTAACTTTCCCTGCTCCACAACCTGTAACAGTCAGATCTCCGTGGATGACCAGAGTCCGTGACAGCTATGCACACAAACAGCCAGCAACGACAGCACGATCACAGATGTTTTCATGAGGGTGTTTGTTGTTTCTGTCCTTGGGAAGCCAAGAAGGAACTCCTTGGATGGCATCTGCGGCCGGAGGACAGGACCCAGAGGCATGTCCCAGTCTGGGAGAGGGTAAGCACTGTGCATCTCTGATGACTTCCCACTTAACTGATTGCCACCTCTTAGGAAATTTAACACAGAGACCTGAGCTTGTAAGGTGACCAAGTGCAATAACATCCGTCTTCATTATATGGATCATCCGAATGAATACAATCCATTTCATAAAAAATGAAAATTATGAAGGCAAAGATAACACTTCAGGGAAAGGTCCAGGAAACCTCATGTAAGTAACACAAGTTCCACCAGGAAATAAAAGTACTGACAGAAGAGAGAACTAATTTAAAAAGGATAGATGAAATTTTTTTATAAGTTGAAGAACAAGCTCCCCTAGCCTCGGGAAGACTGAAAACGAAAGTTATGCATATAGGACAAAGATTTTAGGCAAAACTTCTAAACTCTAAAGACAAAGAGAAAATCTTTTTCTTTTCTTTTTTTTTTTTTTACCATCTTAACCATTTGTAAGTAGACAAGTCAACAGCATTAGTACATTAAGTACATTCGTGTTGTTGTGCGGCCATCCCCACTGCCATCTCCAGAACTGTTTGCATCTTCCAAAATGGAGACTCTACTTGTTAAACACTAACTCCCAGTGCCTCCTCCCCGCAGCCCTGGCAACCACTATTCTACTTTCTGTCTCCTTGAATTTGACTGCTCTAAGCTCCTCATATAAGAGGGATCACACAGTATCTGTCCCTTTATGACTGACTTATTTCACTTGGCATAATGGACAAAGAGACGATCTCAACACTTACAAGCACAGCAAGTTAACTGCAGTGGAAAAAAAAAAAAAACAACAGACACTGAACTTCTTATCAGTAATAGTAAGTAACATCTCAGATTAGAGAGGTAAATTACTGTAGACAGTCATATCAAAGCATACTGTAAATCCACTTTAAATAAATATGGGATTGATATAAAAATAGACAAACATCTGAGGAAGAGTCTAGCAACTCTAGGAATAAACCTATGTACAGAAGAAAACTTAATGAAAGACAAAGTAAAAGTTTATTTTATTGAAAAAATTGTGGATTATTTAAATTCTGATGGCACAACTGTCTGCTGATCTTAAATAATATAAAGTGGCACCGTTATCTTATACTCTATGCAAAACTACATTCCATGTGAATGAGAGAACTACATTTTTAAAAATCTGAACAAAATATTTGACATACAGCTGACAGACAAAATAATTAGTATGTATAATATACAAAGAGATTTAGTTTCCTCACAAGTTGGAAATAACGTATATGTCTATCAGTAAGGGAAGTGAAAATGTATATGGTTCATGTTTCAAGGATTATTCCAAAGTCATTAAACCTGAATTAGAGCTATATCAATTGACTCAGAGGGATTTTTACTAGCCATTAGCCAGAAAAAAAACACCAACAAGAATAAAAACCAATAAAAAGAGCTTATACCAACATGCTTATAGAAATTTTAAAAGTTTGATGACATCTTTTATTGGAAAGCATGCAGGAAAAGGTATGCGTTCATCCACTCATGTTTGAAATTTCAAGTGTTACATCTTTTGTTGAATGTATCTGGATTGAATTGAATTAAACTAATTAGAATTCAGTGAATCTAAAATGATCAAATGTAAGTTTCCATTCTTTCTACCTCAAACCATATTTTACAAATGAAATAATTGAACAGAAGTGAATAACCACAAGTTACACGCAGCAAGTTTATGAAGAGGGATAAACTTTCTAGGTTACCCAGGTGACCTTATTTTTTTAAAAAAAGGGTACCACATTTTCTTTAATACAACTTTCTTTCACAAAAACAGATACCACCAATATAGCTTTCTAGGAATATGTTGCATAATTAATATCATTACCTTAAAGCACCTTAGATACTGGCATCTTGTAAGTAATGCTTCTGCTTGTGCATTACAGATACATCGTGTCCATCAAATACTATGTGCTTATTTTTAAATTTGCTTTTATTTGAGTGTTAGTCATCATAACAAGTTTATACTGCAGTAACAAAGTAACCAGGGACCCTCAGTGGCTTGTCAAAACTGAGGTTTATTTTTTACTCATGCTATATGTTCAAGGGTCTACCCTAAATGTCACTCAGGGATCCTGGTCGTAAGGAGCACCACCATTTTTATTTCCCTCAACTGGAACACACGGCCCTAAGAAAATGACCATAAAGGAACTTTGGCAGGGGAGAAGAATTTTGGGGTTTGCCTCACTGGCAATTAATTTTTTGGGCTTGTCTCCTGACAACTTACTAGATATATAACTAGTCACATGGTGCCACCTGACTAGGACAGGATGAAGAACAACTTCCCATGTGCCTCAGAACCAGGTAGAATAGAATTAGATGAGCCCTTGAATTCTCTACTAAGGTTTGTTTTGAAGATTTGGGATTTTGTTTATGTTTTGTTTCGTCAAAGTAGAAGCCTAACTCATAGGTGGTGGTCTTGGAGGAGGATGCTACAGTATATATAAAGAATACATTTAATTAATAAAATGTTTGTAAAGGAAATTTAGCTACCTGTTAAGGTGGTTGAAAAAAAGGGCAACTAATAAAGGTAAAGGAAACAGGGGAAGCTGGCAAAGTCATGCAGTATAATATGACATTTAAAAATGGTAGAGTAGAGAAGGAAACAGCTGAAGAGTCTTTGAATGCTTAGTCTGATGTGAAGTAACTGTGGCTGCTGTTGGGCCCCCATGTTTAGGGGAAACCCCAAGTACAGTACTGTAGCTTGGCATATCATGTTTTAAGACTTAGCTTAGAGTCAGACGGCTACAGCCCTGAATTCTGAAGAAGATACTAGTTGGCTCTTACTTGAAGTATTGAGACCTTACCAAAGTTCTTTTTCTCTAAAAATGACAGTTATGAGAGTTGACAAAAGAGTTCACATCCTTGAATTAAAATTCCTTGAACTGGGGCGCCTGGGTGGCGCAGTCGGTTAAGCGTCCGACTTCAGCCAGGTCACGATCTCGCGGTCCAGGAGTTCGAGCCCCGCGTCAGGCTCTGGGCTGACGGCTCGGAGCCTGGAGCCTGTTTCCGATTCTGTGTCTCCCTCTCTCTCTGCCCCTCCCCCGTTCATGCTCTGTCTCTCTCTGTCCCAAAAATAAATAAACGTTGAAAAAAAAATTCCTTGAATTAACTTTCATAAATTTCATATTTTCATTTTTCAAATTGAGGTATCTTGAAAATTTTGTTTCATACCCTGTTATGCATCCAATATGCATAATAATCAAGATTTATCCAGGAAACGATGTCCGTAAATAGCAAAAGCCAAGAGCAGATTTCCAAGGAACTCTAGAACAACAGTAGATATCACACCATGGACTATAAGGTTAGATAGCACAATGTAATCTGTGGAAGGTGAAATGAAATGAGGTCACTTATGTCAAGTTTTAAAATAGAGCTGGGAGGCTGCTAAGGAGATGGGACTTACGTTCTCACCATTGGAACCATGAGCTTTTTTTTTTGAACTGGGCCAAGCTGCAAATATTCCAGACTCAGCCTCCAAACCTGCAACTTGTTACAGTTAGACACTTCATAAAATGACAACCTTAGCCACCAATTATATTCCGTCAAGATTAGCTTTTTGCTGCCAACACCAATCAAAAGTTCTTTGTAAGCCGTGTATATAAGTATTCCTTTTTTTTGCTTTGAGTTCCTGATGTGTGCTCCCTGGTGGGACTCAAACCTGTGTACGTCTGGAGCACCTGGGTGGCTCAGTTGGTCAAGCATCTGACTTTGGCTTAGGTCATGATTTTGCAGTTCCTGGGTTAAAGCCCCTCACGGGGCTCTGTGCTGACAGCTTAGAGCCTGGAGTCTGCTTCAGATTCTGTGTCTCCGTCTCTCTCTGCCCCTGCCGCATTTGCACTCTCTCTTTCTGTCTCTCAGAAATGAATAAACGATGGGGCACCTGGGTGGCTCAGTCGGTTAAGCATCTGACTCTTGGTTTTGGCTCAGGTCATGATCTCACGGTTTGTGAGTTCAAGCCCTGCATTGGCCTTTGCACTAGCAGTGTGGAGCCTGCTTGGGATTCTCCCTCCCCCTCTCTCTGCCCCTCCCCTGCTTGCTCTCTCTGTCCCTCTCTCTCAAAATAAATAAATAAAAACTTTAAAAAAAATCTTAAAACGTGAATAGATGTTAAATTTTTTTAAATCTGTATACCCCAAATTGTAAGTCTTTGATCCCAAATAAATGCTTTTGCTTAATTATTGCCTCCTGACAATTTTAGATTGACAAATCCAAAACTTTAAAATATATACACACCTTTTCATCCATTACTAATTTATTTTCCTTATAATGTGTGTCATATTCAACTTCTGTAATTCTTTTAAACTATCTTCTTTATATTATCACTTGTATCACAAAAAATTTATTAAACACCTCCATGAAAATGCCATTCCATGGATACTCTAGAAAATGGAAGAGTTTATTAACCTAACTTGATTCTGAATAACCCAAATCCCCGTTATTACTACTTTTATGTGTTGCCTATGCAGAGTGCTACTGTCCTTATCTACATGGGACTTAAAGAAGTCAGCCTTTTTTCCACAAGGTTTGAGATTCATGCTAAGTTTTAATACCGTATCACTCATTTCTTCCACCTAAATGAGAATGTGTAGTTTCCACTAACAATGACGCTGTTTCCATTTTTTTATCTTTCATCTTCACCCACTTTTAGCCACAAATTGTGAAATTCCATGAGGTTAAACCTCCTTGAGATAGAGTGTTACTTTCTTTCTATAAGCAACGTTTGTTGCTTATATCATAATGCTCAATTCCTAAATAACATTATATCAGCTCTCAAAGATACCTATGTCCTTACATTTACCTCTTCGCATTAACACCCCGCATTCATGTCATTTGTTATTCATGTCTGTGCATTGGTACATAGACTTGTAAAGAATGTATGCATGTGAATATACTGGTCTTAATCTGGGTGCCTAACTTCCACCAAAGCAGAGACTGGCACAAAAGTTTGTAAAATAGCTTATTTTATAATATGTTTCCAGGAAACAAGACTCAGTGACAGGAAGGTAAACAGAGAATTTTGGAAAACTGATAAAAAAAAAATTGTTAAGCAAGCTGTTCTTGCAGACAACAGTTTTGTGATATGAGAAACAGCCACCTAAGGAACAAATGGGAGAAACACTTGTCCATTGACTTCCAATGCCCTGTGGGTTTGGCTTGACCCGTAGCGTAATACTTCTTCCCACTTTTAGGATGCTCAGGTATTGGGATCCCTCTGACAATCCAGGCAGTAGCATCTGTGAGACCCTGGAACAGAAGTAAAATCTCTGGTGAAGCACTGACAGATGGAAATGGGGTGAAGCATTCCTGGATCTCTCCCACATTCATGGCAGAATCAAATTTGAGATACAAAGGATGTGAGATAATGCGTAAAAGGCATCTTCTATTTAAATAATATATAAAATAGGGGCACCTGGGTGGCTTAGTCAGTTAAGCATCCACCTCTTGATTTTGGTCCAGGTCATTAGCTCATGATCATGGGATTGAACCCTGTGTTGGGCTTCGAGCTGAGTGTTGAGCTTGTTTGGGATTCTCTCTCTCCCTTTATCTCTGCCTGTCCCTTGCTGTGCTCTCTCTCTCAAGATAGATAGATAGATGATAGATGGAGAGATAGATAGATAGATAGATAAAATAGATTGAGGGGAAATATGGCAGAGTAGGAGGACCCTAAGCTCACCTTGTCCCACAAATACAATTGGATAACAAACACATCAGTGTAAATGGCCCAGAAAAGTCCCAATGACTAGCAGAAGAGATTCTCCACAGCTGAGTGTAGAGAAGAGGCCACATAGAAGAAGATAGAAAAGGTGAAGACACAATCAGGAGCCAAACTGACCCATGGGATTATCCATAGGAGGAAGGAACACCATGGGCGTGGAGAGGGGAGAGGAGAAGACCCATACTGGGCACCTAGCCACTGGGGATCTATACTGGGAAGACAAATCCCCTTACCATTTGACTTTGAAAACCGAGGAGCCTAATTTTGAGAGTTCTTGCAGTCAACAGGGCTTAACACCTGGAACTTTAAAAATCAGTGGGCTTAGCTCTGGGAGAGCCCGAGGGCAGTAGGAAACTGAGTCCCTTGCTCTAAAGAAACAGCACAATAATTGCCCTGCAGAGACACAGCATAGAAGCAGCAGTATACCCGGGGGTATAGTAGAGGGAGATTTGTTTACTAACCTCAGAGCATGTGCTGGAGGAGCAGGGATCTTTGGGAGACTTCTCCAATGACAAAAGAGCTAGCAAGTGCCATTCCCCTCTTCTGCTCCCCAACCTAGATACACAGACACCTGCAGGAGCCAAGGCAGCAAGAACACTCTGCACCTAGCTTGCTGAGATTATACCTTGCCCCCTCACACTTCTGTGGATCCACTCATTCTAATTTGGCTCGGGCAGGAATTTTCCCCAGTGGCTGCAGATCCCCTCCTGCACTGGACCAGCATGGGTCTTGCTGGCACTGTGCTCTGCCCCCACACTCTCCTGTGGACTTGCTCTCAGCAAGAGTCCATCCAAAGCAGTGTCACAAGTGTGGTTATGTGTAAGCAGCCCTGACAGGGGCCAGCACCACTCCAAAGTGACTTTTGCCTTGGGGAGACAGGAAGATAACCACACATACCACTCTGACTGCAGCTCCAGCAGTGGGCTGGGGCAAACATCGGGTCTGACTGCAGGCCCCACCCACCAACAAAAACTTCTCAGGGGACAACACAGGGAGAGCACCCTGCAGTTCAGTGTACTCATATTCCTGGGCTGATTCAACTCAAGCTGAAGGCGGCCTAGACTAACCCACTAAAAACACAGGAACCAAACCTTGTCTACAGTAGGCAGAGAGAGCTATTGCAGAAGATGGGACTGGAGGCAAAAGTGGCTCAGCCACAATAGTAAGGTGCATGCAACACACATAGGAAACACCTCTGAAGCACCAGGTTAGAGTCAACAGGAGACATTGCACGTTAGGACACTATGGGACCTCTTCTTTATAAAAGCATTAGTTTCAAGAGCAGAAGACATAGCTGACTTTCCTAACACATAGACACAGACACAGACACAGACACAGAGGCAGTCAAAATGAGGTGACAGAGGAATGTGTCCCAAATGAAAGGAAAGGACAAAATCACAGCAAGAGATCTGAAACACAGATAATTAATATGCCTGATAGGTACTTTAAATTAATGGTTATAAAGATACTCACTGGATTTGAGAAGAGTTGAGGACCTTTGTGAGACCCTCAACAAAAAGATAGAAAACATTAGAAAGAACCAATCAGAGATGAAGAACTCAATAACTGAAATTAAAATTACACTGGAGGGAAAAATAGTAACCTAGAGGAAGCAGAAGAATGGATCAGTTAACTGGAAGACAGAGCAATGGAAAGCAATCAAGCTGAATAAAAGAGAAAAAATAAAGAAAAATAGATTAAGAAAACTCAATGATGTCATTGAAAATAAAAGTATTTGCATTACAGGGATCCCAGAATGAGAAGAGAGAGAAAAGGGGGGAGACATGTATTTGAAGAAATAATATCTGAGAACTTTCTGAATCTGGAGAAGGAAACAGAAAATCCAGATCCAGAAGCCCCTAACAAAATCAACCAAGGGGCCCACACCAATTACATAGTAATCAAAATAGCAAAAGTAGTAATAAAGAGAGAATTTTAAAAGAAGTAAAGAAAACATTTACCAGAAAGGAAACTGAAAAAGAGTGTCTGTATTTATCAGCAGAAACTTTGTAGGCCAGAAGGGGGTGGCATGATATATTTGAAGTGCTGAAAGGAAAAAAATCTGCAGTCAATAATAGTCTATCTAGCAAGGCTATCATTCAGAATAGAGGGAAAGATAAAGAGTTTCCCAGATGAACAAAAGTTAAAGGAATGCCAGCCCTACAAGAAATGCTAAAGGGGACGCTGGGAAAGGAAAAACCATAAGTAGGAGTAGAAAAAATAAAAAGCACAAAAGCAGTAAAATTAAGTATATTTACAAAAATCAGTCAAGGGATTCACAAAATAAAAGAATGAGAAGTATGACATCATATATCTAAAACATGGTGGGAGAGGGTACGGCTTGTAGAATGGGTTCAAACTATACCAACCATCAACGTAATATAGACTGCTATAGGCATGAAATGTCATATATAAACTTAATGGTAACCACAACTCAAAAACCAGTAATAGTTCTGCAAAAAATAAAGAAAAAGAATCCAAGTGTATCACCAAAGAAAGCCAGCAAACTGTGAAAGACAGCAAGAGAAGATAAGATCACAGAAGAAGTACAAAAAAATGACTCTAAAGTAACAAAATGGCAATAAATGTATACCCATCAATAATTACCTTGAAGGTAAATGGACTAAATGCTGCAATCAAAAGACATAGAGTGATGGGGGTGCCTAGGTGGCTCAGTCAGCTGAGCATCTGGCTTTTGATTTTGGCTCAGGTCATGATCTCACTGTTCATGGAATCCAGCCCTGCCTTATGCTCCACATGGACAGCACAGAAGCTGCTTGTGATTCTTTCTCCCTCTCTCTTTCCCCTCCTCTCTCTCTCTCTCTCTCTTAAAATAAATAAGTAAACTTAAAAAAAAAAAAAGAGACGTAGAATGACAGACTGGATAAAAAAGCAAAACCCATTTATATGCTGCCACAAGAAACTCATTTCAAACCTAAAGAGACATGAAGATTGAAAGTGTAGGAATAGAAAAACATCTATCATGCAAATGGAAATGAAAAGAAAACTGAGGTAGCAATACTCATATTATATTGAACAAAATAGATTTTACTTTTTCTTATTATTTTTTAATTTTAGAGAAAAAGAGAGCACAAGTGGTAGAGCGGGGCAGTGGGAGAAAGGAGAGGAGAAGAGAGGAGAGAGAGAGAGAAAGAGAATCTTAAACAGCCTCCATGTTCAGCATGGAGCCCAACATGGGGCTCAATCCCACAACTTTGGGATCATGACCTGAGGTGAAATCAAGAGTCAGATAATTAACTGACTGAGCCACCCAGTTCCTCCCAAAATATACTTGAAAACAAAAAACTGTAACAAGAGACAAAAAAAGGACACTATACAATCATAAAGGAAACAATCCAATAGGAAGATGTAACAGTTGTAAATATTTATGCATCCAGCATGGGAGCATCCAAATACATTAACAGTTAATAACAAACATAAAGAAAGTAATTGATAGTAATACAATAATAGTAGGTGACTTTAACACCTACTTTCATCAATGACTAGATTATTCAAACATAAAATCAACAAGGAAACAGTAGCTTTGAATGACACATTGGACCAGATGGATCTAACAGACATATTCAGAACATTCCATCCTAAAACAGTGGAGTACACATTCTTTTCAAGTGCACATGTAACATTCTGCAGAATAGATCACATATTAAGCTACAAAACAAGCCTCAACAAATCCAAAAAGATTGAAGTCATACCATACATCTTTTCTGACCACACCTCTCTGAAACTAGAACTCAACCACAAGAAAAAACCTAGAAAGAATACAAATCCATGGAGGTTAAATAACATGCCACTAAACAACAAATGGATCAACCAAGAAGTCAAAGACAAATGAAAAAAGATTCATGGAGACAAATGAAAATGAAAACATCCAAAATGTTTGGGATGCAGCAAAAGCTGTTCTAAGAGAGAATACAGGAATACAGGAATATAGCAATACAGGCCTACATCAAGAAGCAAGAAAAATCTCAAACAATCTAATATTACACCTAGAGGAAGTAGAAAAGGAAGAACAAACAAAACCCAAAGCCATTAGAAGGAAGGAAATAATACAGATTAGAGTAGAAATAAGAAAAAATAGAAATTAGAAAAAAAATAGAACAGTAAGATGAAACCAGGACTTGATCCATTGAAAGATCAACAAAACTGATAAACCTTTAACCAAATTCATCAAGAAATTAAATTTTTTTTTTAAAAAGGAGAGAGATATTGGGGACAGACTCAAACAAAAATCAGAAATGAGGGAGAAGAAATAACAACACAAATATGAAAAATTACATGCCATCAAATTGGACAACCTAGAAGAAATGGATAAATACCTAAAAATGTGTAACCTCTCAAAATTGAATCAGGAAGAAATAGAACATCTGAACAGACTGATTGCCAGCAATGAAATTGAATCAGTAAAAAAACAAGACCTTCCAACAAATAAAAGCCTGGGACCAGATTGCTTCATAGGTGAATTCTACCTTCTTAAAGAATTCTATTTAAAGAAGAGTTAATATCTATTCTTCTCATACTATCCCAAAAAGTAGAAAAGGAAGGAAAGCTTTCAAATTCATTCTATAAGGTCAGCATTAACTTGATATCAAAACCAGATAAAGACACTACCAAAAAAAAGCCATAGTTCAATATCTCTGATGAACATAGATGTAAAAATCCTATACAAAATGAGCAAACCAAATCCAATAGCACATCAAAAACTCATTCACTACAATCAAGTGAACTATTTCCAGAATGCAAGTGTGATTCAGTATTTGCAAATCAATTAATGTGATACATCATATCAATGAGAGAAAAGATAAAACCCAATCATTTCAATAGATGCAGAAAAAGTACTCATTTGACAAAGTACGACATCCATTCATGATAAAAACTCTCAACAAATAGTTTTAGAGAAACATACCTCAACATAATAAAGGCTATGAACAACCCACAGCTAACATCATCCTCAATGGTAAAAAAAAAAAAAACTGAGAGCTTTTGCCTAAGATCATGAACAGGAGAAGGATGTCCACTTTGCCACTTTTATTCAACATAATATTGGAATTCTTAGCCACAGCAATCAGATAAGAAAAAGAAATAAAAGGCATCCAAACTGGTAAGGAAGGAGTAAAACTTTACTGTTGCAGATGACATGATACTATATGGGAAAAGTCATAAAGATTCCACCAAAAAACTATTAGAACTGACAAATGAATTCAGTAAGGTCACAGGATACAAAATCACTATACAGAAATCTGTTGCATTGCTGGACACCAATAATGAAGTAGCAGAAACAGAATTTAAGAAAACAGCCTCATTTACAATTGTACCAAAAAATCATACAATACCTAGAAATAAACTTAACCAAGGAGGTGAAAGACCTGTACTCTAAAAACTATGAAACATTGATGAAAGAAATTGAAGATGACACAAACAAATGGAAAAATATCCTATGCTCATGGATTGGAAGAACAAATATTGTTATAATATCCATACTACCCAAAGCAATCTACAGATTTAATGCAATCCCTATTAAAATACCAACAGAATTTTTCACAGAATTGAACAAATAATCCTAAAATTTGTGTGGAACCACAAAAGACTTTGAATAACCAAAGCAATCTTGAAAAAGAACAAAACTGGAGGTATGACAATCTGAGATTTCAAGATATACTACAAAGCTGTAATGATCAAAACAGTATCATAATTGTACAAAAGTAGACATACAGATCAACAGAACAAGATAGAGAGCCCAGAAATAAACCCACAATTATATGGTCAATTAATTTTCGACAAAGGAGGCTAAAATATGCAATAAGAAGAAGTCTCCTCAACAAATAATGTTGGGAAAATTGGACAGCTACATGTAAGAGAATGAAACTGTACCACTTTCTTTTACCATACACAAAAATCAACTAAAAATGGATTAAGGATCTAAATGTGACACCAGAAACTATCAAAATTCCAGAAGAGAGCAAGGGCAGTGATTTCTCTGTCATTAGCCATAGTAAAATTTTTGTAGATACATTTCTTTGGGCAAGGAAAAAAAAAGAAAAAGAAACTATTGGGACTACACCAAAACAAAAACCTTCTGTACAGCAAAGGAAACAATCAACAAAATAAAAGATAACCTACTGAATGAGAGAAGATATTTGTAAATGACATATCTGATAAAGGGTTAGTATTCAAAATATATAAATAACTAATACAACTCAACACCAAGAAACCACAAATAATCCAATTAAGAAATGGGCAGAAGACATGAAAGCATTTCTCTAAAGCAGACATACAAATGGCCAATAGACACGTGAAAAGATGTTCAACAACACTAATCATCAGGGAAATGCAAATCAAAACTGCAATGAGAGATTACCTTACCCCTTTTAGAATAACTAAAATTAAAAAAAAAACACAAGAAACAACAAGTGTCAGTGAGGATATGAAGGAAAAGGAACCCTTATGCACTATTGGCAGGAATGCAAACTGTTACAGCCACAGTGGAAAACAATATGGAGATTCCTCAAAAGGTGAAAAAGAATTACCAAATGATTTAGTAATTCTACTACTGGTTATTTACCCAAAGAACATGAAAACCCTAATTTCAAAAGCTATACGCACCCCTATGTTTATCGAAGCATTATTTACAATAGCCAAATTATGGAAGCAGTCCAAGTGTCCATCAATAGATGAATGGATAGAGAAGATATCCACTGGTATATGTATACAATGGAATATTACTCAGCCATAAAAAAGAATGAAATCTTTCCATTTGCAGCAACATGGATGGATCTATAGGGTATAATGCTACGTGAAATAAGTCAGTCAGAGACAGACAAATACCATAGGATTTTATACATATGTGGAATTTAAGAACTAATGGACAAAGAAAAAAAATTTGAACCAAAAAACAGACTTGTAAGTCTAAAGAACAAACTGATGGTTACTGGTGGGGGAGCAGTGTGCGTGTGAAATAGGTGACAGGGATTAAAGGTACACTTATTGTGATGAGCGGGGAGTAATATATAGAATTGTTAAATCACTGTGCTGTAAGCTTGACACTAATATAACACTCTATGTTGATTACACTGGAATTAAAATTTTAAAATATATATAAAATAGAAAACTACATTAATTATTCCCTTTCATTTAAAATATATGTGTAAATTATTTATCACCTCCCTCACAATGGTTATGGTTTCATCTGGTCATCTGTCTCTTTTTTCACTTATATCATAGGAATCCCTTTATGCTTTCATGCACCATAAATCAAGAATAATGGATTACAGTCATTGGTTTATACATTTGTCTAACTTACTTAGTATTTATATACCCACAACTGTGAAAGGTATGAGACTTTACCCTACTTGCAAACTAACCAGTTCGATGGCCACGTGTTCTTGGATGCTGGTAGAAGACTTGATAATCCTGGGTCAGAGTTACAGAATAGTTTATTGTTCAAAAAACTAGCAGTAGCTTGAGTATCAACATTTTTGCCACAAACATGTCACAAAATTCTAAGAAACATGGGCTCTCAGTTTGAAATCGTAAAATAGACCACTCTCAGCTACAGCTAGAAAAGAAATTACAGAAATAGACTCAGATTGATCACTCCTTTGAATAGATTCAAATATGGAGTCGGTATTTGAGACTGAGTACAAAATATGAAATAAGTATACTTAATGGATTCAAAGAAATAAAAGTCTCAATCCAAAGAGTTAGAAAGTGCAATAAATCCCAAGAAAGAAAAATTGAGAAAATCTTACACCTTGGTATATTATAGTGAAAATACAGTATATATAAGTCAAATAAAAGATGAAACTAAGCAGAGAAGAGGCAGGTTGCCTTCAAAGTGCTGGTGATATGCTGAAAAAGTTGGATGTCTGTCAGTAACAATGGAAAGGGGAGACATTAGAGTGATATGGGCTAAGGGAAATTTACCACTGATCTAAAATCATAGGCCAGGCAAAATATCTTTTCAGAATGAGGATAAAAAAAAGATACTTCAAGAAAAAAAATGGACCAAGTGTTTCACTAATACAACCTCCTTAAAAGAAATCCAACAGAACATATTTTGGCAAAAAAAAAAAAAGTGATCACAGATAGAGGCTTTCGACAGTTAGCAGAAATGATGTGAAAACAATATAATAAAGATACCAGTAAATATTTATAAAAAGCTTAATAATGTCTTAGGGAGAAAGGATACCAATAAAGCTAATTAACATACCCAACAAAAGTATATTGCCAGTTGGGGATGATTGAAGTTGTTCGAGCAGGATAAAAATATAGATTAATTTTAGGCTTAGACCAAACCCAAAACAAGTAGAAGGAAGAAATTATAGTAATAAAACAGAAGTTAATGAAATAGAAACAAATATGTCATGAAAAGGAAGATCAGTAAAGCCAAATGTTAGTTGTTCGAAAAGAATAATAAAATTAACAAATCTATGGGAAGACCAAACTAGAGAAAACAAAGGAGGCATAATAAATATTATTAACAACAAAAAATTGGCATAAGTACATATACTATAAAAAGTAGGGATATTATAGAAACCTAATGTAATTAACTTTAAAAACAAATCGACAAACACCTATAAAATTTGCCAAAACTGATTCAATAAGCAACATAAATCCTGTGTAATTATTTAACGATTAAATAAATTATATTATTAGGTAATTCTCTCCACACAAAGAACATACAAGGCCCAGATGATTATCATGGTGAATTGTAACAAACATTCAAGCAACAAATGATTCTAGTCTTATATAAACTATTCTATTGTACAGAAAACAAGGGGTTTCTATCCAACAAGGGGTTTCTACCCAATTCATCTATTAGCAAAGACCCAAAAACCTAAACCCAAATATTAACAAGCTGAATCGTGCAATATAGTAAGATAGTAAGTACACAATGTTAAAATTAGGTTCATTTCAGGAATGCAAGATTAGGAAATAATTAATATAATCCACTATAATTAACATATTCAGAAAGAATAATGATCATTTTGATAGATACAGTACATTAAAAGTCAACATTCAGTTTAGCAAACGAAGAATAGCTTAGCAACTGATATATAACAACAACAAAAAAATCTCTACAGCAAACCTTATATTTAATTGTGAAACACAGGAAATACTTCCAAGATTAGGAAAAATCAGTGTGCCCATTTTCATCATTTCTATTCTACATTATTAATTTTTTTTAAACATTTATTTATTTTTGAGAGACAGAGAGAGACAGAGTAGGAACAGGGGAGGGACAGAGAGAGGGAGACACAGAATCCAAAACAGGCTCCAGGCTCTGAACTGTCAGCACAGAGCTCGATGTGCGGCTTGAACTCACAAACCATGAGATCATGAACTGAGCTGAAGTCAGACGCTTAACTGACTGAGCCACCCAGGTGCCCCATCTATCCAACATTATAAGTTAGACATCCTAACCAGAGCAGAAAAAAAGGCAAGGAAGTCAAAATATGTAAGATTTGGAAAGGAAGAGACAAAACTATTCTTATTGGAAAATGATACGACTATAAACACAGAAAAAATAATCTACAAATAAGTTACTAGAATTAGAAGGAGGTTTAGTAATTTTTCTTCTTAAAAACATATACAAAAATCAGTTGCATTCCTATATACCAGTAATAAATATTTTAAAATATAATTTAATAAAGCTATAATTTACAATGGCATTAAAAACTTTAAAGTACATCATGATAAATCTATCAAAAGATGCACAAGATCTTTATTGAGTAAATGGAAAAGCTTTTAGAAAGACATTATAAAATATCTAAATAAAGAGATGCACTATATTCATGAATTGGAAGACTCAAAATAAAAAAGATGTCAATTATTCATCAATTGATATATAGAGTCAATGAAATTGTAATAAAAATCTCAACAGGTATTTTTTATGCAACCTGCTAAGTCTACAGTGTATTTGAAAGAGAAAAATGCCAAGAACTCTAAGACATTCACAAGGTAGAAAAAATAAATGAAGGCTCTTGTTTTACCAGATATCAAGGCTTCTTATAAAGTCATAACAATTAGGTCAGAACGATATTGGTGGAGTTACTTAAGCTGACCAGTAGAATAGAATAGAGCGCCTAAAAAGGCCCACAGGTGCTTTTTAAAAACCTATGCAAAGGAACTAGTTCATGTGTGACAGAGGGGAAGTAAGGATTAGAAAGAAAAGGATACAGTTTTCAAAACACTGGACTGGGATGTTGGATAGTGTTATGGAAAGAAAACAAAATAAAAATTACTTCCGATTGGACTGACTTAAATGGTTTTATCAAATTTATAAAACTGTTGAGAAAATATAGTTCAATATTTGTATAGATTTTGGGTAGGAAATTAACCCTTACTTAGGACAAAGGAATACAAACAATAAAAGGAAAACTGGATAAATTCCATTACATTAAAAGTTAGAACTTTTTTTTAACCAAAGTCACCATAAAGAAAGCAAAAAGATCAGCTACAGACTGAGAGAAATTTATTGCACTCATAAATAAGATAGCATTTTGGTTAAAATACATAAAGAGCTCCTACAAATCAGCATGAAAATGGCAAACAGCTCACTTTAAAATGGGCAGAGTTTTAAACAATTCACAGAAAAATCCCAGTAGCTTGTTAACATATGAAAAGATGCATTCACTAGCAATCAGGAAAATGAAAACTCTAACCACAGCAAAAGGACATTTCACACTCACCATACTGGCAAAAGATGTGATGTTTTAAAGTTTCGAATGTCGCAGGCACCTTGTCCCTTGCCAAGGGAGTACATCTATCTGAGCAGGCTAATCGCCTAGCAAACAAACCCAACAATAATCTAGTGGTTTAGGAACTATAGGCATATATTTCTCATTTACATAGAAACTAGAATAAATATCCAAATTATTAGGTGGCAGGGACATGAGCAGACATGGACAAAAATGTTGTATGTGGATAAAATTAGGATATTACGTGTCACAGTGAGAAATAACCTAAATGTCCACCAAATTTAAATGGATAAATAAATCGTAGTAAAGCCTTACAATTGAATATTAGACAATAGTGAAAATTAACATAGCCTCGCTGTTGTCAACAATGTGGATGAATCTCAGGAAGACACATTTACACACGAAAACCCAAGCAAAAGCATCAATTTTATACAGTGATCAATAATTTTAAAATATATGGTTCAGGGGCGCCTGGGTGGGCAGTCGGTTAAGCGTCTGACTTCAGCCAGGTCACGATCTCGCGGTCCGCGAGTTCGAGCCCCGCGTCGGGCTCTGGGCTGATGGCTCGGAGCCTGGAGCCTGTTTCCGATTCTGTGTCTCCCTCTCTCTCTGCCCCTCCCCCGTTCATGCTCTGTCTCTCTCTGTCCCAAAAATAAATAAACGCTGAAAAAAAAAATTTAAAAAAAAATTAAAAAAAAAAAAAAAAAAAGAATTATATTGGCAAAACTCTAATTACTATCTCCAGTACCAGAATTTTAGGAAACATAATGAATTTAAATTTTAATATATTTTGATGTCTTTGTACTTTAACTGTAAAATTTAATATGATGTCTTGTATTTAACGGCATGTTACTATATTATTTCTGCCGCGAAATGGCATCATTCTTTCCATACAGTCTCTCATTTATCATGGTGAAATACTTTCCCTCCGATTAATTATTAATACAATTTTAGCATGAAGAGATCCTGTTTTATATCACATGATTTTGTAATGACTGCATTCTCATGAAAATAATCTTCTCAGAAACCTGAAAATATTTTAGTGCATATTAAATTATGTAGCCTTTCTAATTGCAGACAGTTTAGAAAATATGATATTAAAGAAAATTACAAATTAGTAGCAAACATTTTCTGGAATAGATAAAAGTCCCTCCTCTTTAATTTCTCTTACTCTTAGTTTAGATATCTAAAAGAGCAAATATTTGAGTAGTTAACTTAAATTCTTTACTTACATAAAGAAAAAGGAAGAGAGAGTTCTGCTAGTATTTTCTGGGTTATTTGCTTCTATGAGACCTCCTTAAATTGCTACCTTAGGATGTCCCTAAGAGGACATTATGTTATATATGGTGGGGGGAGGGGCACAAGAAGGAGAGATGTGAGAGAAGACAGATGGATAAGTAGATAGATAGATAGATAGATAGATGATAGATGAAGATAGAAATAGATTTCTCTATTTTTTCACTTTCTTATTTTGATATTAGGATACTGTCAGCACGTCGAGGAATCTAATAGCCAAGGACTTATTTGGTTATGGGAAGTTCCATGTGCCAATTCTCACCCCAAAATGGCAGGCACATAGCTTTGGGCTGCAAGAGGATGAAAGTCATTGTAATGTTGAGCAACAAAAGAGACCCAGTCAGCTCCTTGTCAATACCCCATTAACATCCAGAGACAGCCTTGGGGGAACTGTAAAGTTCCTTTGATCAAACATCCCAGTATGGCCAAACCAGACTAATCCTAAAAATATCTATTCATGTCTCTTAATTGCAAAGTCAAATGAATTTTCTCAGGGCATTCCTTAATTGTACATGGCCTAGAAGTGCCAGATGACCAAGGTTAGCCCCTAAAAACCCTGGCAGCCCACAGTTCCTCAAATGGGTATAGAATGTGACAGGACTGATGCCAAGGGGGAAAAGTTAGGGTCTGTCCCTCACTGCCTATGGTCCCCATGTGGAACGCTGTTCTTGAGCTAAGCTTTGACCAGTGTTTTATATTTAGAGGAAAGTTTCTGTGCAGAGAGTTTTACCACGCTCTGACATTTTCTCCACAGAATACTCCCCACATTCCAATTCCCCTGCTCTCCCAGATTGCTGTGAGTCTTTACCATTATCTCAGGAAAGTATTGTGGGGGCTCTCTTTCTAGGCTGGGATGGCTCTAGAGAACCTTAGAGCCAACCTTAGTGACCTGCGGCATTTTCTGAGGGAGGTGATGCTCTGAAATGATCTAGGAGCCAACGCTAATGCTAATGCATCTCCTAAGGATTGTTTTTTCTCTGACACTGGTCTGGAAGAGAGAGATCCCTGTATCCACTGTGAGTGAGCATTCTTTTGGAGCAACTTGAGAAAAATACAAAAAAAAAAACGCGGACTTGCCTACCGATAAGCATCTTCTTGCTTTTTAGGTAATCTACTTCTCCTACATGTCAGCTTTATTTAACAAGGAAATAAGATGAACCTCTCATTCCTCAACTTGTCTCTCCCTCTCCAAATACAGAATCCCAGTCACGCACACGCCTGGATAAAGGGGAGGCAATTTTAGTAGGCATGTGGAGAGAACAAGCGGCTGGCGACGTTAAACAGGGCCTGAATCCCTGAATCTTTCTCCGTTCGGGGCTATGGTGTGCACTGGCTTCTAACTCTTCCAAAGTTCATTTCCACCCTCTCCAATGCCTCAGGGTATAGGACATATTTTCAGCAAAGGGATATTTGCATGATTCTTTGGACATGTGTCATTGTCCTCATGCGTATTGAAAATAATTAAAATGCCTCAGAAAGGTCTGGCCCAAGGCACTAACTCTCTGCTTATCACATTCACCTGCCTATAGGAGACCAGCTCAGGCTCCTCCGACTGGCCATAGAGAAAGGCTGAGCTGTTATAAATGATTTTAATAAATGCAAACTACAACCAGGCGTTTTAGGTCTTCTAGGGCTGGCCCTTTAAGTTGATTATCTATTTACAAGTTGTTTTGTAAACTGCATGTATGAATTTTATGGAGGTAATGATATTATATGTACCCAACTCTCATTCATCAGTGAGATGTCACATGACCCAGTAGTTAATTTTTATGGCTAGAGGTTTTAAGTAGTTAGAAACTGAAAAATAAAATGAAATTCAGCCATCATTTGGCCAACCTGACATTGAGTGGCAATATTTCAGTACAGTCGCTAGATATATATCAATCTCTTCTCCTTTGTAGATGGATTGGTAAAGGTCATTCACATTTACTTACCGACTGCACAGTGTCCCCTATGGTTTTGTGATACTCTTTTATATGAACTGGAAGCTCTATTTATGACTTTCCCTAATTGCACATTCAACTCTGTTCACATTTTTTCTTGCACATATGCCATTAAATTTACGGGCGTTCTTGTTCAAGTGCTCACATTATTTCTTCTAGACTTAAAAAAATTGGTTGATTTTTATTACAATTGGTTTTCCTGTGGAGAGATCTGTCCTTAAAAAAATCTTAAAAAGTAATGTGCAAGAACTTTTCCGTCCATGATCTGGTGGGACCTCAGGCAAAGAGTGTATATCCTCAATATGTTTTACTCTGTACAGGGCATACGGCACATTTTTCTATGCAATTGATAATACCTGGGACCCACACAAATCTCCCTAGCTTTAATTCAAGAGAAACATACCAATGGAGGATTTTTAGATGTTAGTATTTGATCATTTACTCACTTGAACTTAAAGCATGGGTCCAAAGATGTTAAAGAGTCTTAAATGGCTAACTTATCCTTACAGAGCTTTTGTTTCTTTATTTTTACTTCTATGGTTAAGAACATCACAAAGAAAATTTCTCATTGAAATGCATGTTATTGATAGTAGTAATAATGTAGAAAATATTAAAAACAGATTAAATTTGTGAGAAAAAGCAATTTTAAGCAATGCCTCTGTGTCCGTTTCCCACTCTTCATGCTTTGGGGTGTGCATCGAAGGGAAACACACATAAATCTTATTAGCGTTAATTGTCTAGATACTAAATTCCTTGGCATTTCTCTGAATATTTAAGTCAGGTTGCAACAAAATCAAGTACTTGTTCACTCTGCAAAGGTGCACTGGCAAGATAAAATGGCAGTAACTTATTTTATCTGTAAGGTTTGAGGTTAAGCAATATTAATGGTTGGTTAATGGCTTAATGAGTGGGCTACAAACCATTTAAGCATGCAATGAACCTTAGCTTTTCAATGACTTTCCTAATGAAAGATCTATATGACTGCATGTCTTGTGTCACAATAGAGATAGTAGGGAAGGTACCTAATCAATTGTGATGGTAAATCAATTGATCTGTAACCCTGTTTTCATACAGTGAGAAAGATATGGAGAGAGCATTTTACTATAGCTTTATTTCTAGCTGAAGATCAATAAATAAAAGAGACAGCTCACTATTTGAAAATGTTCCCTTTTACTGTGCTTCGAAAGCCAAGGCAGGCAGATTAATGTCCTATTTCATAGATGTGTCGGTTTCCTTTGTCACCTCTCAAAGATTTAAAGTTCTTCCACATTAAATATATGATAGAGAATATCTGTGAGTCTAGACTTTATTGTCATGACCAAGGTTCCGATTAAAGATAAAACTGTAGCATGAAAAATTGCTATCTAGTTTATAATATTCATAGATATCACTTTTAATTTTGCATCAAAGAAAGGGGTATATTATTCTCATTAATTTGTATTTTAGAAAAATATAGAACACAGTAAAACAATCATAACACTGGTGCTGTTAACATTTTACAAAATAATAGTATGAGATATTGTTAAGAAAATGAAAAGGAAATATTTGCAAAATGCATATCTGATAAGGGATTTGTATTCAAAATTTGCAAAGAACTCTGAAAACTCAACAATAAAAAAAACAACCCAATTTAAAAAGGAGCGAAAGATCTTCACAAGTACTTCACCAGAAGTGATATATAAATAGCCACTAAGCACCTCCAAATGCAGTCAACATCATTAGTCATTAGAGACATAAAATTAAAACCTGTATGAGACACTATTACCCACTTACTGGAAAGGCTAAAGTAAAAAGAAGTGGCAATACCAAGTGCGGACAAGGATGTGAGGCAATTAGAACACACACGTTGCTGGTACGAACTCATTGGTACATCTCCTTGGTAAATAGTTTGTCAGTTCTTTATAAAGTTAAACAAATACCATGCAATCCAACAACTCCATCCCTTAAGTATTCATCCAAGAGAAATGCATTTCTGTTTATGTTTAAATAAGAACCTATATAAAATGTTTATAAAGGCTTTATTCATAATTGCAAAAAAATAAAAAGTAGAGACAATCCAGCCTTAAACTGGTGAATGAATAAAGAAACGGGAAAAAAACCACGACATGGAATAAAATAACAAAGAGGCATAAACTACTGATATAGATGTGATGTTGTATAAATCTCAAATATATTATGCTAAATCAAAGAAGCCAGTCTCAAGAGGCCACATAGTGTTTGGGTTCATTTCTATGGCATTCTTGAAAAGGCAAAACACAGGGGCAGTAAACAAATCAGTGGTTGGCAGAAGATGGGAGTTGGGGGACGGGTTATCTATCTACTAAGGGTCATGAAGGAAGTTTGGGGAAGATGGAAGTGTTCTATATTTAACTGTAGTAGTACATGCAAAAATGTATGCATTTGTCCAAAGTAGAATTGTACTAAATGTACTAAAAAGGGTACATTTTATTATATGTAAATTCCACTTTAATGAAATTGCAATAACACGGAATTAACATTAAAAGTTATAAGGAAGGGCGCCTGGGTGGCTCAGTTGGGTAAGCGTGGGACTCTTGATTTTAGCTCGGGTCATGATCTCACGGTCCTGAGGTCTAGCCCCGTGTCAGGCTCCACACTGAGCATGGAGCCTGCTTGGGATTCTCTCTCCCTCTGTCCCTCCCCCACTCATGAGCATACATACTCACTCTTTCTCTCACAAAATAAGTAAACATTTAAAAAAGTTATAAAGAATTACCATCTTTCACTTTAAATGTATAAATTATTTGATCCTTTAACTATAGATAAAATGGTTAACCTCTGATTGGTCTAGGGCAGGGCTTGACAAACTATGGCCCATGGACCAAATCTGGCCCACAACGTATTTTGGTATATAAAGTTTTATTAGAACACAGGCAAACTTTGCTTATGGATGCTTTCATACGACCATGGCAGAGTTGTTGTGCTAGAGATCGCATGATCCACTAAACCTTAGATATTTATTTTCTAGCCCTTAGCAGAAGAAAGTTGTTGCACTCTTGTCTAGGGCTAAACAGTACTTATTAAAACCCTCAGTCCTCTAATAAAATTTAGTATTTTCTTAAAGATACCCACAATGTATTATTTTTTTAATATGAAATTTATTGTCAAATTGGTTTCCATACAACACCCAGTGCTCATCCCAACAGGTGCCCTCAATGCCCATCACCCACTTCCCCCTCCCTCCCACCCCCCCATCAACCCTCAGTTTATTCTCAGTTTTTAAGAGTCTCTAATGGTTTGGCTCCCTCCCTCTCTAACTTTTTTTTTTCCTTCCTTCCCCCATGTTAAGTTTCTCAGGATCCACATAAGAGTGAAAACATATGGTATGTGTCTTTCTCTGTGTGACTTACTTCACTTAGCATCACACTCTCCAGTTCCATCCATGTTGCTACAAAAGGCCATATTTCATTCTTTCTCATTGCCAAGTAGTATTCCATTGTGTATATAAACCACAATTTCTTTATCCATTCATCAGTTGATGGACATTTAGGCTCTCTCCATAATTGGCTATTGTTGAGAGTGCTGCTGTAAACATTGGGGTACAAATGCCCCTACGCATCAGCACTCCTGAAAGATACCCACAGTTTAAGTCAATGCTTAGAAAGGAAATACCATGATTAATAAAATCAATCAAACTTTATAATAAATATTTATTAAGCATCAACTATCCATTAAGTAAATAAATGGGAAATAACCATTTTTGCCACCATGTAACTTAAAATTTAGTTGATAAAATTTGAGTATTTCTTAAAAAGTAGAAATTCTACTTAAAGATTAAATTTGAAGAGTTGTTATTTCATTGAATATTTTACTCTTTTCCATTTTCATTTCCACTGATCTTTAGACTTTGGGTCATTAATGGATTCCTAGCCTAGCCTGGGTCATTAATGGATTCCATGCTGATCAACAAGTTCATCTTTACACTAATGACAGAAATTTAAAGCTTTTCATGCCTCTTCTCAATAAAGTTCAACATCTCTGTGTTTATCCTGGAATTATGTCTAAACTCCTTAGAATCCATGTATGACCCTTAGTGACCTAGTCTCAACTTGTTCCCCGATTTCCTGTCCTTATTTCTTACATGTCATGTTTCTGTTAGTCTATTTACCCTTGTAGTTAGTTCCTTTTTTAGCTTTTCTGCTAATTGGGATTCCAATTACTCCTCAAAGCCAAGTTCATTGGCCAAATCCTCTGTAAAGTCTTGTCTGATTCCATATATGATATAATTGCTTCTTAAGTGTTTCTAAGTGCTTTGCTTATACTTGTTACTCTAGCCTTCACATCATGCTGTCTTACTAATTGTCCAATGTTTGTCTCTCTGTCTTGATTACATGTGCACTGATAGGAGGGACCACATTTTGTCATTTGGTGACCTTCCTCCACAACCCTTAAGCTTATATGTTTCATGAAATAGGTATTTAATAAGTACTTTTTGATTTGAATTTGGTTTAATTCAAAATTTGGATAAGCTTTTTTGTCAATTATTATTAATAATGATGACAAATTCAAAATGTATTAACCATTTTATCTCATATTACCTGCACCTCCAGCTATACAATATACCTAATTTTACATCCTCAATATCCATAGCAGCCAGATGCACGGAATTTAGTGCTTGTTTTTAAAATTCTTAGTCAAAACTCTTTACTCCCTTCAATCCTCTTAATATAACCTTCCGTCCCAATTTTATGTTCATTCTACTTTCTTTAAATCTCTCCGTTGTTTTTAAGTTCACATGGATTTACAGGGCAGACATTATGTATGGTTTCACTAGCGGCAAAAAGCAAAACAAAACAAAACAAACAAAAACCTTTCAGAATCCAGGCACATCAGCCTTCCTATTTTTCTAGTGGTTTGTTTTTTCAGTCAAATATGCCTTGACCAACAAGGTTGTTTCCACGTGTACAAATCTGTGGATTATGTCTAGAGCCACTATTTTTTATTGTCTACCTTTAGTCCCCACCCCCACGTGAAGTGTCATGTTTCTCTTTTGCTGTTAAAATGCAGTACATTTTCTTTTTCATTAAAATAAAACATCCTTTCACTAATTGATACATTGTACTGTTCTTGATCATTCTATTCTCTGAAATGCAATGCTCAGCCTCACCCAGCGATTAAGTGGTGAAGTCTAGATTTGAACCCATGCAGCCACCATCCACCAGTACTCACCATGCATGTGGCTTCCAGACATTGGTATCTACATGGGACGTTCCCTACTTCTCTCTTAGCATCAAGACTTCTGGCCCCAGAGTGGACAACACTAGACACGAAAGTCTTGTTCATTAGGCTGATTAAAAAATAATATATATATGTATGTGCCACATAAATATAATTATATGTAATTTAATATTAAGTATATATTATTATATATATTTCAATATATATTTAAAATATATATATATATCACATTTTTTAAAATTTTGTAACGTTTATTCATTTTTGAGACAAAGAGAGACATAGCATGAGCAGGGGGAGGGGCAGAGAGAGAGGAAGACACAGAATCCAAAGCAGGCTCCAGGCCCTGAGCTGTTAGCACAGAACTTGATGAGGCCCCGAACCCATGAACTAGGAGATCGTGACCTGAACTGAAGTTGGACGCTTAACCAACTGAGCCACCCAGGGGCCCTTATACCGTATCTTCTTTATCCATTCATCAGTCTATGGACATTTGGGCTCTTCCTATAATCTGGCTATTGTTGATAGTGTTGCCATAAATATCAGGGTTCATGTGCCCCTTCAAACCAATATTTTTGTGTCCTTTGAGTAAATACCTAGTAGTGCAATTGCTGGATCATAAGGTAGTTCTATTTTTAACTTTTTGTGGAACTTCCATACTATTTTCCAGAGTGACGGCACCAGTTTGCCTTCTCACCAAGAGTGTAAGAGGGTTTGCCTTTCTTTGCATCATCACCAACATTTGTTGTTCCCTGTGTGTGCTCTCCAAAATTCCTAAACCTTATGGTTTTTCTTTTTATTTTTTAACCAGTACTATATCTCCTGTTCCCACCATTAGTCTTCCTAATCTCTCTCCTTTCCCCAGGATTTTTATTAGTTTAGAATATTCTTATGCATCTGTTAATATGATATTTTTCTCGTTTTCGTATACCAAAGGTAGCATGCTACCTGATCTGGACCTTGCTTTTTCACCTAACAATGTATTCCGAATCTCTGCCACTCTATGTACAAAGATACCCGGCTCTTCTTTTACAACTGCATAACATTCCAATTTTGAGATGCATCATGGTCTATATTGGCTTGTTTCCAGTATTTTGTTATTATAAGCAATATCACAGTGTAATATTATTATTGAGTCATTTGAGTTGCGCAATATATCTGCAGGCTAGATTCCCAGAAGCAGCATTTCTGGGTTCAAGAGTAAACGCATCTGTAAGTTTGAAACTATTGTCAAGTTTACCTCCTAAAGGTTGTACTGGTCTGCCCTTCCCAAACATGTGTAACAGTGTCTCCCTCCCCCACGGCCTCATCAACAGACCATGTTAACAACTTTTTTTATTTTCTTCCAGTCTGAGAGGTGAGAAAATACAGCTGGTTTCAGTTCACGTATCTCTTAGTATGAGTGGAGTTTGCCTTCTGCTTATATTTTAATGCCTGTCATATTTCTTTACCTATGAACTATCTTTATATTGCTTGCTCATTTTTTTTCTGTAGGGTATTGGTCTATTTCATCTCAATTTCTAGTAGCTTTTTATATACCATGAAGATTAACCATTTTATTTAATACGAGCCATAGATAATTTTCCCTAATTTGGTATTTGGCATTTGACTTTGCTTATAAAGATATTTTGTTTTGTTTTATTTTGTTTTATTTTATTTTAATTGAAGTTATGGTTGACATACAATATTATATTAGTTTCAGGTGTCCAACACTTCTGGGTACTTATCCAAAGAAAATAAAAATACAAACTCGGAAGGATACATGCAGGCTAATGTTTATTACCAAATTATTTACAGTGGCCAAGCTATGGAAGCCACCTAAGTGTCCATTGATAGATGAATAGATAAAAAAAATGTGATACATGTACACACACACACACACACACACACACAACAGGATATTACTCAGCCATAAAAAAAAAATGAAATCTTGGGGCGCCTGGGTGGCTCAGTTGGTTAAGTGTCTGACTTCGGCACAGGTCATGATCTCACAGTTTGTGAGTTCCAGCCCCACGCTGGGCTCTGTGCTGACAGCCTGGAGCCTGCTTCAGATTCTGCGTCTCCCTCTCTCTCTTCCCCTTCCCCGTTCACAGTCTGTCTCTCTCTGTCTCTCAAAAATAAATAAACATTAAAACAAATTTACAAAAAGAATGAAATCTTACCATTTGCGATAACATGGATGGACCTAGAGGGTCTTATGCTAAATGATATAAACCACACATTGAAAGAAAAATACTATGATTTCATTTATACGTGGAATCTAAAAAACGAAACAAATAAACAGACAGAAACCATCTCCTAAATTCAGAGAACAAAGTGGTAGTTGCCAGAGGGAAGGAAAGTGAGCAGCTGTACAAAAAAGGTAAAGGGGATTAAGAGATACAAATTTAAAAAATAGAATTTTTCTTTATTTATAAAATAAATAAGTCAAGGGATAAAAAGTATAGCATAGGGACCAGAGTCAATAATATCGTAATAATGTCATAAGGTAACTATGTTTATTGTGTAATGTATACAATTGTCAAATCACCATATTGTTTTATTTGTGTCATAGTGATATATTTCTTTTTTTTACATAACAAAAGTTCCCAGTCTTCCTTTATGGCATCTGGAGTTTGGATCATAGAAAGCTTTTTTCCAATCCAGGTTTATAAAAAATGAAGCCATGCTTTTTTTTAGTACTTCACTGTTTTCCCTTTTTAAATTAAAATTGTTATTGATATAATTTTGTATTTATTTTCTGGATGTATATAGTAAAAAGACTCAACTTCGTCTTTTTCCCAAATAGTTACCTATCTGCTCCAATGGCATTTATTAAAATGATCCAACTTTGCTCCACTGATCTGAGTGGGCACCTTTATTACAACCTAAAATCCCATGAGTGTTTCTATTTCTATGTTTTCTAGTCTATTTCATTTGTCTGTCTGTCTATTATACGTCCTAATTGCATTTTCATCTCATGCCTCTTTTAATTAAAAGCAGAAATATCAACCAATGGGGGGAATATGGCTTGCATTTCAAGTGAACAAGTTTGACAATTATTTGTCACTCTGTCTCCAGCTCTTCCTAAAATTTAAATTACCACCTGGATCTCATTTTCTAGTTCTTGGTCTGCTGCATACATCATTATAGATCACATTGCAGCATAGAAACATTCTTTTGGAGCTTTAAGCTTTATATCACCTTTAGAGATCTTTGGGCCCGTATAGGGTTTCTCTAGAGCAAGCTAGTGCATAACCTCAACCTTCAGAAGTCAGATTGTGGATCTGTAGCCCCATGCTGACAGTGCAATAGAATCAACAATTTATTTCATGTCGTCTTATGTGTACTAGAAGGCTGGAAACATAATCTCTCCTCAGACCACTGGAGATATGGAACAAATCACACAAAATACTATCAACACAATATAACACAACTAGCCGTACCTCTCACATTCCCAGCAAGCGCAGCCTGGTCGATGAATAGAAACCTCTAGGTAGAAGCAAGTCTACCAACGGCCTGAATGTGGGCTCAGGATGACTGAAAAATGCTTTGGCCGGTTTAATGACTAATGTGGCTGCTTGGAGGAGGTTCCTAGCATTGTTCCTTTGACTGATACACCGTTCAGATCACACCGGTTTTACCACACTGGTGCCTAGCGTCACATTGTCAGTGTGATTTCAATAGAAAGTATTTAATACAAAAGACTTGTAAACAGTATTTGTAGCGAGTAGAGAAGTATTGAGGTGCTTGGATAGAGGAAATTTTATTTTTTTTTCTATTCATGGCAATCATGTTTGTTTTCTTAAAATAGGCCTTTGGGAAGCTGCCTAATAATAACAATGTGAATCACCATTTGTGTACTTCCGGTCACATGTCAGGCCCAGCTTAATTCACAAGGACTGACTGAATGCTGACAAAATGGTTGTGCATTGTGTAGAAGCTTTCAAAAAGGAGTATCGGTATTTCTTCATGTCGGTTTAAACTTCCTGGACTCATCAGTGAGAATTACAGATCATCAAATTTGCGTTAAGCATGTTGCTCTAACGATCTTTGGTCTCTAAATATTTGGTATCTTAAGGAGTTTTCTGACTTCAAAACTATTAAGATTTTGGAAGAGCTTGTCTATGTTAAATCCAAACTCTAACGTCCAAGTATTGTAATTTGGTTCAATTAACAAGATCAGTTTTATGACTTTCGAACTCCGTTATTTGAAAGATCAAGTTCTATAACTATCTGAGCCCTGAAGATCTGTAAGACAGTGACTCATGTATTTGCAGGTGGCAGAAAAAGAGTAAGAGATCATCTCCTTTCTCCGTTGGAAGTTTACAAACCGGTATCTTCTTTATAGTATGTTTCTTGCTTCTTACCTCTCCTGCGGCGTGATGAGGCTATGGCTCCACCACAACAACATAGTTAACTGTGTATGGTCAAAACCCAAAAAGCCGTGCTTCTCTTAAGTGTTGACTGCTAATAGTGTCAGACACAAAGTTAGATTGGTTCTCAGAAATGACACTGATCTTGGTTTAGTCCAAATCTAAGGAACGATTTATTTATAAATCGCTTTCTTTAGGACAACAAATATGGCCCAAGTTAAATACAAGGAAATTAGAATCTTAACCCCTGCAGCCCCGGTCCTATCATGAACAAAAGGTCACATGATTACCAACATAATTATCGTAATCTACAAATACACCTTCTGTAAAACATGGGTAGAATAGCCTTCAACATTTCAGAACTGTACATCTCAAGTTCTTTATGATGCCTGGAAGTGTCCAGGAGCAACTCTCTTAGGAAGGACTAACTTGAAAATAAGTAACTAGAATCTGATTCATAAATCATAGGCTATAGAGTAGTCGCTACCTAATTTTTAAAAATGGTCAAAAAGCTTTATTTACAGCCAACATCAAAATGAAAGCTTACCTCTTTCCTCTGACATCAGGTGAAAATGCCACAGTCCCCATTTTGTAGATAAACAAGCTCAGAAAGTATAGGAAATATATACCTGGCATCTCACGGTGAGGTAGTGTGACAAGTTAGAATTTAAAGTAAATCATTGAGGAATGAGAAAAGGGGTGAAGGAACAATTGAGAAATAATAGAATTAAATATTAAATGGAAATTTGTCATCTCGACAAGCCAATAATGTAGGAAAATACTTCCAGAAGTATTTCCTAATATTTAAACATGGAGGGAAGTAAAGATTTCTCCACGTTGTGATTCTTCTTAAATGTAATCTTTCCTTATAGCTCTTACTAATATGACAGAAATGAAAATTTATATTTGAAACTTTTATTTCTTTTTGGGAGGGGACAGCATTCAGTGTCCAGGTGGTTCTGTTAAAGAAAGAATAGAGACAATAGAAATTTCCTCACGTCTTACTATTAAGAATTATATTGCCTCAGTAGGCACATATGATTTATAAAACAGTAGAATATTAGAATTATTTTTTAATGTTTATTTAGTTTTGAGAGAGAGAGTATGAGAGAGGGGGACAGAAGATCCAAAGCAGGCTCTATATTGACAGCAGCAGCCAGATGTGGGGCTTCAACTCAGGAACCGTGAGATCATGACCTGACCCAAAGTCCCATGCTCAACCGACTGGGTCACCCAGGTGCCCTGTGAACCACCATATTTTAAGTCCAGATATTTAATGCACATCTCATGGGTTTGGGTCAAATGAGAACTCTACTTGAGCAGACCAAAGATACTTTGGATTGTATTAGTGCCTTAAGCTCATTCTCAACTTCTCTGCTCCCCTACCTCACCAAGCTACTTGAAAAGAGACCTTTCCACCCCTTTTGTTAAAAAAAAATCCCCAAATGGTACTTTGCCATAGAAGGGATACAAATAAATTTTAAAGCATCCTTTGACATTGTCCCTTTTCATCATTGCTTGGTTTATCCAATGAGTAAGTCACTGCTTCTTTGGGAAGAATCCTAAAGAAGTTCTAAAATCCAGGTATCCCCGCTCTGGCCATCTTATTTTGTTTCCTCTCTAGCTTTCTGCTATCATGAGTCATTCAATATCAACACACCAAATGATGCTGCAATTCTCTATTGGTCATACAAAATAATTGTTAGCTGGAAAGAAAGCTGGAATTAATGGAAATTTCTAAAGGGAGTCTCAGGACAAAATCCCTTTTAATTCCATGTGCAACAAGAGAGATCTTTACATGCTGACAACCGCTTAGAGACAATACACTCAACATGGTCACCTGGGTGATATGAAAAGGCTACATTTATAATTATTATTATCTTTAGTACAACTAATGAGGCTACCTATATATGATTGAAAAATAACTTTCTGGTTTCTCAGCTGCCATCTCTGTGCTTGCTTGGACTGTGCCCGTGACAGTCACACAGATAGGAAGCTTATATTAAAACCAGAATCAAAGGCAGCAGGAGTGGGAATCAGCCTACATTAATGAACCATTGAAGTTTCTCTCCGGCACGGATGAACACTAAATCACTGGTTAGATCTCTGGTGATTTCCCACTTGAGAGATGTGAAGAAAATGGCACATTCAGATGAACAGCAAAGCCTTAGCAACTTGTCAAAATACTTTCTAACATACAGCCTTAAAAACTATTCTAAAAATTATCTTGATAGAGCTGTTGGAAATTTTCCCACCAAGTATTTGATCTGTCAGTGACCCCTGAATGAGCAAGTCACTGCATATGGAAGCAACCAGATCTATCTGATAGGTCTTCTCTGGCATTATCAACCACTTTGGTCACAATTAAGCAGGGTTCTTTTATGGCTCAACATAGAGATGAGAAGTAGGTGACATAAGATCATAGGGCTTTTTTCAAATTGACTAGATGATTACATTGACTATTCTCTGCTTGTGAATACCTGTGTGCAGTCAAGCCAGCTATTACAGCATTTTAAAATAGAGAAGGCTCAGCGTTGGGCTAATTTCTAATGCACATTAAGAGACTGGTGGCAGATCTTCATGCTGACTACTCCGTCTTATAACTGGGATTTGCGTTATAGAAATACAATTTGAATTTTTGTCTTTTATAAAGGAGTTGTACCTTATTTTAATTTAAGTTGAAAATATAGATTGAGAATCTGTTGTGTATTTGTTTGACTGCCTGCATTGCTGTTTGAAATTTAATTAGCATGCATTCTATGTGCTCTGCAGTATGGGTGTTTGAGAGTAGTGAAACTCTCACAGTCCTTAAATTTTTAAGTATATAGTTGTGGAGAGACAGAGAGAAAAGAAAGGAAAGAAAAATAAAATAGGGCAAGATGAAAAATATCATATCCGTTATTATTTTGCTAACATGTGATCTGGTTTATGTATGTACTTTGTGTTCGCCTCTTCAGTTGCTGTTTCTGGATCACAGAAGGCTCATGTTTAGAAGAGTAACATTTCATTAACACTTGTATTAGATGATAACTTCCCTACCAGCTGTATAATTCCAATGTGGGGGTCATAATAAAGTTTCAGTATTTTTCTTCTTTTGTATCTGACAATTACACAATAAATTAAGCATAAATATTTCCAAATATATCCAAAAGCAGAAAGTTTTTTATGCAACTAAGTGGTTTCTGTACTCAGCAAAGAAAACATTTTAGTGAGACGTAATATAATCAATGGGTCCAGGATGCTAGTTTAGGTTCTGTTCTAGTTAATTTCAATTTAGAATCTGGATGGGATTATATACACACACACACACACACACACACACACACACACAAAGCCTTAGCAACAGGCTTTGCGTTATTTTGTATTTGTATTTTGTAATACTTATTATTTGTGTTTTGTAATACTTTAGAAAGTATTTTGACAAGTTGCTAAGGCTTTGCTGTATATATATACATATATATACACAAATATATTAATTATATATATATTAAAAACATATATAATATATATATTATATATTAAAAACAACACACATATATGTGTGTGTGTGTGTGTGTGTGTGTGTGTGTGTGTGTGTGTTCTTGTTGTTTTTGCCTCAGCACAAGGCCTACTGGGTGAGAACAGCTCAGTAAGAATATGCAATAGCCAGTTATATAAGGAGATAAAGGGGTGATTCCAGAAAGTCCACTTTAAGCCTCTAGATAGAGAATGAAAAAACTCCTCCAGAAGTATGAATAGTCAGAAAAAAATTATGTAGCTCAATTTAACTGGTGAGGAGAGAAGCACTTAGGACTAGTTATAAGATTTCATTAAAGACATGAAATTTTTGCAGGTCTTTGAAGAACAAAGTCTTCTACTGTGGGAGAAGAATCAAAGTAATTCCAGAGGATAATGTGGTAAGAATTCAATTCCAGAGCTACACGACTGCCAGGTGCACCTTGGAAATAATAGTAGACCAACTTTATGTGGAGAAATAAAATTACAAAAGTGAGAGCAGACCTTTAGTGCAATGCTGAAGAGTTTAGACTTGGTATTGAAACCGGTGAGAAGATACAGGTTTTGATTTCATGATTAAACTACTATTTTAGAAGGTTAATTTAGAGACAAATGTGATAAGATTGATATGAAGATTAATTAGAGGCAGGATAACAAATTGGGAGATTTCTGCAATAGTCCAGTTGTGTAGCCAAAGGGCCTGAACTGAAGCGGGAGAATTGACAAAATAAGGGAAGAGAAGGATGTGAGAGGCAAAGTTAAAATTGGTAGGATCAGATTTTGCACCTAACTAGATTTGGGGAATGAGGTAGGGTAAAGAGTTAAAAGTAGCATGAAAGTTCTGAGTCTATCCGAGATAGAGACAATAGTGCTAAAATGAACTCAAACTGAGAATAAGAGTACCTGTATTACAGGCTGTCATGAGAAGAATCCTAAAAAACAACCAAAGGGTAAGGAGGTGGTGAATTCAGTATGAGGAAATTTGAGTATGTGGTTACCCAAATAAAGATGGCCAAAAGCATCATTTTCAATGACCTCCATGGGTATAAACAGGAAAATCCACTTTTAAGAATAAAAGAGACAGAGGCCAACATAGAGTCAGTTGTGAACATACCGGAGACATGGTCCAAATTCCCAAGTCCATTTGGTAGTGAGTTCGTTAAATAAGGAAGGCATCAAGGCTTCACACAAGGAGTAGTAAAGGGTATTTATTGAATGTGAATGCGACGTGCCCAGTGCTTTCACTCACATGTTTCATTTAACACGATCATCATGCGAGGCTGTAGGATCCTCCCTTTACAGATAAGAAATATGGCATTCAGAGACTTTCAGTGAATTCACAAGACTTCTCAATTAACAAGCAGTGAAACTGTTTTTCAGATTCCAAGGCTGGTGTCTTTCAACCAGAACATCTGTAGCTTCCTCTTAACATAGTTGGGCAACTCAACTTGGGCGATGTAACCCTCTGAACATTGGTTCCTACATCTACGAGGTAGAAATGATAACGTTTAACTTACATGATTGTTGTAAGATTAAAATAATGGGAAAGGTTGTATAAATGGCATACTGGGACATACAAGTTATGATTAAATGTGATGATCGGCACACTGCTCTAAGCATGCACTTGTACAACTGTACTTGGAAAGGTAGAAATGACGGAAGTGTGGCTGACATTCTGTAATCATCTGACTTAAAGTTTCCAAGATTAACTTTTATTGGGCAAATACCTCTCAAATATTTCTTCCACTTGATTTATTCATGTGAAGGGGAACAGCAGAATTATTGCCTATCCTGGTGAGACAAAAGTTTTAAGAATCACTTAAAATTTGCTATGAAATTCTTTTAATCTCCAATCTTAAGACTCCTTGAATATACTATACTAATATAGGTCTTTCATAAAGACCCCAATCCCATACTGAACTGATAGCAATGCTCATTTTAAAGCCTTTAGAATGCTTAAAAACATGCTTGGACTTTCAGAATTATGGTTCCCATTTTATTCCGTAACATTGTATTTGTCTTCAGTGAAAACCTGCCACATTCAATAGCCATATGTATATTAATGAAAGAAGAATCATGACAACTAATAGAATACAAGAGCCATGTCCGTGTATGGCCATCAGAGCAAATCAAAATAAAACCGCATAGAGATAATATGAATCCAGATCTGAAGCTACACGTTCTTAGCTAGTTTTATGTTAATGAAACAATTATTAGAACACACAAAACCCTTCCTTTTTAATTTGATAAATTGAGTGGTGATGTGAGTTAATTGAACCATTGGTGAGATCATAAGATGCAATTCGTATGATTTATCAGAGGATGACACGGTTACAGG
This sequence comes from Herpailurus yagouaroundi, assembly GCF_014898765.1. Classification (NCBI taxonomy): domain Eukaryota; kingdom Metazoa; phylum Chordata; class Mammalia; order Carnivora; family Felidae; genus Herpailurus; species Herpailurus yagouaroundi. The sequence goes on from NW_024412405.1 coordinate 31,028,144, forward strand.
CATTGCTTCCACAGAAAATAATGGCTGTTATTACCACTTCCTGAGGTGAGCAGGTAAGCCATAAACCTAGGTTATTGTTACACAGGTCAGAAGGATGAGGGCTCCATTTTACCTTTCATCTAAGAGGATATTTTAAGGCTGTCTCTGGAAAGGCATATTTACTAATTCTGTACTTAGCTTCCCATTTTTCATAAACAATATCAATACAGAGTTGGGTTAGGCTATTTCATAATCTTAACCTATTTAGCCAAGTATTGAAGTGAAAAACTCCTAAGTCTTCAAGAGCTTTGAGTTCTAATGTTGGCCATTAAAGGGTCATCTCGGGTCTTCCATTTTAAAACATGTTATCTCGTGGAGATATTTCACAAGCTGTTGTTATTCTACTAGAATAATCCTCTAGGGTTCTTCAGCAGCTTGAGAAGCAAGGCTCATGCTTTCATACACGATTCAGAGAAAATATTACATGCTACCCACCTTCCAGTAGGGGGGAAAGAAAGAAATGATCACAAATCTCATCAGATTGCAAAAAAGCAAAGAAAAATAAAAGCGAGAAAGAATTAAAAATGACATTTACATTTTTATATTTCTTTATATGTTAAATGGCTTCAAAATAACTTTATGCCTTAAATGACTTCAAATAAATCAGTGTCATTGGATACCTGAGGTATATTTATTTGGATATGGGGTTTATTTCTGATGCATAGAAATACTGGTAAAAACACTTAACACATGTTTACACAATGAAAAATCAATACAAGATCAGGGAATAAGCTTGTGTTTATACTGAGGAAGCGATACCTTAAAATACCAATAACTCTCCATTTTTCAGTAATCTTATATCTATTGGGTTTTTTGTCTATTCAACTCCATTTATATACATTTTGACAAATTTTTGTATAGACACACACATATGGTCATTTAATTCTCCCACCACTTCTGATGTTGGCATGATCAATCCAATTTTAAAAGATGAAGTAAAATATGGGTGACCCTATTATTGATTGTACAGAACAAGGAACTTTTGTGGAGGGAGAGGGGAGCTCTTCTTAATGAATCTGCTCTGGGACCAGAAAATGCAGTTATCCCTGGTAAGAGGCTCATCAAAATTAAGAAATGTTAATTTCTTAACACAAGGTAACACAGCTGGAGAACGGCAGAGACAGGATTTGATTCCACACCTTCAGGATTTAATCTTTCCTACTACTATTTCCCAGCAGAACTGGTGATTTTCTTGTCTACTAATTATGACACGATTGTAGGGAAGGAGTCAGGGATCCCAGCCCGGAAAATATCAGTGCTAATGTAAATGCCATGTCTTGTTTATTTTTTGTGTGTCTAACTTGAAACACAGCAGGTCTCCAATAAACATTTGTAGATCTGAACCAAATCATATCGTTTGACACTTATTTCAGATGCATTCCTTTAGATGGCAAGGAGTTTGCTGTCTTTAAGAATCAATTATTAGAATAAAGATATATGTACAGGGAGATATACACTCAGATCTGCCATGGCTTCATTGCCTATTAGTCTCAGTTTATAACAATCTGGATAGAAATTTTACCAAAAAAAAAAAAAAAAAAAAAAAATGACGGGTGTCAGAGGGTGAGTAGGCTCAGAAGGAAACTGAACCACATGTCTAGGAAGGTACAAAAGGGTAACTTCAGTTGCTTTCACCATTTCTCCAGATGGACGGTCCTTATGCTAATGTTCACTGTGTCTGTTTCTTTCATACTTTCACTGGTTGCATAGACAACTTCCTTGTAGAGGATCTTCTGATCTAGGTGAAAATGTTAATTTCGTTAGGGGTGCCTGGGTGTCTCAGTCGTTTAAGCGGCCAACTTTAGCTCAGGTCATGATCTCATTGTTCGTGGGTTCGAGCCCTGTATGGGCTCTGTGCTGACGGCTCAGAGCCTGGAGCCTGCTTTGGATTCTGTGTCTCCCTCTCTCTCTGCCCTTTCCCCATTCACACTCTGTCTCTCTCTGTCAAAAATAAATAAACATTAAAAAATTTGTTTTACTATTAATTTGGTTAACCACATTAAATTATGAAATAAATCATCTGCAAACTAGGAGCTACTAAAGGGAGTGGCTGATGAGGATATGGAAAGTATGAAGGAAACCAAAGTAGACATTGTAATCATGATACAGTACATAAAAACCCAGGTGGACACTACTAACCTCATCCTCTGGGCCTCAGATTTCCCACCTGTAAAATGGGTCAGTTAGTTTAGATAATACGGCATTAAAAAAAATAGTTCTAGGGGCACCTGGGCGGCTTAGTCGGTTGAGTGTGGGACTTCTGCTCAGGTCATGTTCTCACAGTTTGTGAGTCTGAGTCCCCCCACATCAACTTCGCTGCTGTCAGCAATAGAGCCCGCTTTGGATCCTCTGTCCGCCTTTCTCGGCCCCATCCTGCTGATGATCTCTGAAAAGTAAAAATTTTTTTCTAAAAATATGGTGGTTCACACCAAAGCAAATGGGTAGAAGATAGAGAAGATGATGCTACCTCACATTTCAGCACTAATTAGACAAACAGAGAAGGACACAAGGTGAATCATGGTATCCTGGACTGGATCCTGGAACAAAGAAAATACTACTAATTAGTATTAGTAGAAAGGGTATTAGTAGAAAAACAGTCAAATCCAACTAATGTTTTATAGCCTAATAAATACTATTTTACCAAAGTGAATATCTTAGTCTTGACAAGTATACCATGTTAACAAGTGTGGAAATTGGTGAAGGGTTGATGGAACCTCTTGTACTATCTTTGCAACTTTTCTCTAAATCTGAACTTATTCCAAAATAAAAAGGTAACAAAGAGAGAGAGAGCAGAAATGATAGTTCTTGATTCCTCTTCAGCTGTTGGGTTGCTTTTACAGGAGAAACATAAAATCTAAAATGACATCAGCATTCAATAACATGCCCCGTCAACACACACAGAAATCATAATACCAACAATTTCCCCTACTGCCTAAGTGAAAGGCGGCTAAATCTTATGAGGCTGGATTCACATAACCCCTCGTGCCAAAGTTTCATTTTCTACCTTAAGCTTTGAAGATACACAGTCCAACCCATCATTCCATGTTTGTCCGGAAAATATAAACTCTGTATTTTAGATTACAATTAATTAAAATAACTGAGAGCCCACAGTGTATACTAGCCATTATTCAGAACATGGATAAGTTTGCCTTATTTACAACTTAGGGCAAATATAAGATTGACCCCATACACAGCCATTAAATAGAAATGTAATGTTTATTGTGTCTCAATTCAACTAAGAAAGGAATGAAAATTATTTTTCAATAAAGACATTTCTGGGGGAAGATTGAAGTTGTCCCAAATTATTCTGTCATCCAGTTCTACCTTATCATCACTAGCTACAGATCTTTCCAAGGTTCTTCAGCGCTCTATGCTTTAGTTCCTTCAATCAAAAAACAAAGCTGACAAGAGCATCTGGGTCCTAGGTGTGATGAAAATATTAAATTAGGTAATACAGACCCATTGCTGACGTAGTAAGCATTCAATAACTTTCTTTAAGTATTTCAACGACGCGTGGAATCCCCATGCTATCGACACTATTGGTAAAAGTCGAGTAATAGTTAGGAGTTAGTCTAAACCTCAGGCCTAAAGGACCTTGTGTGCGTTCTAAATAGCATGAAACTGCTGATAAATAGAACTGGCTGCATGTAGCAAGCCAGGGTAAGTAGGTGGGTGTGAGATGAGCCGAAATTAGAGCTGAACAAAATTTAGTGTACATCTTGAATGCTGAGTTCTTGCATATTTTTCATAAAGTTTGTTTCAATCTTGAGGTACTTGGTAAAGCTGACCGATGCTGATGACTCAATAAATAACTTGCCAGTGTAAACCCGGGAAGATAGCTAAAGATTCCGTCCAAGTTCTGTCGATTAGACTGGGACAACTTGCTGCATCAGAGAATTGAGAGTTTGTAGACAATATACGCTCTCAAAATAAGGGGCATTGCTAGTATACTGCTTGGGAACTGAAAAAAAAGTAGATGCTTAGCCCCCTGGGTGGGTGGACTACGCCGTCTTGGAGGTCACCCCTTCCCAAGGTAGAGCCTTGAGGAGCATCTGTTACCTGCAGTGACAGCCTCCCAGCGTTTAACACCACTGTCAGACAGTATGATGTCACTCTCCAAAGTGCCACTTCCCTGAGGAAGGTAAAAACAGCGGGGGCCGGATTAGCTCAGCCCTGGTAGGTGGGTGATCCGTATTGGAAAGGTGGGGACACCAGCTCTTAGGGCACGCTCTTCCCATCCTGTTTTTGTTCCTGGAGTTCAGCCTTTACATACTATCTGCTTAATCAATTCTGCCACCTAGTGGGCCCCTTCCATCATACTGCTTTTTATTTTGGGCTTTCCTGTCTGCTATCACTGAGGGGCAGGATTCATGCTCACAGCATGGGGCACCAGTTGGTAGTGGGTGGGAAAGTGGGGGAGGGAAACCATAACCCTCTCGAAAGACAAGTAATCTTTGGATGAGAAAAAGGAGAAACTCCTGGGGCCTTACCTCCAGAAAACCAAGCAGGTAGGAGTCGTGCTGAGCCGTGTGGCTTCAGATCAGCAGAAACTGCAGCAGGCGCAAAGACCACCTGTTAAGCAAAAATCCAAAAATCTTCAAAGACCTTCCAATGCCGAAAACCTGTGATGAAAATCCCCTTGGGTTTCGACCATCTTTGAAGGCAACCCCCTGTTAGTCCTACCCCCTCCTTTTGCTAAGAGCTGAGTGTGCCCCCATCTGGGCACCACGCTGATTTTTTTGAAGAAAAAGAAAGGTTATTTGTACTTCTACAGACATACAGGGAAAATATATGATTACCTCTAGCTCAACACTCTTTGCCTTCTCATGCGATTTACCCACCTTATGTCTGGAAATTCTGATATTAATGAATTACCATATATTTTATATCCTCAAATTAAGACTGTGTACTCATAAAATGTCACATGTCATAATTGAGACTGCCATACGCTTTATATTGCTGTTCAAGAACAAGTATGGAGATATTTAGTATGTAATATTGAGTTAAAAAAATAACTATTTCCATGACTATTGAAGCATTTCCTGAATACTGATTTTAAAAAACAAACAATGGAAGGCTTGCCCAAGAATAAAAATAAAACTGAATTACAAACTAAAATACTAGGATTGTTTGCAGCGTTTCAAATAAAAATATAATTCAACGAGAAATTTTTACATTTGTGTTACCATTGACCTGAGAGCAGCTTGAAAGATTTCCCCAAGAATTAGTATGTTGAACACTACAAGACAGAAACGTTCACAATATTTTTCTTGCTATAAGATAAATACCAGTTACTGGTGGAACATTTTATAAACTAAAGAAAAATACAAATTAGAGACTAATAATCCTTTGTATTTCCACTTTCCTGATTTAAATATTGTTGGCATACACAGATTTCATACCAACCTTTAGATTGTTCTATTGAGGCGGTTTTTATTTGTGTTTCTGTTGACTTTTCCTTATAGTGTTCATCATTTTCTTACTTAGCTCATCATTTCTATTGTGAGCTCATCTTCAGTTGGTGTTTTATTATTGTTGCTATTGTTTTTGGTAGTTTGCTGTTTTTTTCTCGTGGATGTCTTGTACAATCTATATCATAGAAAAGTCCCTATATTTGCTTTCATAGAATATCCCAGAGATTTTGTTAATCTAGGACAAGATATCCCATTAATTTCTGTACTTGGGAATCACACACAGCATGGATGTATAAATTTGGACTTCACACACTTGAGGTTTTTATTATAGGAGGTTTATTTATTCATCCAGAGATAGGCATTCTTGACTCTTCCCAGGATGTTCTTTAAGAAAGGTCAGCCCTTCCAGATTTCTGAATTTATCCTCTATCCCTCATGTAAGCCTGGTGCTCACTTTCTTATTCCCTCTTGGACCTATACCAGAATGTCAATATCACGAGGACCAGAGCCCCAGTTCATTTGCTCACACTCCCCCTGTAGTTACTGACTCTGCAAGTGGGAATTTTCTGGTCTTTTTTTCCAACTCATCTTTGTATTTTTACTAAAACACTGCTATGCTATTTTATACAGCATTTCGTGAGTTTTAGTAAAGGGAAAGTGGCTCATATTAGGCCAGTCTGCTATATCGCTGGAACTCGTTTTTTTTGTTTGTTTGTTTGTTTCCCTATCTATTGTTTCTCATACTCGAAATGGTACTCTTTGTCCTTACACCAAATTACTTCTTAAATTAGAGGAAAAATAAGTCTTGTCATTCAACCCCTTCAAAGCTTCCGGGGTTGGAAAGAATGTAAGTCCTGCTCCATCTGTCCATCTACTTAGACATATCCAGCACTGCCATCTGTTTCTAGCATGTTTTATATTATGGTGTTGGACCATTGTTTTTTGATATTTATTAAGAACCACTGTGATGTAAATGTGGTTAAAAATAACAGATTTAATGTTTTTATGAAGCAAGGCATTCACCACACAATTATAGGGTATCACATTAAAATCCATGAACTCCATGTTTTAGAGCTGGAAACTACCTCAGAACCTGCTTGTTGTAAGCAGCTCCTACCAATGAGAAAACCAAGACTCTGAGAGTTCAAGAACAATTTCCCAAGGTCTTTGAAATACCTCCATCAAAATGGCACTAAAGCGCGGAATCTACTGTTTAGAATCAACCCAACATTCTAATGTTAAAACAAGAATCCAGAGAGTCCCTCACTAAACTTATTAATAAACTTAAAGCAGTTATCTAGGGGTGTGGACAATTGTCTATGCCATTTATAACATTTTTGTGTTAACTCTCTAGTATTTCAGAGTTCCTCCATGTTGTGGTAGGTTCAAACAATTCCACAATTTATGCTTTGAAATTTCACTATAATTAATGGAATCGTTACCAAATGCCAATTGTTTTTATAAATTAATACGAGCCATTTTCTGCGTACATTTGTGAATGTTTTGCCAACATTTTACTACATTATTAAAACTTCTAAATGCATGAATCATACACATTTTTCTTCTCTCATTCTTAGTTTGACTTTCACGTAATCTGTGCTTCTTTTCTGTTTTTATCTTCTGTTTGTTCCAATGTGAGGTTTGGGGGAAACCTGGGATCCTATAAAAATGGTGTGAATAGTACGACCAGTATACTCTGCTGAGATGACCCCTTTCACCTCGATTGCCCTGCCTTGAGGAGATCAGAGGTCTCAGGGAGAGAGTTTTTTTGTTCACAAGGCTTTCAGGATCATATTTTATCTTTTCCTCAAGTGGCTCGATTCTTTTTTTCTTGAGAATTTGGACATAATTTGTTTAAAACTTTCCACTGCTAACTTCTTCAAAAGTAATGGACAAGAGTAGTAACTTTCTACACGTTTTCCTAATATGTCAGAGATACAAATGAAATGTTAGCAACAAGGTTTAAATAGATTGATTCTTAATTCCAAGTATCTGAAAAGAATGCATAAACAATGATTTTCCCCAGGGCCAATGCTAATGCAGGGTTAGAATGGCAATCTAAAATTCATTTGGTATTTAGATGAGGGCAGATATTAGTTCCCCCAAACCCCACAAAACACACACACACACACACGCACACGCACACACACACACACACACACACACCCGGCAGGCATTTTGAATTTACACTCATTCAAGAGGTGATATTCAGGATGTAGTGTTTTGAGAAACTGGCACAAACATTAGATAACTAATATGTGAAAAGACACATTGATATTAAAATGCTACAGGAGGTCTGGCTCTTCAAGGTTTGGTTTTAGAATGTAGTATATACCAGATGTTTCCGAGAAAAGCATAAAATCTACATTATGTGCCTAATTGTACTGTATTACATCACAGGGACGGGGATTTTTTTCTCTCTGACCACAGCTGGTGCTAACAATATGCCCTGAAGCAGGAAGGAATCAGGCACCCTGAAAATAGGCCAGCTCCTAAAGTGTTGTTTCCAGGAAGGGTGGGGAAAAATTTTATCTTCAAACATCTCTATATATGTGAATGCTAACACTCACAATCTAACAATGTCTATGCATGTGGGCTAAAATACTGAACTAACCAGATGGGACCACTCCTGAACTGCAGAAGGAAGAACCCGGCAGATAAGTCTACACTATTGCATATCTGGGTTCTGAACAGACTATTTATAAGGAGGTACCACTGGGGCTCCAAAAAGTCCCTGGCATTAATGAGGATCTTGCCTTGTTAAAATATGTCACGGAATTGAGCTGGTCCCAAAAGGCTACTTTTCTCTCATTATGTCAGGAGCTGGCCATACAAAGGAAGGAGCAAAGGAGTGAAAAGTGTTAAAATGTGGCAATCATGTTGTGCCCCTCAAAACTTACACCTACCGTTGCCCAATTAAAACAATAACAGGAGTCTTCCAGTCTTGCTACCTTCTACATGCTTACCTAGAAACGCAGCATTTCTGTCTCACCAAAGAATACTACCGAGGCATGGTGTCCATTGCACCTTATAAAAAATAATTTGAGATACAAAAAAATCTTGGAGTTACTCTTGAAGTTAGTTGCATTTCATACGCCGGATTTAAGTTTTGTGTCCGATAACCCTGGCTCCGAAAAGGAATTGGGTTGTATTCAAAAGTTTTTTATATGCTAAATCATTATCATACGAAGTTGTACTTAGGTGAATGCCCAACTCCTAGAAACTCCAAATTATTGATATCTACACATCTAATGGGCAATTGGAGTAGGGGTTACTTTTTCATTTTGATGTCAGAATGTCATAAAGAGATGAAATGACTACCCTTTTGATTTCTTTATTTTCAACAAAACAATTTTGCCCCCCAAATTTACCAAACTTTGCAATATTTACATCACATAGTCATGGAGCCAGCATATGGTAGAAAGAAGTCCTGTTCATCATCTTAGAATAGATCTTTTTCCTGTCATTGGCTTTACTATCTTAGTGCTCTTCCCTAGTTTTTTTCCTCTTTCTCTCTGAGTTCTGTCACACTCTCTTCTATTAGAATCTCCATTTTGGTCCTTCTTAAAAAAATGTTTAAAAACTGACTATCAGTGCAATGTGGATGTGTATGTAAACTGTTCTGTAAGCTGACATTTAATGGAAACAATAGTTTTGTGTCATACTGCCATCTAATGGTGTCCATGATGCTTGACCTTTTCCATAATCCATTGCACATCCTACTTAACAGAACAAGTTATTAATTAAAACATAATTTCCAGATTTTAAGAATTTTAAAAAATGTTTTATGTAATGCAAAGAAGGAGCAAACTTAGAAACAGTCTTAATATCTCGCTTGCGTATTTACACGGTCAGTTCTTTATAGCCAATTTGTTATCAAGCAAAACACATAGGACATTTCCTTCCGTATCTTGTATTTGGATAATTTCTTTCTGAACTCACAGCCGGAAGCTTCCATTAATTGCCAGTCTACCTGTTACTTTTACTTTCTATTTTTATTTTTTTTTTTTACCTGTCACCTATGATTCACAAGTAGCATACCAATGTATTTGTTCACTTGTGTATGCGTCCTGAAGTTTTACATTTGTGTTGGCCGAGACTTGTAGACATTCTCTCTCAAAGACACACCGGTATTTCCCTCAATGCTTCTATCCTGCATAGATGAGGTCGTAATCTTTATGGAGAGACAAAGGAAGAGCACTCTAACCAACTCTAGTTCTAGTTCTGTAACTGCTACCAGTACTCTGTATTACCTTGGTTGAGGGATTTGATTCTGTAAACCTCAGTCATCTTACCACTTAGGTGAAAGGGTGGAGTAGTTGATTTCTAGCGTGTCTTAGAGCTTCAAAGGCATGTCATTTTAATGGCATATCCAACTTACATGCATGCAGGATCATATAGTTAATTCGACATCGTGAACCGATAATCTTTACAGCCAAAGCTCTGTTCCTCAAACTGTCTGATACAGCTAGAGGTAGGAGGCAGTGACGATCAGGCGAATGAACCCTACCTCGCTCTTAAGAGCACTATCAGCCGCACGTTGCTAATCTGATCTATCACGTTATCTGAAAAAGAAGCAATGGTTAGATGATTTCGTAACCGAGAAGTGAGAGACTGCACACGGAATAAGAATGAGCCGATTAGGATTCAAGTAATATTCAAGATTACATATTTCGTATATGTATGTGTATGTTAGGCTTATATAATATGCATGGAGAAACGGAGAAGCACACTAATTATTCTCACATAATGTATCTTAGGTCTAGTAGAGCCTTACTGTAAGTCACCATCAATGCAAAATAGCAGGGAGAAGAAGAAGAGAATAGTATGTAGTCAAAAACAATAACAAGTGAAAAATCAGAATTACAGAAGCTCATTTAATCTGATGAAGATACATTGCTGCCTAATTCACAAAGAAGAGCAGAACTTGGAACAACCCTGACAAAATTCTCTTCAGTTTTACTCAAACTCCTAATTAAAAGGCTTCCGTTAAAAACAAAATAAACCCGAGAGTTCTATATCCATCTCACAGGGTCAAGATTTCAGAAGTCTTAAACGTGTGAAATTGTCTCTTGGAGCAATTAACATGGGCTCAATTTATTACTTTACTTCCTAAGAAGGCAAAAAGGAGAATATGCGGCCGTGAAGCTGTGAAAATTTTCACCAAGGAGAAGTCAGGAGATTTTGTTACCAAAACAGACAGACAAACAAAAAAAGCCTAGTGGCTGCAAAGATAGTAGAAAACAGCTAGGAAAGTGTGAGTTGAATATTAGAAACAAGTTTACATACTGTCATGCTTTTTCTCCTGTCATTTGTTTTCCTTCCTTCCTTCCTTCCTTCCTTCCTTCTTTCACCGCCCTCCCCCCGCCCCCTGCCACCTCCCTTCTTTTCTTTTTTCCTTTACCTTAGGGTAATTTTTCGATTATGTTAAGGAAGTCTTAAAGAAAATATAAAATTAAAAAAGAGCCATTCGTTTGGTCTTCTCTGCCAGGAGGTGTTTAAGAATCAGTGGGGAAAAAAATAAACCATCATTCTACAATCATAAACTTTCAAGTATTTATAGTGAAATAAAAGTGTTTACTGCCTGGCTAGATATGTTTCCCAGAAACGGAGAGACCGACATCTGACTCAGAGGGCTAGGAGTGTTATCTGCTTTGCAAACACGTAAGTAATAAAATACTTGAGAAAGTTCTGACGGACAGAGGAGGACCAGAGGAAAGAGACAAGGCTAGAAATCATTAAGATTTGGGTTATTAGCCAGAGCCTATTCTGCAAATTCAAAGAAGAAAGAGTTCCAGAATGGTGAGATTAAAGTATCTCAGAACTTGGCACTCATTACAAGCACAATGTTGAGTTCTTCAGGCATTTGTATGCCCTATTGTGCTTTTCTGACCTAGATTAGTCTAGTTACTCAGAGCACAGCAGTAGAGGTTTGCAGTAGCGTTGCCCCATGGCTTAATTTCCCAATTAAACTTAAACAAATTTCTCAAATGCTCATAAAACCCTTGGTGGCAGGATCAGTGCACCTGAATATTTAATTATTTGAATGTCAGTCTGAGACATAGATAATTGGCAGCTAATAGAAAATGCCTAAGTCCCGAAAACAAAGGATTCTTCTATGGTTGATCAGGGAATAAGTGAATACATTTACCAAAATAGAGACACTTTTTTGTTTTTGTTCTCCAAAAAAAAGGTGGAAAGATACTAGAGAACTAGAAAAATATAAAAAATAATAAATAAGATAGAAGAAAAATGTCACCGAATTGTAATTATATTCTAGATGCTGAACTTTGGCTGCAGTTAAATGATAGAACTGATACTAAGATACTAAATGATTGTCTCTCAGAAAATACCCGGGTTATTTTGGCTGAAAATATTCTTCTCTTCTTTGGCTATAGTATTTCAACATAAGTAAATATAAAGCTAAGCAAAACAAATACATGTATCAGACAACATTTAGCAAAATGAAAGTAATCTAGTGACCCTCATAAATCAACTTAATTATATACCTAGTAAAATGGCTTGAGATTTGGCCGGAAAATGATAAGCCAGGGGTGGTGATAAAAGAGTCATCGAGCTCAGGAGAGGTCCCAGTGGGAAGCCCAGAGAATTAGTCTTGGGCTCCGTCTTACTTTACATCTTAATTACTGATTTCAAAGAAAGGCTAAACAGCACATTAACTAATTTGCAGATGGTACTAAAATGGCAAACACTGGGAATTGCAGATTAAAAATCCAAAGGGGTTTTAGGAGGTTGGACATAGGAATCAGTGAAACCCAACCCTTTAAGTCATAATAACAATGATGATGGTGGTGGTAAAACAAAAGCTCTGGTTAGATTTTTCTGTGGAGACATCACATAGACGTGAGGGAAAATATTTTTCAAGATACTGCATCAGGAAACCTAATGGACAGAGAAGCAAGTTCGAAATACCCCAAACACTGAACCAGACACAGTGGAAAGGACAGGCACAGGCGATTCTAAAAATACTACAAGTGTATTTCCTAGATCAAAAACCAGTTTGGCTGACTCCTCCTCAGGAGGCTGAGAAGACGATCAAGTCCATTTGCTACCCTGTGTTCATTTCCTTCCTTCCACTTGACTCTTCGAGTAGCAACTTCTATTTCTTATCCTTCATATTATAGCCCTCTTGGAATCTAGAGATTCTTTAATTAAGGATTCTAAACTGTGTGATGTCTCTGAGAAATCGACACTATGTGACTGACATCTCTGTTTGCCTCCCCACCCCCTTTTTTTTTCAAACATCAATGGCAGCAGGCTGAGATGGAGTAGGCATAAAGCACAAAAAGAAAAGATCCACAGCATCTGAGAGAATAAGATGCTTTGCGGGAAAAATTGCTATCCGTGAATAAACACTTCAAAAATATGTCTGGAAGCCAGCAAGGACAGAAATGACTTTTGAAATGAAACGATGGGCAGAGTCAGCCTAGACTATGTTCCCAGGGAGTCAGGAACATCTGTCTAGTGGAACCTCCAGGGGACTCCGAGTTCAGAATTAGCCGATAACCAAGTGTAGGGAAGGGAAATGAAGCTGAAACTGGGTTGTTGATAAAGATCTTTCATGGGATCATTATGCCAGTCTGTGTGCCCATCCCACTACCCCACAACCAGCACAGAGCCGAGACAGTTGGCATTCTCTCTAGGCAAAGCATCACAAGGCTTCTCTCTAAAGAAACGGAACCAAAATGTAGGAGAAAAGTCAGATTTCAATAGGGATATTACTTCCCCAACCACGGAAGGTCCTCTTCATTCTGGATTTTCCATTTCTCCTCAAATGAAACCTCTTAACTCTGCATTATCAGAGCAATCTTTTTCAGGTGGCAAAAAAGAAAGACAACTATGGTCACTATCTCTTCCTTCTACAGCAAGAAAGGATGAAACTGTATCGATATGCAGAGTTGGCTCAGGGACCCAATCATCCTTTTGGCCTGGATCAGCCCCACACGGAACTGCCAATTATAATTTCCTCACCAGGGGAAAATTCAGTTGAGAAATGCAATAGCAGGGGAAACTCACCCCATCTACCTTTTGCTTCCATATCAGCCCTGAATGGATAACCAAGTATCACTAGGCACAGGAGGAACCCATACGCAAACCAGTAGCAGGGATGTGAATAACAACCAGAACACAGACCCCGGAGAAAATAAAGATATTCAGAAAGGCTCTAACATTTTTTTAGAGATCGGGACATACTAGGTGCATAAAATAAGAACAAGAAGAAAAACACGTTATAATGAATACGACCAACACAAGTTAAAAAGAAAGGCAATTAAAAACCTTGAAGAAAACAAACAAAAAACGCTGATCATGAAATTGATTGTCTAGATAAAAAGCAAACTAAATATGACATGAACTTAATAATTGATGAAGTATTTAAAAGGAGAATTGAGTTGACTTTAACTCTAAAAACATTTTCTTAAGGTGACCAAGAGATGAAGGCATCCGGCTGATGGAAGCATGCAACTTGGTGTGGCATGGAAAAGTGTGGGTGTGTGATCAGACCAGTGTGAAGTTTGCTTTTTGACTGAGGGCACCTGGGCGGCTCAGTCGGTTAAGCGTCCCGCTTTGGCTCGGCTCATGATCTCATGGTTCATGAATTCGAGCCCCGCATCAGGCTGTCTACTCCCAGCACAGAGCTTGCTTCGGATCCTCTGTTCTCCCTCTCTCTCTGCCCGTCCCTTACCATGCTCTCTCTCTCTCTCTCTCAAAAATAAACATTAAAAAAACATTAAAAACAAAAATATTAAAAAAAAGATTGGTTTTGACTCTCAAATCTTATCATCAACGTATTGTGAAACGGTGAGAGACTTAGTTGAGAATACTTGAGAGGTGGGAGATGTTAGTAATCTTGACAAGATCAAAGTAAAAATACAGCTGTAAGTCAGACTTTCAGAAGGAAGAAAACTTGTGAAGAGAAAGGCTGGAGAACTCACAGCTTCATCTCACGAAAGAGGACTCGAGAAGTATTGTCTGAAGTAGATAGGAAAAGAAAGAGAAGTCAAGGACATTATTGAAAGCTATAAAGTTAGTTAAAAATAATAATAATAAAGTTACTAATGATATAAAAATATCAAATTGAAGAAAAAAGAGTAGCATGAGACAGATTCTCATATTTTTGTATTAAAAAGTCAAGATATTTTCATAATTTTGAAAGTCAAGAAATCCGCGTAGAAGCATATAATTTAGGGTTATAAAGGCAATTACCACCTCAAACTAAAAGAGACAGTTAAAAGAGCTTAACCCTGGGGCGCCTGGGTGGCTCAGTCGGTTAAGCGGCCGACTTTGGCTCAGGTCATGATCTTGCGGTCCGTGAGTTTGAGCCCCGCGTTGGGCTCTGTGCTGACAGCTCAGAGCCTGGAGCCTGTTTCAGATTCTGTGTCTCCCTCTCTCTGACCCTCCCCCGTTCATGCTTTGTCTCTCTCTGTCTCAAAAATAAATAAAATGTTAAAAAATTTTAAAAATAAATAAATAAAAAAAATATTAAAAAAAAAATAAAAGAGCTTAACCCTGAGGAGTAAAACCGTGTTTGATACATATTTGATATAACCCATATGCATACATTTCTCTAAAAATAATATTCAAAATACTTTGTCTGTGGTTTCTCATTTGTTTTCAACTAAATAATATGGAGATCAAAAAACCAGAATAGAACAGCATAAAAACTGTTAACGGAGACCATTTTTTGAATAAGTAAATAGCTGGTTCAGACAAAAACTTTGAGAAATCATATGTGCAGACATCACAGACAGATTGCCGTAGCTAAAGTGACATGCACGTGTGTGCCTGTGCGTGGGTATTCATGATGCCTCCAGCTACCTTTCTGGACATCTATCTATATTTCAGTGACAGCTCAGTATTCTACAAACATTAAGGATGTCTTGTTGCATAGAAGATAAACACACCTTCGGATCCTCGTAATTTGTTGGCCATTATCCTTATCTGCCTCATCACACCACGATCAATAACATGGAAGTTCTCTGTCCCTCCCAAACTCTCTCTTCTTAGAGATGTTGTGAGCCCTCGCATGTATTTGGGCCACTCTACTCACTTGAAAAGCCCTGACCCACCCTGTCGATATAAATCCTACCTGTCCGTCAAGTTTATGCTCAAGCCCCACCTCATCCATGGAGCCTTGTTTGACTATCGTACCTTGTGGGATGGGAATCTGCAGTCTGATCTTATTCACCTCCTTTGCTAGTTTTTCTGCACCTTTCTTCCCTGATTTTCCCTCCTGCGTGTCCCCACTTCCTCTCCCCGATGAACACTTACTGATCACTTACTGTTTGAAGGTTAATTCGACAACTAGCCGTGTAAAGCCTCCTGTATTGCTATTGGCCTTCCCATAGTTCTCCAGTTGGTCTCCCTAGCTTGATAAAATCTCCGTGAGGATAAGGGACCATATTTCATACTACATTCCATACCTCACACTGCTTTCATCCCTCACTGTGCCTTCAACAAAGTAGACTCTTGATAACTATATTTTGGTTAAATGGGCAAGTGTATAACAACTTGCCTTTATAGCTTACTGAATAGAATTATGACATTCAGTTGAGTGTAGCTAGTCTTAAAGAATTGTGAAGTCTGGGGGCACCTGGGTGGTTCAGTCGGTTGAGCGTCCGACTTCGGCTCAGGTCACAATCTCTCGGTCCGTGAGTTCGAGCTCTGCGTCAGGCTCTGGGCTGATGGCTCAGAGCCTGGAGCCTGCTTCCGATTCTGTGTCTCCCTCTCTCTCTGCCCCTCCCCTGTTCATGCTCTGTCTCTCTCTGTCTCAAAAATAAATAAACGTTAAAAAAAATTAAAAAAAAAGAATGCTTAAAAAAAAGAATTGTGAAGTCTGGCTTATTAGACAGTGTAGAGTAGAAATAAAAACTGAGGGAATTTGGAGACTGAGTTGCTTCCTGGTTCCATCACTTCCTTGCCATCTTACCTGGGATCAGTTACTACACCTACCTTTGCCACAGTTTGGTCATCTATAAAATGTGGCTACTAAAATAGCAAAACTGCTTCACTGGCCTGTTGCAAACACCGAGTGAGACATACGAAGTGTTCAGGATTGTGCCTAATATGCTGCAGGTGTTCTGAAAACATCAGCTACTTTATTATTTTCAGCACATAAGAGCCTCGAAATCTCAATTGCTTAACTCTTAACAGGCATTTCTCACGCAGAATCCACTGTGGGTCAATAGGAAGAATGGGCATGCAGGGGAGTCTGCTCCATATGGGCACTCAAGCACTAGGCCGATGGACACTATCTGGGACGTCTGCAGTGACCGTACCTGTGGGGGAGACACTAGGAGGTCGTGGGCAGGTTCTTTTGTCTGAAGACCGGTAAGTGATGCACATCACTGCTGCCCAATTGCAAGAATGGCAAGGGGGTTAAAATGTGTGGTGTGGGGTGGGGGGGGGGGGTAGATTAAATGATTGGGGAACCTTCTGTTTCTGCCACAGATAATGATAGATCTATGGAGACAGAATGGCATTCAGCAGAGGCACAATCCGAAAGTTCAGGAGGTGAAAATGTTATTCTGGATCAGATGTCAGATATGAATTTTTGAAATTAGGCTGTTGAATTAAATGTATAATGTAAGATTCGTTGTTGATCTGACTTCTCAGGAAATTAGAATCTCTGACAAATTTAATTATTACTTTTTGTGGTTTTAACTTATGTTTTGTTTTTTATTTCTTTTTAATTGTTTTTCATGTGCTTTTATTTTTGAGAGAGCGAGAGAGAGAGCAGGGGAGGGGCAGAGAGAGATGGAGACACAGAATCCGAAGCAGGCTCCAGGCTCTGAGCTGTCAGCACATGGCCCCATGCGGGGCTCAAACTCCTCAACTGCGAGATCATGACCTGAGCCACCCAGGCAACCCTTAATTTACGTTTTAAACTTCTTCAGAGATCAGAGCTGGAAGCAATCTTGTTTTTAAAACTAAAAGTTGATCTTATAGTTAGCCATTACTTTCCAGATAAATATCTGAAGTTTTCCACATTAAAGTTGCACTTCTTATTTGCTGCCAGCAAGGGGAGTTGTAAGAACTCTTAAGCTTCCCCACTAAGCTGCTCAAATAAGGATCTACAAGGGAACGAAGAAAAATTGCAGATTGAAATTAATCGCTTCCCTAAATCGGCAGAGTTTCTACAGAGGGACAGTGAAATCTTGGAATGCTTTTGAATGTTACATCCAACAGAGTAACAAAGGACACTTTCTTCTGTAAACTTTGCCGTGTACAGATAGCTCTAAGGTTTTTCTCCTGTTTTGTTTTTCCTAAATAAAATCTGTAACTGTAGACCCACTGACTTTTTTTGAACAATCTTCTGTATGTTTCTGAGATAAAAGTACCAAAACACACCACTTTTACCTGAACTTATAAATTCCCTAATTCCCCTGGGGGATCTGGAGCCCTTCCCTCTGTCCTTAGGCTCTTCAAACTTTCTTATGTTTTCCCAGCGATGACTCCTGACTTCCTATCAGTGATTGCACAACTGCTGTCCAGCTGATTATTCATCAAGCTCCATTCTCCGTAGTTAAGAGGTGAACACATTATCTCACATAGAAAATGGCCTGTCTTTTAACTCAGGAACTTCAAGGAAGGGATTTCTTTGTCTCTCTAGCTCATAAGAAAAGGTATCTGAATTCCATGTAAATTTCAGTGTTTTCTTGTTAGCTCAACTTGAGAGTGTGAGTGATATGGAGAGAAGATCAGACTAGAGGAGAGATACTAACACAATCTGCATCTAAATTAAGGTTTATTTTATGTAGTTTTCCTGTTCATTTTGCTTTCTTGCTTCTTTTTTCTATTTGTCACTTTGTGCAATCAATTCAAAGAATTCATTTCAGAAAACCACTCTTTTTTTTTTTTTTCATATAATGCACTTAGTTACCTCGTTTTATCCAAATATACTCCTAAGCTTTCTACCTCATTTTGTCTCTATAGCCATGAACTATATACCTAATCTAGAATTTGGCATATTGTCCATCTTTTTATTCGAAAGAAATTTAATGTCCTCAGTGGATTATGGGTTTATCTAATTTACTACATATGTACATAGGGGAATATCTTTATGCTAGTATTACAAAACTTTAGGCTCCATTATGCAGAACTTAAAATGTATTTTTTACAAAGCTAATTTAGGCAGTGCCTGGGTGGCTCAGTCACTTGAACATCCGAGTCTTGATTTCAGCTCATGATCTCATGGTTCGTAGATTTAAGCTTGGAGTCAGGCTCTGCACTGACAGTGGAGCCTGTTTGGGACTCTCTCTGTCCCCCTCCCTCTCTTGCCCTCCCTACCGACTCTCTCTCTCTGTCTCTCAAAATAAATAAATAAATTTTTAAAAGAAGCTAAACTGACCAACTCTATGTTTTAGCATGTATAGTTTGGTGACAATATTATTAAAATTATTTTAGTTACTAACATGTTTGCTCAGAAAATATAATTTTTAATGGGAATTCCCCACAGCTTTCCTACTTTCTTTTAAAAGGATTGCTTTAGGGACACCTGGGTGGCTCAGTCGGTAGTGTCCAACTTTTGTTCAGGTCATGATCTTGCAGTTTGTGAGTTCTCTCTCTCCGTCAAAAATAAATAAACATTAGGGGCGCCTGGGTGGCGCAGTCGGTTAAGCGGCCGACTTCAGCCAGGTCACGATCTCGCGGTCCGGGAGTTCGAGCCCCGCGTCGGGCTCTGGGCTGATGGCTCGGAGCCTGGAGCCTGTTTCCGATTCTGTGTCTCCCTCTCTCTCTGCCCCTCGCCCGTTCATGCTCTGTCTCTCTCTGTCCCAAAAATAAATAAACGTTGAAAAAAAAAATAAATAAATAAATAAACATTAAAAAATAATAAAATAATAAAAATAAAAAGACACTCATCCCCCGAGAAATTCTAAGGGTCTTAAAAGCTTTTGTGTCAGGAATTGGGTGCTAAGACCAAATATAACACGTGATGCTCCTACCACTCAAGAAATTGTAAAGGTTATTTTTTTTAATGTTTATTTATTTTTGATAGAGAGAGAGAGAGAGAGAGAGAGAGAGAGAGCGTGGGTGGTGAAGGGGCAGAGAGGGAGACACAGAATCTGAAGCAGGCTCCAGGCTCTGAGCTGTCAGTACAGAGCCCGACACGTGGCTTGAACTCGTGTAAGTAAGATCATGACCTGAGCCGAAGTCGGACACTCAACCGACTGAGCCACCCAGGAGCCCCAAGAAATTGTAAAGGCTTTAGGGGCTGTGTGATAGAAACAGGGGATGAAAACCATTATCTATATTTCATATTTATTATATCGCAATATTACAATGCTATATCCAATAAATAGATTTGGGTAGTTAGTGCAAAGAATTGTCATGGCAATTGTGAATATATACCACATGGGGAAAAAAACCCTCACAGGACCAGTCCTATAAGAAAACATACTCCAGGAAACAGATGAAATCTCCTTTCAAATTCATCATACAATAGAAGAATTTAATAACTATATGAATTGAATAACATAAGAAGTTATTGGTAAATTAAGGATACAAATGACATTATTACAGAAATAATACATGAAAAATAATGCCAAGGGAATGGATGGTTGGATATTAAGTTCCTGTTCCAGAAAGTCTTGAAATAATCACAGGGCATGCTTAAGAAAAAGACAAAGAGGGGCGCCTGGGTGGCGCAGTTGGTTAAGCCTCCGACTTCAGCCAGGTCACGATCTCGCGGTCCGTGAGTTCGAGCCCCGCGTCGGGCTCTGGGCTGATGGCTCAGAGCCTGGAGCCTGTTTCCGATTCTGTGTCTCCCTCTCTCTCTGCCCCTCCCCCGTTCATGCTCTGTCTCTCTCTGTCCCAAAAATAAATAAACGTTGAAAAAAAAAAAAAGAAAAAGACAGAGAAATTAGAGAGAGGATAGTGAGTTTAGAAGCCAAAAATAATACAGAATCAATGTCCATGAAATAGGGCACGCAGAAAAATGAAAAAGTATTCAAAGGAATAATAGAATAACACTTTTTTTCTGAACTGAAAAGAGAACCAAATGTAAAGTTTTGAAAGAAGGTAGTATGTTTTAGGATATACAAACACACATCACCATTCTCATCATCATCATCATCATCAAGCAAACAATACTGAAGCACATTTCATTTATTGAACTTTAAAGATAAAGAAATTTTTAGGCATTAGACAGGCAAAGTAAGTCACTTCTTATAATCTTTTTAATGTTTATTTATTTTTGAGACAGAGACAGAGAGCAGGCAGCAGAGGGGCAGAGAGAGAGGGAGACACAGAAGAATCCAAAGCAGGCTCCAGGCTCCAAGCTGTCAGCACAGACCCCTACGTGGGGCTCAAACCCGTGAACTGTGAGATCATGACCTGAGTTGAAGTCAGACACTTAACCCACTGAGCCACCCAAGTGCCCCACAAAGTACATCACTTCTAAGGGTCAAAAAAAAAAAAAAAAATCGGGCTGGAGCTTGGTTTCTTAGTGCTAACAATCAATGTCAGAAAACAATGGAAAATTTCCCCCAAATATCGAGGAACAAAGTGTGACTTAAAACAGTATAAGTAGTTAAACTGTCAAGTATAAAGACAATAAGCAGACAATTCCAAGACAAAAATAAAAGCAAAGAGTAGAATATCTTTAAGTGGCTCTTGAAAAAATACTTGAGGACAAAGAGCAGAATATAAGTGGAGAATCGGTAGCAAAAGGCAGGGAACAACACTCAGGGATAAGAGACAGCAGAGTCACAGGTGCAAGACTCTCGGAGAAAGAAAGTGAAACTCAAAAAAAAGTGTCATTTGATATAACTCAAAGCCAGACATTTACGACCAAGAAATATCCCAGGGAATGTGGGATCTGTGAATATCCCTAAAAAAAAAAAGCTGATGATGAAATCAAGTCCACCAAGAAGCAGGTATAAGAAAAGCAAGAAAGGAAAAGCTGACATAAAATCAGTGGTAGCAATAACTAAATATGTTCAAATATAGAATGAAGACTAATTGTAGGAAACATGGTAATGAGATAGAATGCAAATGTTATGAAACATCGAAAGCACATTGACACATTGAAAATAGTAATACGGCTGGATATTTTTATTTTTTTTCAAATTTGTATTTAAATTCTAGTCCGTTGACATATCGTGTAATATCTGCATATCCTTAAATGTGGGCTCAAGCCCTTGTACCTATGCTTGTCCACTTTGTCCTTCTCCATTTGCTAATCCATCAGCAAATTCTGTCAGCTGTACTTTCAAAAACATGTAGAACACAAGTACTTCTCACATCTCAACTACCGATACTCAGCTCCAAGTATCTATCACCTCTTCCTTGTCACTGTAAGCACTCTGACTGCCCCCCCCCCCACGCTGCACTTGTAACCCCTGGTCTCAGTGCAGGATGAGTATTATAAAAATGACAGTTAATGCCATTCTAGGGCACTCACTAGTTTCCCATGTCACTCAGAATAAAATCCAAAGTCATTACTATGACCACAATACCCTCAATGAATTCTCTAACCTCTGGCCCTCTCTCTGCTCTGCTGTGCCTCCAGCCACACTGGCCTTCTTGCTGTTTCTGGTAAACTGAGCATGTTCTTACCTGAACATGAACTGGTAGTGAAACTGCATACATCGAACAGAAGACCATTTAACCTTTAAGAAGACTCTAACCTAAAATATTCTTTTAAAAGCGAATGTGTCTGCCGTAAAACTTCATTCCTAGCAGAAAGTATTTAAAGCAATACTTTTTTTTTTAAGTTTATTTATTTATTTTTGAGAGAGAGAGAGCATGAGCTAGCGGGGGAGGGACAGAGAGAGAAAGAGAGAGAATACCAAGTCTCCACGCTCAGCACAGAGCCTGACACGAGGCTCAATCCCACAACTGTGAGATCACAACCTGAGCTGATATCAAGAGTTGGACGCTTAACCAGCTAAGCTACCCACATGCCCCTTAAAGCAATCCTTTAAAAATTTGTTTAATGTTTATCTATTTTTGAGAGAGAGAGACAGAGCATGAGCAGGGGAGGGGCAGAGAGAGGGGGAGACACAGAATCCGAAGCAGGCTCCAGGCTCTGAGCTGTCGGCACAGAGCATGACGCGGGGCTCGAACTCACAGACCCCAAGATAATGACCTGAGCCGAAGTCGGATGCTCAACCTACGGAGCCACCCAGGCGCCCGTGATGAGTGTCTTTTTATATGATAATGAAATGACTGGTGGCTGGTGACCCCTAGATAGTTTCCTAGATAGCTTCAGCATGGAGGTTTGGCTTGCCAAAGGAGCCAACCATGTGACTAGAGGGTTGAAACTTTCTTCCCCACCTCCCAACCTCCAAGAAGAGAAGGGCTAGAGACTAAGCTAATCACCAATGCCAGTGATTTATTCAAATATGGTTACATAATGGAACTTCCATAAAAACCCTAAATGATGGACTTCCCAGAGCTTTGGGGCTGGGGAATGCATCCATGTGCTAGAGAGATGGCCCACTTGCCGCCCAGAACAGAAGCTCCTGCACTCAGGACCCTTTCAGACCTTGCCCTTTGTACCTCTTTGTCTGCCTCCTCATTTACATTCCTTATAATATGAACTGGTAAATGTAAATGTTCCCTGAGTTCTGTGAGTCTCTACAGCAAATTGTCAAACTTGTGGAGAGGATTATGGAAACTCGATTTGTGGCCAAGTTGGACAGAAGTGTGGATAACCTGGGGACCCACTACTGGTGATTAGCATCTGAAATCCTAGAGCCCTTAACCAGCAGGGTATGTGCTAACTCTAGGTAGTGAGTGTCAGAACTGAAGTAAATTGTAGGATACTCAGTTGTATCTGCAGAGAATTATAGAATTTTTTGGTGTGGAAAACCCATCCACGGGTGTGAGAAATATAATTTTTTAAGCATTTAAATGTTTCTAGACACCTACCCTCCTGCTTTTAAAACCTGTTTGTCTGTTCTTCTTGGCTACAAAGGCTGAACCTCGCGTTCCCTTTGCTTTTCTGTAGCCTAGAGGCAGTGGTGAGTGTTACGGAAGGAAAGTGAGGGTGGGGAGGAGTTTAGCTGGGTCTTTGCACATCCTCCTTTAAAGGTCAGCAGCTCCACTCTCTCCTTCGGGATTTTCTTCAATGTTGTGTATCATTTCACCTAGTTGGGAAACGATTTTAGTCCAGAAAGGGAATCATTGGGGCTTTTAAGTTTTGCCAGGATTTATCAGGAAATCCTGGATAATCTCAAGCCTCTCCAGTGGTTTTGAAGTCCATTTCTACTGGCTCAAATGATGTAGCCTTTACTCTATAGGATTTGTCCTTGACTCTTCCTGGAATAATTTCCTCATCCTCGCAGCTTCAGCCTGCTTACTGCTCTCTAACCTGGGAATGGTGGTGGATACAAATCATAATGATGCTGCTGAGAATTTTAAGTTTGGAATTTCATTGATTCAACTTTTCTACCCACTACAACTACTGGGACATAGGGGTAAAGCTAGGAACCACTGCACTCCACTCCAGGGGAGGAACTAGTTTTTGTACTGAACATCACATTTTGAACTTGACCACATGTGGTTGCTCGTCCTTTCTATTTGATTGTTGGTTAAATTTCACACTTTATTTGTTACTATTTTTATTTATTTTCTTAGCTGTTAAGGAGAAAGGTTCATGGTCCAACTATATTCTGCCATTTTAGCCTGAAAACTATACTTTAATATAACTTTATCTTTATGGCACAAGCAATAAACACACATACAAAGCTATGTAAGAAAAAGAAAATAATCTGTGACTTAACCATGAAGTAACAATCATTAACACTGAGATAGTATTTTTCTATGACAGTATAGAGAGAACTTGTAATATATATAATTATATTTTAATAAATTTTCTAGGTGTGTGTATATTATTTTACCACATTAATGTATAGTTTTTGTTTGTTACCTTTTTCTCACTTTAAAAACATTTTTCAAAGTTGCTTCCATGTCAATGTTTAATAATAATGATAACAAAGTAGTATTTATAAAAAATTTGTATTTACAAAATATTATTTTATCTAATGTATCTTTCCCTTCCCCTATTTCCCTTGGTGGGGGAGGGTGGGTTAAATGGGTGACAGCATTGAGGAGCACTTACTGGGATGAGCACTGGGTGTCATATGTAAGAGATGAATCACTGGGTTCTACTCCCGAAGCCAAGACTACACTGTATGTTAACTAACTTGAGATTAAAAATAAAGAAAAAGAAAAGAAAATATTTTAAATGAATTTAAGACATTCCATTTTATAAATCTGATATAATTCTTTAAACCAGTCTTACATTGGTAGGTACTTACATTTTTTCCAGTACGTCCTATTACAAATGATGTTCAGATATATATATACTTGCTTATACATCATATTTGGTGGCATTGCTTCTGCTTCCAGACAAAGCCTAAGTAAGCTCAAAGGATTATCTGGGAAGGAATCCACGTTCAAACTGAGGCTGCAGACAGATTATCTTTCTCCAATTTCAGTGGGCCTACATGATTTGACCACTCTTAGAATAACTATCTACGATTTCTATGAGAACTAACTTCTCAAACCAAAAGGGACTTTTTAGAATACATAATAGAGTGTGTATCGTTATAGTATTTAATACATTTCCAAATGGGTATATATTAGTTATTTTATATCTTGGCCAAGATCACTAATCTCTTTTTTCTTCTGAATCTTTTTGTTTAATGTTTATTTTGAGAGAGACAGCGTGAGTTGGGGAGGAGCGGGGGGGGGGGGAGGCAGAGAATTCCAAGCAGGCTCCACATTGATAGTGCAGAGCCGACCGATGTGGGGCTGGAACTCACAAATTGTGAGCTCATGACCCAAGCCAAGATTAAGAGTTGGTCACTCAACCAGCTGAACCATCCAGGTCCCCCTAAGATCTTGAATCTCAAAAAAATTACTATACAGCTGGTGGTTGACTCATGTGTTTTGTGGGATCAAGAGACATCAAGTTTAGTTTTATAATTAGTAACTTAAAGTGGCATTAAAAATTCTAAGCCTGGATTTAAGTTATCAAAAAATGCCGTGTCATACCAAGACTACTAGCCTAATGAAGAACAATGTGTGATATAGCAGTAACCCCTCAAAAACCAGCAAAATCATGACTTGCTTCTTGTTTTGCCCCAACCATCAGGATGACTTCTGTTTTTCCCCAAGCACTGTCAGCCTCCAGGGAGGAGGGAAGGGAGACAGAGGAACTCATGAACTCACAAATTGGCCCGATGCAGCCCTCTGCAAGGTCATCTCACAAACACCAACATCTGCAGAGACTTGGGTGGGACAGTTCTGAAGGGAAGTCTGAGGAGACAAGAAGGGGGGTGCTATTGCTTAACCTTGACATTCTTTGGCTACTAGTGCTGATTCATCTTCGGTAAACCACCAGCAATGGAACAAACCTCTATTGGCCAAGACCTCTATTGTTTTGCCACTACTCCAGGAATCTTAGAACTCCCAGTGACAGGGCACATGATCTACCACGTTCCAGACTGGGCCGACTCCTTACTGGTAGCAGTTCTAGAGTCACCAGTTTATAATTCAGGTGCCTCACAAGAAGAAATAGCCCATGTGCCTCACTTTCCGAGAACAGGGAGTGTGGTTCCCACACCACAATGGCGCTGCTGGATGAGATCTCGAATTTCTACCTCTCAAGGAAAGCATCCACTTCTGACCCTGACAAAAGTTTCTCTTGTGTGTTTTCTCCCCCCATGTTGGAACTTAATTTTGCTCATTCTTTATTATTTTGAGGTTTGGTCTACCAGTTTTCTTATTCTAAAATTCTGATCCCATGTAGAAATGTTCCATAAAGTGGCTCTTGAGTGAAGTCACGGATGGGCAGATGCATCAGCGCCTGTCCTGAGACCGTCACGCACTGACGCACCGTTGTCTTCCAGATACCTCAAATAAAACCGAGTTAGTTGAATGGGCAGAGCAGAGAAAGAGAATTGAGAGACACAAATAAGCAGAAAAGTTTGCTTCCAAGAATAAGAATTGGTGTTCACGCAGGAACAGAGGGTTCCCCCACTGTCTGAAAATAAGCCAAAATAGCAGAGTGCAAAGGCGATGAGCATTAATTTATACGGAAAATTTTGAGTGTCCCATCCCCCCAAAATAACTTCTCTTGGACTTTTGTGATACCCTAGGACACATCTTGCTAGCGGACGCACACAGTAAGTCTAGGTAAAGCACAGGGGCTCACAGACACAGCTCTGGGGCCTCGTGCTGGGAGGCTGAGTGTGGTCCCCTGGAAAGGAGCCTGGCAGGGCTGCTCTTGTTGCGTGAGGTGCACACTACCTCTGCAAGGCTCATGGCAAAACAAACCCTGGATGTCATGTTTGCTTTTTACCTTTTTTCCATGAAAGTGAAAATTGTCTGTGAATTTCTTCCAGTTAGCAGAAATAGGTGTTAATGTAGGTTTCGTAAAGCGAAGCGGTCTAGCGCAAACTGAAAGAGTGGGGGATGTCTGTCCCTACTTTTTCCATCCTGTGGTCGTCTGTTACCCAGGAGAACACTTTATTTCAGTGCTGGCAAATATGGGAAGGTGGAGTGGGCTTTGTTCAGCCAGTAAATTCATATGTTACTGAATTCAGCCAGCCCTGTGCCTTGACTTAGGAAAGTCACAAACACACCAATACACATTTTTACACACACACACACACACACACACACACACACACCTCTGTTTTCAAGTCATTAGAAAATGCTAAACAAATTTTGAGGCTGGTGTTTAGTGTTTGGGATGCTCTTACTTAAAAGGGGGGCAAACGGCAAATGCAAATCTTGCTTTGGAGAATTCTGAGATTAACAAAAGAAACACAATCATAGTTAAGAGAGCTAAAACTAAGATATGACTGGAATCCCCTGAGATCACTGAAGAGTAGAGACTCGCCGTGCATGTCGACATGCCATGAATAGAGGAATAAGCAGTTTGAACGAGAGACCCAAATTAGAAGACAAATGGGCAGATAATCTGACATTGGCTTATGTGAAGCTGCTTCTCTCACACACAGTTGTTAGAACTGTCCATTGTAATAGCAGGCTTGTACGAATAGTTACCACAAAGAGACCCAAGAAATGCATTATAGACCTTATTCAATCGTAGTTTATTTCTTGCAACCTGATACAACTAACTGAATGGATGAACTATTTCGTGGGGTGACAGGCTGACACATGAATTGGGTCTGAAATGGCACATACCCTTTCCTCTCACAGTCTACTGGCCGACACTCAGTCCTGAAAGAGGTTGGGGAATAGGGTCCAGCTGAAAACCCAGAAAGAAAAGGAGGACAGGTATTTTGGTGACCCGATTCCCCAATTCATTGAAAACGTACCACAGGTACTTCTCCATACTTCTGGCCAACTAGAATAGAGATGACCTGAGACGTGGAAGCCTTGTGTTGAAGATGGCAGGGCTTCCTCAGCCTGTCACCACACAAAACTGTTCAGAATAAACCGTGGCCCCACCTTTACCACACCGGCAAAAGTCAAGAAGGCCCCCAGACTTTGATCTTTGCCAGGCTGTAACCACATTTTAAAAAAATTTACCAAGGACAGAAACGATTATTGATGTATTTTGAGAGAGAGCATGCACAAGTCGGGGAGGGGGCAGACAGAGAGAAAGAGAGAGAATCCCAAGCCGGCTTATAGCACTCTCAGCACAGAGCTCAACGCAGGGCTCGATCTTACAAACTGTGAGATCCTGACCTGAGCCGAAAGCAAGAGTTGGACGCTCAACAGACTGAGCCACCCAGGCGCCCCCTTAGGATATTTTTAAAAATGGTGTAAGGTTGAATATTCTCCCATACGATACTGAGTAATACAGAAAACAGCAGATAACTGATAACACTTCCTGAGTGTTCACAATATGCTAGGTACTGTTCTGTGAGCTAAACGTGTATAAATTAATTCAATTCTCACAAACCTTTGAGGTTGTTGCAACTATCCCTATATCAACACAGATGGTCGCAACTATCCCTATGTCCACACAGATGAGGCAACAAAGACCCAGAAAAATTAAACAATTTTTTCCAAGATAGCATAACCAGCAAATGGCAGAGCCAAGAATATGGCTGGACTTATTCCAGACCCTGCACCTACAACAGAGAGGTAGGTCAGTAGACAGGTGGATATATATTTCTCTCCAGACATTTGCAATCTAAGAATATAAAATCAAAACTACTTGGAAAAATAATAAGCCACATATGCAGTCAGGTCTTGTGTACCGTGCTCTGGAATTACATTAGTAGTAGTTGTGGAAGAGAAAGTTACCTGAATATCTAAGGATCTGAGTAGACAGACAATGATGACTTCGGAAGGACCCAGTTTCGAAAAGCAGGGAGGGAGGGAAGGATAGAGAGAAGCAAAAGTGAGCTATGATGACAAGCCCACATTCACAGGAAACACTGTGCTAGGAGCACAATGCGACTGGCTGTCCCAGGCCGAAGGCAGTGGGGACACAGGCCTGACTGAAGAGGCCAGAGTATGATGGTTAGACATGAGCTCAGGGTGATGACCCGGCAGCCAGGTGCCCCAGGTCAGTGACTCAGTCTAGACCTTCCACTCTGTCCACCATGGGAAGAATCCCCTCAGCCAGAGTTCAGTGCTATGGCCTTATCATTTGTAAGACTTTTTGTTTTTGTTTGTATGTTTGCTTCTTTGTTTTTTTGAACCAGCCACATGGTTTACAACAAGCAGTTTTTGTAAAAGCCCATTTGCAAAAGTAATAGTGATTTTATTGTTAAGATCGCCAGTTAAAAGCCATACAATAAATTGCACTCAGAATTTAGTCCTAACATAAAATGTGTCTCTCTCTTATTTCATAATAGAAGTTATATAATTCATCACCGGTACCCCTTTGGCTAAAGATACTAAAAACTTGAGATATATATTTTTTTCAATTTTACCAAAAAAAAAGACTTAGAATTTTAATTTAAACCTTCTTTCCCATTTCTCCCCGCCTGCATTGCATAACTCTTGGTTTTTATCCTTATTTTAATGTACTGACTCTGTGTGTACTCTTCATAGATTGCCTCAAACTATTTCCAGAAGAAAACCGGTTACAACAGTGGGGAATGAAAACTAAGAAATGGGATGTGAAGTTCCTTAAAAGTTTGACCAAACGAAATCCAGTAATCCTAAAGAAAATTTCCTGAGAGATCTTGGCAATGTGGTGTCTCTAGGTTTCAAGACCATCAGTCATCTCTGCCTATACTGCATACATTTCAAAGGCTGGGAAAGCCAAACCAGATGTTAGGGGGTTATGTAGTGCATGAGAGAAACGTCTTGAAGAATCAGTGGAAGCAAGAAATTTTCCTGTTTGTGCTGGAAATTTGGTATCTGATCCCACTCATGAGAAATGTCTACTTTTTGAAAATATTTATTTATTTATTTTGAGAGACAAAGACAGAGAAAGATAGCAGGGGAGGGGCAGAGAGAGAGGGAGAGAGAGAATCTCAAGTAGGCTCTGTGTTGTCAGTGCGAACCCCAAGGTAGGGCTCAATCCCATAAACTGAGGGATGGTGACCTGAGCCAAAATCAAAGAGTCGGATGCTTAACCAACTGAGCCACCCAGGTGCCCCAAGAGAGAGGTTTACTTTTTACCTGACATAGTTTGTGAGTTTAATGTTTAATTCTAAGGTAATCATCGATTGAAATGCAGTTGTAAGAAATAACACGGAGAGTTTCCGTGTCCACTTATTTATTCAGTTTCTGCCTATAGTAATAACTTACAAAGCTGTAGTACAATATCACAACCAGGATATTAACACTGATACAGAACATTTCCATCAAGATCCCTTGTGTGGCTCTTTTACACCTACACTCACTTCCCCCTCATCCTTTCCCTGTGTCCTCCTTAGCCCCTGGAAATGACTGGTCTATTCTCCATGTTTTTAAGTTTATTTACTTGTTTTGAGAGAGAGAGAGAGAGAGAGAGAGAGAATGAGAATGAGCAGGGGAGGGACAGAAAGAAGGAACGACAGAATCCCAAGACAGAATCCTGATGCAGGGCTCGATCTCACAAACTGTGAGATCATGACCTGAGCCAAGATTAGTAATTGGATATCTAACCGACTGAGCCACCCAGGAGCCCCTGTTCTCCATTTTTATCTTTGTGTCATTTCAAGAATGTTTTGCATGGAATCATGTGGAATACAACCTTTTGGGCTTTTTTTTTTTTTCATTCAATATAATTCTCTGGAGATTTGCTCTGATTGTCACATGTACTGACAGGTCATCCGTTTGACTGCTGAGTACTACCCCACGGCATAAATGTACCAAGGGGGTTTAAGCATTTGCCAGTTGGAGGACAAGTCTGCTGATTCCGCTTGGGCCATTACAAATAAAGTCTATGAACATTTGCGTACAGGCTTTTGTGTGAACGTAAAGTGAATGGAGCTTTGGGGACAACCGTCACAGCCTGACAAAGGTCAAAGTCTGGAGGCCCTCTGACCTTTGCCGGTGAGGTAAAGGTTGGGTCACAGTTTATTCTGTTGTTTCCCTGGAGTAAAGTGATTATTGTATAAACATTTTCTGTCTTGTTAGGTTGTTCCCTTCCCAGTCCTTGGCTAGAAAAAGCAGGCTTTTTTTGTTTTGTTTTGTTTTGTTTGTCTGAGTTCTTTGGCATCTCTGCATTGTCAGCTTCCTTAGCTCCAAGTCTTGAATATATGAGGAAAAGAGAAAATCCGGGAAACTCACCACAGAAACGCATGGAAACTCACCTAGCAACTCATGAGTCCTGAGATCCCTCACAGATCTGTCTTTTTCTTCTACCTTTCAAAGACTTCTTACACTTGCTTTATATATAATGTCCAAGGTTTTGGTTTTACTTAGTGGAAAGAACAGGAAAAATATGTCTATTCCATATTCCTGGAAGCGGAAGGTCCTGACATGCTATTAAACACGGATTGATGTCTTCTATAAAATCAGGAGAGACTTACTATTATTACCACTTTCAGCTACTTCACGAATTCATCGTCTATTGAAACACACATAATAAAGATTTAAATGTGTCCTCCTTACCATCAACATATAACAGATGTTTTCAGAACCTCACCAAACCTCAGCTACAAAACCTCAGCTACATCCTTCATTTGTTTCAACTCTAAAGTTTGTATTCAAATGGAGCTTTGATGGAGTAATTCCTTTACTTTGGAGGAAACTCTATTTTGCAATAAAACTTGCAAGCCCAGTGAATGCAAGACACTTGTGAATTCGAAACACTGTGGGTGTGTTTACTTTCAAGATTTCTGTCCTAAGAACACTGAGTGTGAGGCATGCACCTTATTATGTCACATACTAATGAGTTTCTCTTTTAGGAAACTCTCTATAATTAGATAATGGCTACAGGCTGTCAGAACTAAAATTAACTTCATAAAATATTTACTTCAAACCTTGCTTCCTTTCGGTCTTAATTTAAAACTATATTTAAGGTTAGAATGTATCTTTTTTAAGACACGTGCATCAAGGATATAATTAAATGTTTCTAGTCCAGTCATTGAATGTTGACAGCCTTTTAAAAACGACATCAACTTTGAAAGATAATATACAGAAAAGAATAAAATAAAAATATATAAAGAGTAACTGAGAATAAAGCAACAGAAGACAGTCTATAAAGCAATGTCTATATATATAGTGCTATTCATGAAAAAATAGGAAACAAATTTTGGAATGAATTTTGCTTAATTGGAAAATCATAGTCCTATCTGTTTTTTTTAAGTTTATTTCTTTATTTTGAGGAGGGGAGAGCAGAGAGAGAGGAGAGAGAATCCCAAGTAGGTTTCCCACTGTCAGCAGAGAGTCGGATGCTGGGCTTGAACGCACAAACTGCAAGATCATGCCCTAAGCTGAAATCAAGAACAGGGAGCTTAACCGACTGAATCACCCAGGCGCCCCTACCCACATTTTAACTAGCTACCCATAGATGGACTCCTTTCAGACAGTATCGCAAAAGGAATAGTGTTTAAAATTTCAAATGTAGTTTATAGATTCTCGGAACATGCTAATATAGCCACATAGCATACAGCTATTGGATATTAGAAAATCAAATGGTATTTAGATGATGGAGAATATCCAGCTAAATTTCTAATTAATTCTTCTTTTAGATGAACAAAGATTGAAATATAGGCTTCAATTTGGAGCGCCTAGGTGGCTCAGTGGTTTAAGCCTCCAATTCTTGATTTTGGCCCGGGTCACGATCTCACAG
This sequence comes from Herpailurus yagouaroundi, assembly GCF_014898765.1. Lineage (NCBI taxonomy): Eukaryota > Metazoa > Chordata > Mammalia > Carnivora > Felidae > Herpailurus > Herpailurus yagouaroundi. Next base: position 31,060,787 of record NW_024412405.1, read on the forward strand.
TCGGTTATGAGATGAAGCCCCATGCCGGGCTCTGCGCTGACAGCACGGACCCTGCTTGGGATTCTCTCTCTCTCTCCCTCTCCCTCTGACCCTTCCCCACTCATTGTCTCTCTTTCTCTCAAAATATACAAACTTTAAAAAAAATTAAAAATAAAATGAATAAATAAAAAGCAGGTCAGATATCACCACAGCTGGAGTGTATTAACTTAACCTGTTTCTTTCATTTATTTAACATTTATTTACGGATCTTCTCTCATGCTCCAGGTACTGAGCTAGATGCTAATACACCAAATAACTAGCAACTCTTACCCTTGAAGAATTCATGCCACAAAACACAAAGAAAACTTTAGATCATAATCTGGAAGCACAACCTCAATTTCTAGAAATGAAACTCAATACCACTACGTCAGTCTGTTGCTCAAATTATCTGCCTAGATGAAATGGCTAATTGCCGTGTTTTATTCTATTTTGCCGTGCCAATGTAGCTTCAACTTTATAACTAAGGTTAAATGCCCCTATGAATAATGTATCCCAAAGCAGTGTCTGGTGTCCTTACACGGTGTCTCCCACTCCATCAGTAGGCACCCCAGAATACGACAACACTACAAGATGCATATATCCTCCTGACAAACCCATTTTAACTTTAATAGTTTGAAGGTAAAAGTTATGCAGTTGTATCAGTAATGAATTTTAGTGTTTATGTTAAAACACAATATACTAGACAAAAAGAAACTTTCATGTGAATTTTTAAGGTTAACAAGGAGACTTCAGAAACCCTCATTGATGCAATGGGGCACTTAGCTTCTGTATATTCCTACACATTTACCTTTTGGTAAAAAAGTTTGCAGAGGACGCTCTTAAGTGATTTTTCCTCATTATAAATAATCCATCAGAATTCATCAGAAGACACGGCCCACGATGCCTTTTAATCTACAGAACTGAATCCAGTAGATTTCCATATTCTCCCCACATTTCTTCCACCCAATCCTAAAAGGCTTTGAGTGCAAGAATAAAGACATGGCCATCATGCCCTGTGTGTACTGTGAGAGGGTGATTTTATCAACCAACTCGCCACCACCTATCCAGGTACATTGTCAGACCTGCTCTAAAGCTTATCAGAAACCTGAGCAAGTCCTCATAAATTAAATACAGTCATTTATATATTTGTTGTTCTCCTTTATAAGATCTGCTTTACTTATTTTGCTTCTGATTTAATCTAAAGGTTCTAGAATACTTTGCGGGATGTTCTCCATAGCCATCAAAGACCGTTGTTTTTGCAATGGAACGTTTGCAAATTACAGTACTCCAAGTAAGGAGTAAGGCCAATGCTTTGTCGATTCTGTAGGCAGTATAAACCTGCACAAATTTGTATGTTTAAAGAAATGATCGGATATGAAGCAAAGTATGCAAGAGGATAGTACAGGGAAGGGAAACAGGATATTATAAATTTTCATATTAATATTACCCTCAGGCCTGTCATAAAGGGAAAAGAAAACACATCAGAAACTATGTATTATAGACCACCAACACAGAATAATGCAAATAAAGGGCATTAATAAATCATTTCTTAAAATGTATCTACAGCCAAGTTTCTGTGCATAAATCTTTGAAGAATACAGCTTCCACAAAATTACTAATTTTAAAAAGGATATTATTAAGGCATTATCTAAAGGATCTTTAGGATGTTTTTTAAATGTCATATATGGCATTTTTTCACACAACTAGAATGGCATCATTATGTTGAAGATAATGAAAAAAATGGCCTACAGGCTAAATCTTTAATAGGTGAATCAATGATCATTAATGTGGGGTAAGAAAACTATTTTAAGTAATATTTATAGTTATTACAGCACTTATATATAATATTATATGTACATACTTATATATTGTGATGATATATAATATATAAACATACATGAAATACTTATGTGTATATCTAGTACTTATATATAGTGCTTATAAGTACTTTTATTACTTAACGGGTACTTACAACCTGACTTTTATCATGACATTTTTGTGCTATATTTTTTTAAGTTTATGTATTTATTTTGAGAGAAAGAAAGAGAGAGGGCATGAACACGGGAGAGACAGAGAGAGAGGGAGAGAGAGAATCTGAAGCAGACTCTGAGCTGACAGGGGGCTTGATCCCATGACCCTGGGATCATGACCTGAGCCGAAATCAAGAGCCAGTCACTTAACTGACTGAGCCACCCAGGCACCCCTTACGCGCCATTTTTAATCTATGCAAATATGAGTAGTAAGAAGCGACTTCTTTTTCTGTTCTCTTGAGGAGATCTGTTCCTCTGCTACAGCTTAAATTATTACCCACAGAAAGATACCCCATCCTTTTATATCTTCAGCCCAGATCTCATTTCAGAGATCCAGACTCAAACATACACCTGCCTACTCCACACCATTTGGATTCTTCCAAGGCACCCAAAACTCAGTATGTTCAGAATCCAATTCAAACACTCTGGCTACCCACTCCACTGCATCTTCAAACCACAAGCAGCTAAAGGTAAAATCTTCCACTCCATCACACGAGCAAAAATGTTGGAATTATTTTTGGCAGCCGTGCTCTCTCTCCTATCTCCCATGTCAAGGCTGTAGGGAGAGTCCTCCATTCTTACTTTCCAAATGTATCCTGCACCCATCTGCTCCTATGAATGGGCACTGACATTAACCTGGCTTCCCAGCTGCTCCAGCCACATCCACTTGTCAGCCAGCCTTTCACCATCATGTCTGCTATGCTGTAGTCAAAATGGTCTTTTCAAACTGCAAATCTTATTATTCACTACTTTGTTTAAAATGCATTAATGACTTCCCCCTTGTTCTTGGGATAATGAACAAAATTCTTATCGCAGCCAACGAGGCAACTCTGTCTTTAACCTGGTGCCTACTGGACAACCACTGTCACTGCAACCCAGCAGTGCTGGCCTCCCTGCAGTTGTCCAGACCCATGGTACCTCTTACCACCAGAGAGCCTTAAATGCTTCTTTTCAACCTGGAACATTGTCCCACATCCTCGTCTCGTCCACCACTAATCTTCCTTCAGATCTCAGGACAGTCATGACTTCTTTCACTCCCCTTTATTATGTAATTTGGCATTTACATCTGTGATTCTTTCTTTAATACCTGTCCTATCCACATCTGTAAGCTTCTTGAGAACGGGGTATATCTGATTTTGCTCCACATTGCGTTCCTACACCAAGCGGAGTGTCTGGCACGTAATAAATACTCGAAATATTTCTTGAAAGCATGAATGCCTGCAGGAAAGTAGGTGTGAACAATCAATGAATATTTACTCTACATTTTATACACATTTTCCACTTAGCTTCCATAAGTCCATAATACAGATGAAGAAACTGAAGCTTAGAAAAGTTAAGTTGTCTTGTTCAAGGTCCCAAAGTTAATAAAAGTTGTGTTATGGTTTATGCCTACATCTCCTTACTCCATTTCCAGAATTCTTATATTCGGGCATTTGCTGATTTTAAGTGCCCAAGTATCCATCAACCTTCTTCTGCTAATGGTAGCCTTAGTTTCCTTTGGAGAAATAAGCCTTCCCCACCCTCACTCCATGTGATTTCAGTAGGCCTAACCTAATTTCTGGTTTCACAACAGCAATCAGAATACATAAATAAAAATAAGAAAATGAGAGGTGGCGGAAGGAGGGACTTTAGAACAAAAATTGACCATCACTTTTAAATGATGTGTAATATGATTCTTTATATATGAAATTATATTTACCTAAAAGATTTGTAACACGATAGTCATCAAAAATCAATGTAGATTATTTCAGAGTATTAGATTTGAGATGATTTTTTGAGATCTATAAAAAGATACCCTTTTGGGGCGCCTGGGTGGCGCAGTCGGTTAAGCGTCCGACTTCAGCCAGGTCACGATCTCGCGGTCCGTGAGTTCGAGCCCCGCGTCGGGCTCTGGGCTGATGGCTCAGGGCCTGGAGCCTGTTTCCGATTCTGTGTCTCCCTCTCTCTCTCTGCCCCTCCCCCGTTCATGCTCTGTCTCTCTCTGTCCCAAAAATAAATAAATAAACGTTGAAAAAAAAAATAAAAATAAAAAGATACCCTTTTAAGCCCTGCCTTTTAAAAAAAAATGTCATATATGATTTATATGTCCCATGGAAAAAAATGAAGAAAGCTTTTATTTTTAATTCTAATTTTATTTTTTAATTTTAAAATATTTGGAAAAGCTGAGTGTTTAGAGGTCTTAGTTTGGATGGAAACCCCACTCCATGGCTGAGACACTTGATTGCTGCCCAAACTTTATTTCACAGACGCTATTCCTTCCTTCTGTCCAAACTACTCTCAGCCAAGATACACACACATTGAGCCAAGAGTGAATGTGTTTTTTATATGTTTTTTAAGTTAATTTTAAATAGTTTAATTCTCAAGTTACCCTCATGTCTTAATCATTTTTGTAATTTTTTCTGTGACTTCTTAAGCATTTCCTTACTTCTGTCAACCAAAATTGGTAATTATATATGAAAATTTATGGAAATTAAAAATGTCATCAGCATGGGTAAGGCCAACATAACTGAAGAAAAAAACAAACAACTTTGGAAACCAGAAAAATTAATTCTCATGCATGGCATCATATAGATGAATCCCTAATCAAAAAGATGAAATCTCTAAGTATATAAAAATAAACTAGAAATGTACTTTTGAGAACTAATAAGTAAAATACTAGAGACTTCTTAAGTGTGTGCATATGGCAAGAATTAATCTTTTAACTTGGTAATATCCAGTTCCTGGCATAATATCAGGCATATAGTAAACATTTAATAAATGTTTGTTGATCAAATGAATAAAACTTATCAGTAAGTATTTAAAAATTACTGAAGAATATGAACAATCCTATTTTACATAGCTTTGTATGACTTTCAGCATTTGCCAGTTAAAATTGATTATTTTAAAATATTAAGAAAAGATACACTTTCATTTCTAGCCAAGATGGAGTCAAGGGAGTCAACTTAATCTTCTGCTTTTTTAAACAACTAGAAAAAAATGGGGAAAAAAAGAAATAACAGCTTTTCAAACATTGGATGACAGGCAGTAGGGTACAGTGATTCTTCAAAGAGGAGATACAAATGAAGTGAGCCTATGATTGTACCAGATTATTATCTGGAGATATTCCTGGGACTTAGTACAGGAAAAGGAAATATAGATGGGGCCCTATGGTCTTTCTGAGTAGAGATGGAATGGGGAGTCCAGGAAGTCCAAGAAGACTAGAGTTTGTAGGGCTGAGTACCAAAGATGAGAGAAAGACAATGAGAGAGAGCTCCAGGGACCTATAGAGATTTTCCCCTGCTGTGGGAAAGAACCACTAAAAATAAATAGGCAAAACCATCTTTGGAACCCACACAGACTAGGAATAGTTTGATTCCAGATGCCAGAGTAGAAAAACCTCATAATTTATGGAGTACAGAATACTCAAATAATGCCTTAGCAATGGGGGAAAAAAATCAGTCCTAAATTAATATGTCTCTGAACCTGCCAGACAAAGCTTAAAAGCAATCCTTGGAAAGATAAAACTCTTTCCAAGTAACTTAAAAATCTGATAAAAAATTATAGGCAAGCAAAGAAGCAGGCATGTATGTCCCTGAATGAGGAGAAAAATCCATTAATTGAACAAGATCCAGAAATGGCATAGTTGATAGAATCTGTAGACAATCATGAGTTATCACAAGTTGTTACAACTATTGTTTGTATGTTCCAGAGAATAGAGGAAACCATAAGCATGTTTAGGAGAAACATGGAACATATAAAAAGACCTAAATTCAATTCCAAAGAGAAAAAATACTGGCTTGTTTTTTGGTTTTGGTTTGTTTGTTTTAAATACAGTGTATAACAGGTGCCTGGGTGGCTCAGTCAGGTGAGCGACTGACTCAACTCAGGTCATGATCCCAGGGCTGTGGGATCGAGCCCCGCATTGGGGTCCATGCTGAACATGGATCCTGCTTAAGATTCTCTCTCTCTCCCCCCCCCCAACTGTCCTTCTCCTTCTCCCCCTGACTCGTGCTCTCTTTCTGTTTCTAAAATACATGCATACATACATACTTACATACATACATACATACATACAATGTTTAAGGAGAAAGCATATAGAAATTATCTTGGGAACTTTTTGGTCACAAATATGGAGGTTTTTATCAATTTAAAATGAAATGTCCTTAAAATAATTAAGCCAAACAAGTGTTAAGAATGAATTTTCCTTTTTTGTTCTTTGCCTTTTATTGTTCCACACTAATCTTCTCCCACCTAAAAAACAATAGTCTCATAAGCTTCTGAAAACCTCATCCAAGCATAGGGAAAATGAAGGGTCTTTGTGGATCAGCAGCGGAGAACCCCTGCTGCTCAAGGAGCCTCTGCTGTGATGGTGTCACTGGTTTTCTTGGTCACTGCTCATTGTTCTGGCATCTTCTTCCCCTGGAAGTATCTACTATCTCTGCTTCCCTAGGCATAATGGCCTAACGGCCTCCAAATAAAAATGATTTGTGGAAAGGTAGAATGCAAACATCAAGTTACTATTTTTAAACAATTGTTTCAGTCATGTAAAAATTTGATTACATAAAACTTCCATCACCAAAACTGTTATATAGAAATGATCAAAACTATACTTTGTAAACTGTTCATAGTAGAGTCCACCATCTCTTAGGGAGCTCTTTAGAGAATCCTCTGGTTTTTCTATAACTGTATACAAAATGTATCCTGAGGAAAAATCCTGTTGTAAATTACCAAATAGCTATAATCAAATTGTCTGCTAGTTGTAAAAAATGAGATTCAGTAACATTTTGTTTGTTTACTTACCAAAATACTTTTTTCCTTGCCAAATACATTTAATTATGTTTTAATTGGTTTGCATTCAAGTTCATGATCTCAACATTGAAATGTTCTTTGCTAAAAGATGTCACCTCTTCCAAAGTTCACATGCTACTTTAATAACAGCAAATAACTCTGGAGGATTCTGCCCTAAAATGTGAGATCCTGAGGGACAGTGAACTACATTTTACTTTTAAGGTTTTTTTTTTTTTTTTTTTAAAGCATTTCACATCTAATCTACGGTTGTCCCATTGAACTATGTCTAAGAGAAAAGTAAATATTTATGTAAATTTGGTGAGTTATTTATGTTTTATGATAGGTATATTTATGGAACAACCTTTTGAAGAAAGAACTAGTTTGAGGTACTTTGGCATCAATGGTTGAACTTTGAGTATAATGGATGAGTTTGTCAGTTATAGAACTGTTTCACATGAACAAAACAAAGATTTTCTTGCACTTTTTAGTTAAATGTAAACAACACAGTATTTATTTATTATGAGTCAATAATACAAGTTAAAATAGAATTTGGCCTACGTATTTCAAAATGGTCACTATGAAAAATGAAATCGTTTTTGCTTCTTAAAATGGTTTATAAATTAATGCTCTTATGGATAAATCACATTAACTAATGACCACAAGATTAAAGAAATGACTGATAATTGACTTTTGTTTCCCTCAGGCAAATTACAGTCTTCAGACTTAGCCATTCGTCTGGATCGTGTAAATGATCATGAAATATACCTAAATAACTATAAAAATAAAATGCTTACTACACTTGGCTTCTCCTTCAAAAAAATTTTTTTTAATATGAAATTTATTGTCAGATTGGTTTCCATACAACACCCAGTGCTCATCCCAACAGGTGCCCTCCTCAATACCTCTCACCCACTCTCCCCTCCCTCCCACCGCCCATCAAACCTCGGTTTGTTCTCAGGTTTTAAGAGTCTCTTATGCTTTGCCTCCCTCCCTCTCTAACCTTTTTTTTTTTTCCTTCCCCTCCCCCATGGTCTTCTGTTGAGTTTCTCAGGATCCACTTAAGAGTGAAAGCATATGGTATCTGTCTTTCTCTGTATGACTTATTTCACTTAGCATCACACTCTCCAGTTCCATTATCATTATTTTTATTTTTATTTTTAAAAAAAATTTTTTTTTCAACGTTTTTATTTATTTTTGGGACAGAGAGAGACAGAGCATGAACGGGGGAGGGGCAGAGAGAGGGAGAGACACAGAATCGGAAACAGGCTCCAGGCTCCGAGCCATCAGCCCAGAGCCCGACGCGGGGCTCGAACTCACGGACCGCGAGATCGTGACCTGGCTGAAGTCGGACGCTTAACCGACTGCGCCACCCAGGCGCCCCTATTTTTATTTTTAAAAGTATCTTATATCAGGTAGGAATAACAGTAACTCCAAAATAAAAGTGGCTCAACCACTCAGGTGTGTATTTTCCCATGTAAAAGATGAGGGTCAGAAAGACCAGGACTGGTGTGGCAGGCCCATTGGGTCTCCAGACACCCAGGATCTCCTTTCTTTCCCACTCTACCATTTTTGGTGGATTGCTTCCATACTTAGGGTAACGTCATGATCCAGAATGGATGTTAGAATGTTAACCACCTCACTCACATTCCAGACAACAGAAAGAAGAATATGGGAAAGAAAACATGAGGCTTCCTCTAAAGTCCCTTTAAAGGGTCTTCTTAGGGGCGCCTGGGTGGCTCAGTCGGTTGGGCATCTGACTTCGGCTCAGGTCATGATCTCGTGGTCTGTGGGTTCGAGCCCCACATTGGGCTCTGTGCTGACAGCTCAGAGCCTGGAGCCTGCTTCGCATTCTGTGTCTCCCTCTCTCTCTGCCCCTCCCCCACTCAGGCTCTGTCTTTCTCTCTGTCAAAAATAAATAAACATTAAAAAATATATTTTTTAAAGGGTCTTCTTAAAAGTCTCTTCCAACATACGCACTCTTTCACATCTAAACTGGATGGGTACAACGGCCTCAAATTGCCTTGGCATTATCATTTGTATTTGAAGTGGCCCTATGGTCAGCTGAAATTTGGGATTCCATTGAAAAGGAGAGAAGGGGTATGGAATTGGCTACCGGCACTCTCTCTCAGAACTCTGCTGACAACACATTAGCTAAAAATAATTTGGAAGACAGAGGCAAGAAAACACGAGATCGAATTCTTGCTTCCTGATGTGAGAACATAGTAATATACCCTAATGCAAAAGAAGAGAATGCTCTCCCCTGTAAGCATGGAGGTAAGGGAAGTCACAGGGACTGACCCTGATCGTTGCATAAATAAATTACACAGGCCCCAAAGATGGCATTGGAGATAAGAATTTTTATAGAATACAATAGCTGGCATTCTCACAACACTGACTGAGAAAATTAGGTGACAAATCTTGGAATAAAATTTTGAAGCAATTGACAACAAAACAGGAGACTGAGTCCGTACGTTTTCAGTGGCCAACTCAGATTTAGCACACACACACACACACACACACACGAAAAGGTAAATTCATGCTTTCTATCTGCTGTAATTAATCCTTTTGTAGACCATTCCTGTTTGACCTAGGTGTTTGGGAAGGGAAATAATTAAGAAGTTTCCAGCTAGGCCACTTCCCTGGGCAACATGAGAGGTAATTCCAGAGAGGTACAGCAGGGAAAGTCCATGGGACAGTGAGGCCTGCTTGGAAGTGTCACATGGCCTACAATCTACCACTAGCTCTTGACGTCCCCATCTCTTAACCTTCGCAACTGTCCCGACCATTGGAAGGAAAGAGAGTGGTGTTTACGCTCTGAAAGCCTTAGAATTCTGGCTGACAGAACTGGCTTCATGCCTAATCTCCATGACAAGTTACCTGACGATCCTTTGTACAGTTAGCCGTTTTAAGTCCTGATATTCTCATCTGTAAAGCAGGGATTATAATATTAATAGTATCTACCTCGTGGAGTTGTTTTGAGAATTAAAACCTGAGAACTGGAACACGTAGTGAATGTAGTGAATGCTCAATAAATATTAGCTATGCTGCACTTTGTAGTCCCATGGGTGCACAGTGGAACCTACTTACTGGGTAAATAAATTACACTTCTAAGTGTCAACCTCTCAACGATATGGCACCTAGCAGGCTTGAAATAAAATGTAATGACTTTTGTGATAATTCCCATACATATTTCATTCTGAAACTTGTATATCTGAATGCTTTCTCTTTCTTCTTGTGTATAGAGAACTATCGATTGCAGTAGAATCATTATGGAAGCTTAAGAGTTTTGCAATTTGTATGATGTCTTTTGATTCCTCTGCCTTCCCTGGCCTAGCCAAAGATGAGCAACTGAGTTTTCTCAGCATGAGTTCTGGAAATTTTCTCCTACAAATTATTTTAACTGTCAGTGTATTTTATTGTAATATGCCAATGAACATGATATATTTCCTACTGTCTTTATACCCCTCTCAAGTGATGATAAAATAAGATAAATTATTGAGAAGGCAGATATGCATTTGACTTAGTCATAAACCACTATAATATAAGGTTCTTGCCTTTTACATCTGACATAAACTGCTTTCTGTAAGTGATAATCCACAATGTTGAAATAACTCTGCATGTGTAAGCTTACATTTTGATTCCATTAAAATGCACAAAACTCATTGTATTTAAGCTACATTCTCAAAAGGGATCATCTTTTATCTGCCAAATCTTAAAGACTCCAGACTTCTGGATTCCAGAAGTGAGCTCACTGAACTAAATATTTGGAAAGGGGGTAAATGCATTTTCCCAAAAAGGGAATAAATCTACCATAGGAAAATTAGCCAGGGAGGGAGAGAGATTACCCTTGGAACAAGCACAGTTGGATTTATATACAGTCCATTAGTCGATGATGTACTTAATGCATTGTGATAGCCACAAAAGTACAGTAAGGGCAGGAATCTGTACATGAGAGTGTTAGGCAACTGTTTTCAGGAAGCAGGTTATCTGGCTGAGTATTGTTGGTTACTGACTCTCCTGCTTTCATTTTTCATGTGGGCAAAATAGCAACTGTTTCACGACCTATGGCCTGTTTTCATGGTAAAAATCCAGATATTAGGGAATTATTTGAATTATTTTGCCGATAAATTATAAATCCAGAAGTTAAGTTATTCCAATACCAGTGAAAGTCTACTGTATGTAGGATTGGAGTTTCAAGGTAAGATACTCTCCTGCTCACCGAGTAGAACACCCAGTCGCCACCAGGCGATAGCCAATATTTTCTAGTAGTGCTACTTTCTTCTTGCAATTTTAGATTACCTCAACATCAGCAGATATTGTTCCATAGCTTCAGTTTCAAAATGACGTGTGCTAGAATTATTTGGATGCAAATCATACTCACATCTTGTAGATCTCTTCAACTTCATTCAGGATATAAGCGCCACAAATGGAACCCAGGAACTTGGAAGCATATCGGCTTTGGGGTTCAAATCTCAACACTAGCGCTGATAATGAGTTTCTCTCATGCACCCGACCACTTCTTTCCTTTCCCTAAAGATTTTCATCAAGCATAGGTGACTTCAGAAGCAAGTACTTAGTCGATTCGTATATTTCTCTAAGAAAAAAATAACTCACCATTACAATCTTTTATTAAATAGCCTGATAACCAAAAATGCATCTACACAAATAAATATGACATCTTTGGTATAGCAGAAAGAACACTGGGTTGAATTAAGAAAACTGGAATTCAAAATGTGCTTCTAACCCTCACAGGATTGTGACATTGGGCTAGTCTCTTAGTTCTAGTTCTTTGTTCATAATTAATTAATTCACTCCATGTCCAATACATTTCAATAGCTATCCTAAACTTAGTTGTACAGAAAAGAAATACAGAGACAAGTTTCCTGCTCCTTTGGAGCTCACAGTCACGAAGAAAACAAAAACATTTAAGAAATACAGTTATCAGGCTCTGTGAATAAAAGCATAGCAATGAAAGGAGTCATGTCGTAGGGGGTGGCATTTTTGATAGAGAGGTAAACATGGGATTTTCTTTGTTCATTCTGAGACCAGAATGAATAAAGATGGGGATGTCTCTGGGAAGAATATTCTAAGAATTCCAGGAATAGGTAATAGCAGAATGTGCATCCATGTTTAAGAAAAGCAAGAAGTCCTATGTACCTGAGGTAGAGTGAGTAGGTGAGGGGTAGGAAGGAAATGGGAGAATGGGTCTAGTGTCCAATCAAGTGTGGCCTGGAGACCAAATGACGGATTTGGATTTCATTTCAAGTGTAATGAGGAGCCATTCAAGTGACGCGAGTGAAAAATATTTCTAAAGAATCACTTTGGTTGCTGGGTGAAGAATGGATTTATGGAGTCCACAGTGGAGACAAGGGGATAGGGATTTATAAAATAAAACCTGTGAAAACGCAGTGCATACATCATGTCAATCCTGAAGTTAGTTGGAGATGAGAGTGAAGAATAAGTTGAGGCAAAGAATGGTTGCTTTGTCAATGAGTGTGGCTGTCATCAAATACTTGTTTATACTCTTTTATCATGCTGTCCCAGGACCTTTGTATTCTTGGGTCTCAGCTGCTTATCCAACAACAGTATTAAATACTTCCTAAAGACAAGTCATAATCCTGGCAGTGCTCTGCCCCTGTCCTTACCAGAAGATGACTCTAGATTGTTTTCCTAAATGAATATAATCCCCAGAAATTCTTCACTCTGTTCCTCACTGGACTTGATCTCCTGACCAGTCAAAGCTTGTGTCTCCAACACTCAAATGCAGCATATGGCAAAACCAGAAAGAATTAGCTTTGGTAAGACAAAACATAAACATTTTTGTTTATTCTGGCCGCAGATTCTTGACTCCATTTTCTGTTTTGGGTTCATGTTGTCCAGGTTGATTAAAAAATCCCAAGGGAGATTCTTCTAGAAATTATTAATTTTAATTTCATAGGAAATGCCAAAATAGCTTTTTTTCTTAGTAAAAAAACAAAACAAAACAAAACAAAACAAAACAAAACATGAAATAACATGAACAATTAGACTAAGTTCATTTGACCACCACCTCCAGTCTTAGTTTCTCTTCTGGGTTAACCACAAATAAGAATTTTGGTTAGACATATAAATATAGGATTCATCCTAGGTTTATATTTTATAGATGAAGTATAAAGCTACGGAAATAGATAAAATCTAGAAAGACAATTTAAAGAGAAATTAGAAGAGGGCCCAGGACTTACCTTTGAGGACATCAGTGTTTAGAGGTTGGAGAAAGGAGAACATGGGCTAAAGGAGCCTGAGAGTATGTTCCCAGTGAAACAGAAGTTAAAGTAAGAGAGTGTGGAGGTTTCTCAAAAAATTACAAATAGAACTACCTTACGACCCAGCAACTGCACTCACTACTAGATATTTATCCAAGAGATACAGGAGTGCTGTTTCGAAGGAGCACATGCACCCCAATGTTTATAGAAGCACTATCAACAATAGCCAAAGTATGGAAGGAGCCCAAATATCCACCCATGAATGAATGGATAAAGATATATGAATGGATATATGAATGGATGAATGGATAAAGAAGATGGATATATGTCCATCCATGGATGGAGCCCAAATGTCCATCCATGGATGAATGGATAAAGATATATATCTATAGATATAGATATGTATATATATATATATATATATATATATATATGTATACACACACACACACACACACACACACACACACAGGAATATTACTTGGCAATCAAAAAGAATGAAATCTTGCCATTTGCAACTTCGTGGATGGAACTGGAGGGTATTATGCTAAGTGAAATTAGTCAGTCAGAGAAAGACAAATATCATATGACATCATTCATATAAGGAATTTAAGACACAAAACAGATGAACACAAGGGAAGGGAAGAAAAAATAATATAAAAACAGAGAGGGGGACAAAACATAAAAGACTCTCAAATATGGAGAACAGAGGGTCACTGGAGGGGTTGTGGGAGGGGGGATGAGCTAAAATGGGTAAGGGGCATTAAGGAATCTACTCCTGAAATCATTGTTGTACTATATGCTAACTAATTTGGATGTAAATTTTTTTAAAAAATAATTATTTAATTAATTAATTAAAACAAAACTGAAAAAAAGAAAAAGTAAGAGAGTGTGAAGCCCAACTCTTGCAGTAACTCATTAAGTAAAGTGGGTAATCTAAAATATGGGCAAGTATTTATGGAACATCCAGACAAGGGGGCAAATAATAATTAACTAATTAATGTATGGACACTGATATACATGCCTTTCAGTTCACAATAAAACTATTTTAGAAAGGCACATAGACGGGGCACCTGGGTGGCTTGGTCAGTTAAGCATCCGACTTTGGCTCAGGTCATGATCTCATGGTTCATGGGTTCAAGCCCTGTGTCAGGTTCTGTACTGACAGCTCAGAGCCTGGAACCTGCTTGGGATTCTGTGTCTCCCTCTCTCTCTGCCCTTACCCCACTTGCACTCTGTCTCGGTCCCTCTCTCTCTCAAAAATAAATAAACATTTAAAAAAAAAAAAGGTACATAGATGCACTTGGTGAAGCAGGATAATTTTGGAATCAGACAGACCAGTGACTGTCAATCTTGGTCAAATTCCTTGATATCTTGAAGCTCTAATTTTTTCATGTGTTCAATGGACTAATCTACCTCATAAGGATATTGTGGAGATGGATTATAAGACATATGTGAATCTCTGTGAGATGTTTTCTTTGTTTTCTTCTCTCCATTGGGAACAAGAAATGGAGTTGTGAGGGGATTACCTTCATATATATACTGAGAAAAGTAGCTCTACAAATCCTGCTGGTTTGACTGAGAGGATAATAGTTCTCTAGTTGCCACAATAAGGCTTCCTTGAGAATATTGCTCTTCAGAAGCTGTTTATGTGACAGGAAGGACACGGCCTGGTGGTTTCTTCTCCACATTTTGATGCCTTTGCTTCTCTTCTTTGATGCTCTTTGCTTCCTCCCATACACACAATAGAAGTTACTCCGTATTTCAGTCTTGATTTTAATCATTTTCTTCACCTCTAAATGAACTTTAGAGAACGTACAGTATCTATCACTAGGGGATGTCTTCTAACATCTTGAATTTATGTCTGAGTCTCTCCTGATTCTGGGTCACTTAGACATTGCCTTCTCCAACCCAATACTCTGTTGTGGCAGTGTTTTATATTCCTTACTCTCTTAACAATTGCTTTTCTCAATAACTTCCTCATGCATTAATAGACTTCTAGGGCATAGATGCTTCTTTGAGGAGTAATCTAATCTCCCATCACTTTGATTTACTTCACTACTCAGGGTTACAAGATATTTTTGCTTGGGTTTAATCTTTTAGAATATTTCGACATTATGAAACACTGTAGAGTATATTGTACCAAACAATGCTGTCCTCAGTACAGAGACCAACCAGATGACCTAATGTGTCTTTCCCATTTCTAGCTTCTGTGATATCTGACAGTATGGAATCTCTTCACAGCATAATAGTCCTTTATATGAAGAAATGAATATAGTATCTAGTTCTTTATTTCCATTTAGATCCACAATGCAGCTTCTGATTACACCACACATTGAGGTTAGAAAACAGATGAACGTCCTTCAATATCTATCGTCTTTTGATTAAAAGGTAGAATTCGAAATTAATGATGTCTACACATTTTAAAATTATCTGAGTTTTTCTTGTGTAGACAATAAAGGCACAGAACAAGAACATATGTTCTTCCTCGTCTGAGTTGTATTTATTTTTCACCAAAACCTTCCACTGAATTTAAAATCAGATCTAAAATCTGTAAATCATATGGATCTTTTGTTTCAATATATCAGTCCCGCTTGTTCCACTAGATACAATATGTGAGTCATGTGCTGTTTTATCATTATCAGGGCTTAATTATACCAAGCACTTTGTATCTTAAAAGATATTTTTCATTGTTAATTACAATGATATAATTGGAAACAACAGAATTTGACAGTTGGGTAAACCATTCTTACCAAGTTTAATGTTCTTAATATTTTCTAAGCAGTTTAAGAAATTCTTAATTCATATCTGGAAAAAAAATTACATTTACTTTCTTGGCTTGTTGTTCTGGATATTATCAGGGAAAAAAAAACCCTAAATTTTCTTCATTGCTAAATGGTATAGTAGATCTGTGAAAAACATTCATATGTCTTTTTTTTATCTTTTAATGTTTATTTATTTTGGGGAGAGAGAGAGAGCATGAGTGGGAGAGGAGCAGAGACAGGAGACACAGAATTCTAAGCAGGCCTCAGGTTCTGAAATGTCAGCACAGAGCCCTATGTGGGGCTCGAACCCACAAACTGTGAGATCATGACCTGAGCCAAAGTCAGATGCTCAACCGACTGAGCCACCCAGGTGCCCCCACTTTTTCTTTTTCTTTCTTTTTTTTTTTTAGAGAGAGAGAAAGATTATTAGTGGGGAGAGGGGAGAAGCAGACGGAGGGGGAGAGAGAGACAGAGAGACAGAGAGGGAGAGAGAATCTTTAGAATCTTTAAGCAGACCCCACACTCGGCACGCAGCCTGAGGTGGGGCTCAATCCCTGGGACCATGACCTGACCCAAAATCAAGAGTTGGACGTTCAACCAACCAAACCACCCAGGCACTCTTTTATTTGTCTTTTAAGTACTGCATGAGACAAATTCTCATCATAACATCTGATTCCCAGGACAGCCCCTGATGGACGGTGATATGGTCATATATACAGCCATAAATAGTAGTTTACTGGATATTTCCATCAAAGTCATATAAGGAGAAATTTTTTTTAAGTTTTGTGTTATTGTTGTTGTGGTTATTGTTTGGGTTTTGTTTTTACTTTTGTTTTTTTGTTGCTGTTTTGTTTTGTTTTTGAGAGAGAGTGTAAGCAGGGGAGGGACAGAGAGAGAGGAAGTGAGAGAGAATCCCACTCTACACTGTCAGCACGGAGCCCCATTCGGGGCTCAAACTCACAGACCGTGAGATCATGACCTGAGCCAAAATCCAGAGTCGGATGCTTAACTAACCCAGCCACCCAGGCGCCCCAGGAGAATTATTTATCATAGATGATTAAAATGCTGTTATGTTTTGTTACTACTTTTTTAAAAAACCTAGTTTTTTAGAACAGTTTTAGGTTCACAGCAACATTGAATGGAAAGGACAGAGATTTCCCGTTAATCATTTTTTATATCGCCGGAGACTGGGACTGTGAAAAGTATAAAAGCGAGGCTGCTTTTCTAACTTAACTGCATTTAGTAAATTTATTCCAGGGCAAGAAAAGAGTGAAAGTAAATATAAAGGACAGCAGCAACAGCTACTGCTCCACAGGCACAGCTGGGGAAGGTTAACCCTGGTCAGCACGTAGCCAGCCTAGGCCTCGGGAATTGTAAGCGGGAGGACAAGGGGTGGCAGCTTAGCTCAGTGAAGAGGGAGCAAAGGAAAGTCTCCAGGGGCCTGAGAACCGACGTCAGAATCATAATACCTCCAGGTGACTCCAGGCAGGGATATTTTAAATAAATGTTTTATAAGTTATTCTGAAGTTTTGGTACATTCTGATACTCCAACCACCTCCCCAAAGAGGACTTCCTAGCAGTCTGAATACAACACATCTGTGAAAGTCCTGGGAGCTCTACTTGTAACACCCTTAGAACCTTGAACCCGAAAGCAGATTCCTTCAGTCATGCTCATGAAGACTCATGTGATCCAGGGTCCTTTTTTCACTTCAATAGCATCAGATGTGATCAAAGAGGAGATCCAAATGAATGGCCCATGGGGTCATGACAACCTGCCCTGGGAAAGCAGAGAAACTCCATATTTGGGTGACTGACACTGTAGGTGTTTATATGAACTACATTTTATTGCTGGTTTCTTTAATATTACCGCAATTCCAACTCAAAAATTTCCTTACACTTCATTTAAAAATTTCTCAAGCAGAATTGATCAGTGGTCTAATTTTTCTCTTCTATTTTACTTGGTTGAGAGAAAACTTCTCAGGTCTTACTCACCTGCTGGGGGAAGGGAAAAGCTACGAAAAGTGGCAAATCTGAGTGCCAAAATCCCATCTCCACAGGGTCTAGATTCATAAATGCCTCAGAAAAATGAACAACTTTTTAAAGCAAGAGGAAGTTGCATTTGAATTGTGCTTTCTTTTTTTTTTAACCTTTTTTTTTAACGTTTTTATTTAGTTTTGAGAGACAGAGACAGAGCACGAGTGGGGGAAGGGCAGAGAGAGAGGGAGACCCAGAATCTGAAGCAGGCTCCAGGCTCTGAGCTGTCAGCACAGAGCCCAGCGCAGGGCTCGAACTTGTGAAATGTGAGATCACGACCTGAGTCGAACAAAGTTGGAAGCTTAACCATCTGAGGCACCCAGGCCCCCCTGAAATGTGCTTTTTAAAAACCACTTGTGCAGCAATCCAGAGAAGATTAATTTCAAATCCCTCTAATTTAAAAGCATAGTTATGAAGCACTATAATATTGTGATATGTCTTAAAAAAATTTGCATAACTCCAAGGCCTAAGTTTCCTTGCATTTAAGTTGATTGACCACATTTTCTCATGACTGCATCCTCATCACTACTCATAAATCACTGCATATCAATCAAAATACATCATGCATATCTATCATGACTTTAGGCTGAATATAACATGAAAAGTTATTTCTAAGATGCAAATCTAACTGTGTTAATATTCTGCACCAAAGTCTTCAGACACTTATCTATATGCCTGTAGTATCATATTAAATCGTAACATGATTTTTCCAGGTTTTTCTGAATGAAACTTACCTCCCTGGCATATAGGTCCCCTCCTTGCCCAGGGTCATGTGATGTAGAGAGCTGACAACTGTTTCTTTTCCAAACTTGCTCAGATCCATTCCATATCTCTGCTTTGGCTCCAATTCTTCTTTCTTTTCTTTTCTTTTCTTTTCTTTTCTTTTCTTTTCTTTTCTTTTTTTTTAACTTTTTTTTTATTTTTAAGTTTATTTGTTTTGAGAGAGAGAGAGAGAGAGGGAGAGAGAGAGAGAAGGGGCAGAGAGAGAGGGAGACACAGAATCCCAAGCTGGCTCTGTGCTGTCAGCACAGAGCCTGATGTGGGGCTTGAACTCATGAACTGCAAGATCATGACCTGAGCCGAAACCAAGAGTCGGAGGCTTAACCGAATGAGCCACTCAGGTGCCCCACCAACTCTTCCTTCTGATTTATAATTCCCTTCCCCATTGTTGAACTTTCCATTATCAACATCCTTACTCACCATTGCTGTCTGTCAAAACTCTACCAATCCCTTAAGGTTCACTTTAAGTATCACCTCTTTTGAAACCCTCCCTCTTTTGAAACCTGTCCCACCAGGAGTTTGGGCTGCCGTAGCAGCTCGTTCATACATCTCTGACATCATTTATCACTCTGCACAACTTTGAAATTATTCAAGTATATATTAGTACTTAGTAGGTACATATTCAAGCACATAGTCAACTACAGACCTTCATCTCTGAGTGTTACCCACAGCAGGCCCTAACTGATCCTGTCTTGTATTTAACTGACACCGTAATTAAAAACCAAAGTTCTTGGGGTATATTAACACTCGAAAAGATTTTGGTCCAAAGCTAAAATATTATTTCTTCATAAATACATTCAAACTTTTTCAGAGTCTGTTCCCAACATATAAACAGGCATGTTTGGTAGCTGACAGTCTAAGAAAGATGATATTTATCCAACTCAAATGACTAAACAAGCATTAAAAAGTACTTGTAATGACAAAGAAAGTCTAATATTAAGGCAAAGCTTGAAGACAAAAGAGCCCAATAAAACAAGAAAAAACCCATAATAATAACACAGTTTAATGAGAACCACTCTCAGCAAGTTCAAAATGTATCACAAAATTTGTGTTCAATTAGTGAGTACAGGAAAAATAATATGTTGTAGTCAGAGCCTATCAGTTGACTCCAGCCTCTGAGGCTGGCTCTTCCCACTCTGTCAACCCTGATTTCCTGAGGAAACACATCCCGTATTAACTACACTAATGCTATCTGGCCCTGTCAGAAGGTGGGAAGCCTTGCAAAAATTTCAAACATTCCTAATATAATCAATATATCGATGTAGCAATCACACAGAGACTTGCCATCTGTTAGAACCTTTATATCTTGAATTCCTTCAGTTATTATCTAGTAGCTTCCATTCAGAAATTGATTCCTCCCTTTCAATTCACTTACACTAAGTAGTACTAAAACTGGAAATCTGGGAAAACTCCCATGGAGAAAGTATTCTGGCCTACACTTAAGCCTGAAACATCTTACCTCCCAATAAAGCTTGCCCCGCTTCTAACTTTTCCTCCAGTCTCTTGGAAGCATAATGCTGTGTTTATATTTCCCACCCTTAAAGCCCAGAAGCCATCCCAGAAATATTAAGGAGATAAGCACACCTATAAAAGCTCTTTAGATACTCTTAAGTTTAGAGCAAACAATGGACTATTTATTTGCCTTATCTGAGAAAGGGTGTTCCCTTCAGTTCATTAGAGGAGGCTGGGGCAGAGGAAATTTACACAAGGTACTCTGGGCCTTTCAAATCTCCTAGGAAATGACCAGACGTCCAGGGTACCAGCCCCTCCGACCTCAGCCAGTATGGCCAGATTCTAAACACAATGTATTATTTCAGATAGTAAAACCCTCCCTCTTCTTGTTGAAACTACCATTTTTTTTTTTAAATAAATGAAACAAGATACACGTATGTAGATTTAAGACTATTGCATCGTTCAGGTGTGAAAATAAATAAATGCCACAGAACAAGCCGTGGCTATTTATTCAGGGCTTGTTACAGCAAGGGAGTTAGCCACCATCTCTCGTGTTTGGCAGTGACTCAAAAGTAGGCAGGGAGGGGAGCGGGAAAGTTTTATAGTGAGGACAAGAAAAGAGGGTTTCAGGTATATTTTGATTTCAAGCTTCTGGAACGGGGAAACTGGAAGTGAGCTAACTAGAAGCAAGGAACCTATGTGATTAGTTTAGGAATTATATTCGACTTTTTCTGGCTGCCCTTGCGTTGGAAACAGTGGCAAAAATTAGGGAAGCTGGAAGTTACCGAGAAAGCCTTGCCTGTTGGGGGCCGACTGCTGCAGAGGTTTGCGGTTTGCTTCCTGGGCTGGTTGTTGCAGAAGCGGTGGGGCAGAGCTCTAGTCTGTAAGTGGTCTGGTCATTGTCTCTTTGTATATTCAACCTCTCATAGGGTTTTCGTGGTTCATTTTTTAAATCATTTTTAAATGAAATAATATGCGGGAAATCATCAAAAAGAGTAGAAACAAGCTACAAATTTGCCTCTGGATATTAACTCTTAGACCCATTTATATGTTAATGAAAAGCCTCAGTTTTCTGGCTCAAAAGAAGTAATTACCTTAAGACAAGTTTCCTCAGAGTAGCAACAAAATTTTCCTTTGAGGAAAATCCTTTGATTATGAGCTAGAAACAAAAGCTGACCAAATAATGTCTGTTCAGCCTGATCAAGTTTCCAAATGGAATGATAAAAGGCTAAGTGGTTTGGTAGGTTAACTCTTCCATCAAATAGTTATTGAAAAACAAAGAGCAAGGCCTCTAGAATTGAAGAACAGAAGAGTAAGATGAGACCAGCAAAGACTTAAAGGTCGTTGTTAGCGTGGTGAAAATATAGATGCAGTAAGCGTGAGAAGTAAGGAAGATGATTCATTTCCAGAAATACCAAATAAAGGCTATGCTGTCTAGTTAACAGAAGGTTTACAACCTATTGGAAGTATGTACGAACCCCTCCCCCACCACAATGGGGTCCCAAACCCTTAGACACTTTACTTCCTGGTTCTTCTTCCCCTCTCCGTTTCTCAGGCTTATTTTCTCAGGCTTTGCAATGAGATTCATCAAAGAACAAAGGGAGGAGGGACTGACGGTCTCTGCATCACCTCGGGGAATGCACATTTGTTCCAATCAAACTACCTTTTGCCTTCCGTGGGCATAGGCCATGTCCAGGTAAGGCTGTAACCTCTGTAGTACTCAGCCAATGAGGAACCAGGGGACAGACTTGCACACTAGGAGATAAATTGCCTGCTGTAACTGCCCCGTTGCCTGTCCACCCGACACCTGCTCTTGCAATAATTTTGGTTAAAGCCTCATTTCACTGTGCTCCGAGTCTCCGGGTCCCTCCTTTAATTGAGTTGGTGGGCTTATTTCCCACAGTAAATGCCTCGTAAGCTAAACCAGCAGCACTTGGGATAGACTGGATCTGAAGATGAGGAGGAAACAGGATGTGGGATGACTCTCTGATTTGGAAGATGTGGATGCAAATGTAGATGATGTAGGCAATGTAGATGATGTGAATGTTAGTTGAAATCGGGTGTGTAAGAGAGGAAACATCAGGAGAGTATGTATTCAGGAAGAATACGAAAGCAAAATAATAATAATAATAATAATAATTTGAAAAAACTCTGAAGCTCCAGGGGAGAGACAGAACTAGAGATTTTGGAGTCATTCATTCAACACGTACTTTTGAATGGGGAATTTAAATATATTAAACAACTAATTGCAGCTATAATATGTGGTGTAATGGTGCTAGCAGAGCATCTTATTGAGGAAACAACTATTGTGGAGGATCAGGAAATGCAGGAGTGATACATAAACAGTAAGCAATATGTGTATGAGTGGGAGTTAGTGAATCCCTGGGACAGAGATTATTCCCGGCAGAAGGAATAGTGTATACAAAGGCACTAAAACAGGAAGAGAAAGTGTATTCAGAAAACTGGAAAGAAGCTGATGTGGCTAAAGTAGAGGAAATGGAGGATTGAGTGGTTCCAGATATGACTGATAAGATAGACAGACATTATTATATTACACAGGGTCTTGTGGCCCATATTTAAAATTTGGGATCTAGGGGCGCCTGGGTGGCGCAGTCGGTTAAGCGTCCGACTTCAGCCAGGTCACGATCTCGCGGTCCGTGAGTTCGAGCCCCGCGTCGGGCTCTGGGCTGATGGCTCAGAGCCTGGAGCCTGTTTCCGATTCTGTGTCTCCCTCTCTCTCTGCCCCTCCCCCGTTCATGCTCTGTCTCTCTCTGTCCCAAAAATAAATAAACGTTGAAAAAAAAATTAAAAAAAATAAAAATAAAATTTGGGATCTTACCTTAATATGACGAGAAGGCATCAAAGCAGAGGAATTACATCGACAGACTTGCATTTGAAAAAGATCATTTTGTTCACAACGAAGAGTGAGTATTCGAGGAGTGCAAGAGCATGTGTAAGGGGCCAGTATGGAGGCTATTAAACAGGGTGAGAGGTAACAATAGCTTGGACCAGCATGATAGTCACAGAGATAAAGAGAAATAGGTCAAGGAGAAATACTTAGAAGAAAGATTGGAAGCCTTAGTTGAATATGGAGACTGAAAACGGGAAGATGTCACAGAGATGATTCCCAAGTACCCTCCTTGCGCATTGAAAAGATAGCAGAGTCACTCCCTGAGATACGGGATAATGGGGGAGAGCTGGGTGTGGAGAGGGAAGGATGAGCTTGGTTTGGGAGGTGTGAAGCATAGATTACCCACGAGATAAGCATGCGGAGGTGGCAGGGAGGCAGTTGGTTCTATGGATCTGGAGTTCAGCGAACAATTCGAGTCAACAGAAAAGGCAGAGAATTATAAATGAAGACTGAAACTATGGTGATGGTTGAGATTGACTAGGGAATAAAAAACAGATAATGGGCCTTTGATAAAACTTCAGGAAGTATCAACTATTTAAGGCCAAGTGGCAAAGAACGAACGGGCAAAAGCAAGAAGGAGGAGAAAAACCAAAATAGAGATGTGAAGTCATGAAAGGCGAAGGATCAGAGTGTTTCAGTAACAAGGGTGCGGTGAACTGTCAGTACTCCTGCAGGATCAAGTGAGATGAAGGCGGAAAGACGGCATTGCGCCTAGTGAAATGCTTGTCATTAGTGACCTCTCCAGAAGTGCTTCTAGTGCTGCAGCAGTGGTGAAAGCCAGACTAGAATAGGATCAACAGAAAGTAGAATTCGAGAAATTAGAGATAATAAGCATAGACAATCCTTGCAGTATTGACTCTTATGTCTTAATTGCCTCCACACTGTTGCCTCTGTCCAAAATGTCTTTGTGTGCCTGGCATCTGGCAGAGTATATGGAGTATGTTGACTAGATGATCAGATGACTCCACCAAGTCAAGCAAACTTTCAAAGGCTGAGTTCTCACCGTCAACATTGAAGTCAGTTGGCATGAAGCTTTTGGGAACATGTCACAAGGTACCAATCAAATATGATATAAAATGCTCAACAAAGATTTTGCACTATTCCTTCACTTATTCATCAAAGATTATCAAGACCTGTTCTATGCTAGTCACTGTGCTAGGAACCAGGAAAATATGAGAGAGCAAAATACAAGTGAATTGTCCAAAAAATTTCTTTATGGGAAGGTCTTCCTTCCATCTGTGTCTAGAGAGTTCCATTTCCATAACTTTGACAGTGAGCCAAGACCTGGAAAGGTGATAACATGTGAAATGTCCACACTGTAGTTTTTCTCTTATTGACCATACACTGTGTAGACATAAACCCAGTGAACACTCAGTCGATGTGTGTTGAGTTGGATTTCTATTGTTGTTTGTCCAATAAGGTTGCTCCAATGTTGTGGTCATCCAGCCCCTAGCAGACAGGTCATTTTTGTTCTTCCTTGTTCCTCACTAATTCAAGAGCATATAATTATTTTAGGCTTTCTGGTTTGCGATATTGTGAGTGTAGGGACTTGTGGTATTAAATTTACTAGGTAAAATTAAGGCAGGAGGGAGCCCAACCACCAAAAAATATGGCAAAACTAGAAAATTTTATAGAAGCGAAGACTGCATTCTGCAGTTACAAGGCAGCCTGATATTAGGGCTAGGATGTCTAACTTTAAGAATGGGTTTATAGTTCTTATTTCTTTCTCTCTGATAGAATGATATGACCCTGGACAAGACATTTCAGCTTCTTGGGTCTTAATTTGCTCATCTCTGTTAGGCAAGGATTTGAAAGGATTAATTTGAAACTCCAGAGTATTATTCTAAGCCAAATCTGACCAAAGTATCTAGACCACCCCAGTCCTTTAGGCCTGATAGTCACCCTAGTGTTGAATTGTCTTCCTCAAAGGTGGTCCTAATCTATCCATGTTCCCAAGCAGGGTGCCAGTGGGTAACAAGTTTTCTCTCTGGGATCGATATGGTTAAGGCGTTGGCCATGTTGTTATTGTTCTTTCACCACCCTGGATGGTTCTCATGGTATTCTTCTTCCTCCCCCCTCACTCAAGAATACATGAGAAATGAGAAGGAGTATACATACGTGGCAATAACTTTGTCTGAGATGTTCCTGTTCCACTAAATAAGAAAAAGTCTCTCTCAAGTCAGTCTTTCAATTTCCTTTATCTGCCACTGACCTTTTCCTGCCTAAATTTCACATGTAGCTTCACTTTTACTCAGTCTCCAGATTCAAATTCACTGACCCAGATGAACAACAACCTGGCTTCTGTAGGCTTAAACATATGATCTATCCAGATGTCCCAAAAGTCCCACCTACACACACATTCCTCCTAATTCCATCCCCAATAACATATATGTTTTATACTCTTTAATATACAGCCAATCAGGGATTGATTCTTAAAATAAAGAAAGGAGGATTATTTCTTTATTCCTTGACTCATTAGGTGACCCTTACTCCCATATTGCCTAATAAATATCCCCTTCATAGCACATGCCATAATGTCTAACTCCCCTAATGGACCATGAGCTTCTCAGAGGCTCTGTGTCTTATTCATATGAGATTCATCCCCTAACATAATCATTTGACTTGTCGAACAAATGACTGAATGGATGGATGAATATGTAAGCCTTCCTAACAACAAGGGCTTTTAAAAATATTTATATAACTGAACTGTTACTGTAAATTTATATCCAAATGTGAATGATGAGTGGGACCACCAGGCAACTTGACATTGAAAGCAAGATTGCTTTGAAATTTTTCATTCAGTTTCAAGAGACAGCGAGGTACGAGAGGCTGGGAGAAAAGGACAGACTTATATCAGAACAACATGCCCTCCAGTTTAGCTCATATAAAATGGTGAAGAGGTTGCTTCAGTCATGACCTCAGCTACTCAGCTTCAGAATAATCTCAGAAAAACAGAGGAATAGGAGTCTCAGTTCATGTTTTGGAGAGTCTCTAAACGAAGCAATGAAAAGAAAGTGAGCTAACATTTATTGTCTGCTTAGGCAAGGTACTAGAATTGTCAAACTTTAATTTCATTTAATTTAAAAAAAAATTTTTTTTAAGGTCTTATTTATTTTTGAGACAGGAAGAGACAGAGCATGAACAGGGGAGGGTCAGAGAGAGGGAGACACAGAATCCGAAACAGGCTCCAGGCTCTGAGCTGTCAGCACAGAGCCCGATGTGGGGCTTGAAATCACGGACCGAGAGATCATGACCTGAGCCGAAGTCGGCTGCTTAACCGACTGAGCCACCCAGGCGCCCCTAATTTCATTTTATAAAAACACCTTGAGAGGTAAAATTAACTAATATCATTATCTTATATGCAAAGCTAATTAAAGGTACACTTTAACGGCTCTCGAAGATGCTAATCATATCCTTTTTTTTTTTAAGTTATTTATTTATTTATTTAAGATTATTTATTTATTTGGGGGAGTAGGGTGGGGCAGGGAGCGAGGGAGGGAGAGAGAGAGAATTCCAAGCAGGCTCTGCACTGTCAGCCCAGAGCCTGACACAGGTCTCAAACTCAGGAACTATGAGGTCATGACCTGAGCTGAAACCAAGAGCCAGATGCTTAACTTACTGAACCACCCAGGCACCCCGATGCTAATCATATCCTAACCACTTCCAGGATTTTATATTTTGAACTGTGTAGGAGATGAGAACAACACACAGCTATGATTTTTTTCCAAATTTGAAGCTAAAGCTACAGAAAGAAGAGTTATCTTTTTACACACGGAGTGATATGACTTGGAATCTTTA
This sequence comes from Herpailurus yagouaroundi, assembly GCF_014898765.1. NCBI lineage: Eukaryota > Metazoa > Chordata > Mammalia > Carnivora > Felidae > Herpailurus > Herpailurus yagouaroundi. The sequence goes on from NW_024412405.1 coordinate 31,087,584, forward strand.
AAATAGCTTTAAATGTACCAAATGGGACTAGAGTTCATACACTAAGAACTGTTATTTATGCTAATTTTCTTTTAAATTTCATCATTCACTTATCCAGAAAAAAAAGCGCACAGTGGTTTTTCTTCACCTATAAAATAGTACCGATGATATAAATCGCCACACTCGAAGGATGTCAAAGAAACACTAAACGTTCTTCCATTGGTTTTAGCGTCGGTTATCCAGAGCCGAAACCATAAAGAAGAGAATGTCACAAACATGACGAGCAAGGGATCAGAGTCTCGCTTCCGAGACAGCAGCGCGGAGCCTTGCTGACTCTCCAGCACAACAAGAGAAACCAGTGAACCGAATTTTAAAAACAAAAGAAGACAATAACTTGAATCTCTGGAATTGTCCTAATGACATAGAGCAAATAAAGAAAAAAAAAAAGAAAACGCTTATTGAAGAAAACTTACTAAAACTAAGAACCGTGAGAGTCCGCGGCATTTGGGCCACGACCCCTTTCTCCCTCCCCACACCCTGATAGAAGTGCCAATCCAGGTGAATATGGGCAAGAATATGGGTGCCCCCTCCCCTCGGCTTCCAGTCAAGGGTTACTGCATTTTATTGAGAGGCTCAGGCTATCAGCATTTCTCATCCCTTCCTACTTTAAGTTGACAAGGACAAATTCCAGGTGAGCGTTACAGAGAGGTGGGAGGCTGTCTTCCTCCACCCAGCCCCGACTCAAAGTATAGAGGTTCTACTCCAGGCCGTGGCTGGCAGGACCACTGGGGTTCCTATTACTCTGACATCATCTCAAACATAGGACAGAAACTCCACACCATCACAGTGGGGCCCTGAGACCAGAGGACCTGACACTAACCACTCCAACCAGCCCTGGAGTAGGATCGAGAAATTTTGCCCAGATGGAGAGAGAGTCAGTAAGAAAAGAGACCTCTGAAGCTTTCCCCCAAGGAATTGTCTTTATTTCATTGGGTGAAATTCAAGCAGAGCGGTGTTCTTGAAAGCAACAGGCCCTCTTAATGGGGAGCGAAAAATATAAACATAGAATAGTTCCTTCACTAAAGACAAACAGAGAAAGAAACATCAAGAAGTACCCTCCTGAGGTCAGAACAATGACAAAGACTGACCTCAAAAAGTACTCCTGCCTGAATTTCATTGGTTTAGACTACAGAGCAACTTATGTCCCAGGGCATTGTCAAAAACAGCTCGTAATTAGTAGAGCCTAATATGTGGGTGTAATAGCAAATGAGGTAGAAATTTTAAAAGAGCGATCAGGGAAGATTTCCAAGAGAGCTCTGCTGGTACATGGGTAACTGTATGCCCAAGGCAATGCCCACTTAGACACCAAAGGTTTCATACTTCGGGGGGAGAAAACTTCACCAAAATAGTCTAGTATATCACTAAGCAAACAAACAAATAGCAACAAAAAAACAAGCCTCAGAGGAGAGAAGGGGAATCAATGTTCTCCTAGGACTGGGGAAGATAGGAAGATGGGGAAGGTGATGGGTCAGGAGTGGGGAGTTTCTTTTCAGGGTAATGCCAATGTTCTAAAATTAATTGCGGTCATGATTGAATAACTGTGAATATAGTAAAAGCCATGGGTGAATTGAAAGGTGTGTGAATTATATTTCAATAAAGATGTTTTTAAGAGATTCGATTGGTGCTGGGGTGGCTTAGTTGGTGAAGCATCCGACTCTTGATTTCAGCTCATGTCATGATTTCAGGGTTCGTGATATCCAGCCCCGCGTTGGTTGTCAGCTCTGTGCTGACAGTGTGGAGCCTGCTTGGGATTCTCTCTCTCTCTCTCTCTCTCTCTCTCTCTCTCTCTCTCTCTCTCCGCCCCTCCCCCACTTGTTTTTGTCTGCTTTCTCTCTGTCTCTCTCTCAAAATAAATAAACATTAAAGAAAAGGAAAAAAGAGTTTTGAAAGTCCTTTTTTAGGTATAAAAAGTGACAACCTACCCTCAAATGTTCTGAAGTGTATTTAGACTGCCAAGCGAAAGAGATCTTTTTCAGACAAAGCAAAAATTGTAAACTTGTCTGGATTTATTCAAACAGTTTGGCAGGGGACCAAATGGGAATTGGGTTCTGGGATGATGTTCAGCCAGCATTTCCAGTGACCAGCAGTGATGATGTCAGGGTGACACATCATTTGCCATGTTTGTTACTGATTGAAATAAACACTCCTGCCTCCGGGCCACACATTGGACATGTGAAACCTACCCGAGTCAGCTGTGTTATGAACTCTATAAACCTGTGTATTTTATCACTAATCTCACAGTGACCTTATGCCTGTGAGCATCAGACCAGTAAGAAAGATGAAAGATTTTAGGTGAGTGAATCTAATAAGAAACATCATTTTACCTCCATGTCCTTCGACTTGTTTAAAAAAGCTTGCAATTTTCTGGTGATATTCATCTTTTGATTACTATTTTTTGAATGTGTTAATTCAAAGTCTTTTTTTTTTAAGTTTATTTATTTATATTAAGAGAGAGAGAGAGAGAGAGAGAGAGCATGCACACACGGGGGAGGGGAAGAGAGAGGGAGAGAATTCCAAGCAGAGTCAGACAGGGGCTTGATCCCATGAGCCATGAGATGATGACCTGAGCAGAAACCAAGAGTCAAGCACTCAACTGACTGAGCCATCCAGGAGCCTCTCGAAGTTTTCTTCAACTCTTGCTGATTTGCTTCTTCAAAATGGAAACCTCTTGTCCGGCTCCTAGCTTTTACATGGCTGGGTCACATGGCCTTGGTGAGGTTCATTCTAACCCAAATAGGAGGTTTTTATAGTCAGTCTCTGTTACTTATTTAGCTTTGACTGAGGAAAGCTGTTTTTCTGCGAAGAAGGTGATGTTCTGTGACTATCACTGTGGCATGTGGGGCAAATTTAGATTATCAAAGTGGACAGCAAAATCAGTAACAGTCATCAGGATGGCACTCATTCAATCATCCAACATCATTAACTCAACACTAACTCAACTCAACAACTAACTCAACATTAACTCAACAGGCATAGCGCCAGGCCTTAAGGACATGGCGGTGCCTAAACGGAACATGGCACCCACACTCAGGGAATGTACCAGCTAGTGCGCTGCTCGTATGGTCAACTCAAACTGTCAACCTGATAAGATGTTGCAGAGATTGTTCCTATGTTTATTCAGTTTGCCTTTCTGTCAACTAAAGGGAAAGAATATTCCAAGTCTTTTTAGTCAGAGGAAATGTCCGTCATTTCTCTGTATGTCTGTTCAAAAGAGGCTAGAAAAATGATATAACAAACTGTAGGTGATTACACAATCATGACAGATAGAATACATTCTGATGTAAAATTAACAACACCTTTGCTGGTGTTTACACCACACTATGTGTGAAATTGAGACATAGTTATGAGAGCATTTTCCTTTCACTTTTGAAATCTCAAAACACGTATAATTCCTCATTGCAAAATGAAATTGTGATATGAGAAGTTACTGACAAACAGCTGTAATTTTTAAAAGCTTTTCAGAAAGACAAAAGTGTCAGAGTAATGGGTAAATCACAGCGAAGGAAAAGGGGAAGAAAGTTTTAAGTGGGGTAGAGGAGGTAAACTTGGGGGGGGAAACCCAAAAAAATCTCCACCACACTGTTCTAAAGAGTTGCAAGTCGCAGAGGGTACCCGCCGACTGGCTTTCACTCATTATGGACTTACCTTTTAGGACTCCCTCTGGTGAATGTCTCCAGGCTCTGCTGATGTCACATCAGTTCCCCTGGAGTCTGTTTCACTCTAGGCTCTGTCTCATCACCTGGGCACATGTGTAGGGGGCGCCTGGGTGGCGCAGTCGGTTAAGCGTCCGACTTCAGCCAGGTCACGATCTCGCGGTCTGTGGGTTCGAGCCCTGCATCAGGCTCTGGGCTGATGGCTCGGAGCCTGGAGCCTGTTTCCGATTCTGTGTCTCCCTCTCTCTCTCTGCCCCTCCCCCGTTCATGCTCTGTCTCTGTCCCAAAAATAAATAAACGTTGAAAAAAATGAATAAATAAATAAATAAATAAATAAATAAATAAATAAATGTGTGTAGTACTGAGATGCATAGATAACTCAGTCCATATTAATATGGCCATATTAAGGACTTATCTATCAATGCTTACTTTGTTGAGTGCTTTATTTTTTTTTTAAAGCATGTGTTAAATTTTGTCAAATACCTTTCTTGCATGTATGAAGAACAGAAATGCCCGTAAGATTTTTAAAATTTTAGAGGCACCTGAATAGCTTAGTCAGGTCATGATCACATGTTTGTGATGTCAAGTTTGGGCTCTGCACTGACAGTGTGGAGCCTGCTTGGGATTCTCTCTCTCTCTCTCTCTCTCTCTCTCTCTCTCTCCCCTCGCCTCCCCAATCTCATTTTTTCTCTCTGTCTCAAAATAAATAAATAAACTCTAAACAAATTTATTTATCATTTTAACTCAATAACATTCAATTTTATTAGTGGATTTCCCATATTTAATCATTCTTCAATTCCTAGAATAAATCTTACTTGGTCAGCACGTATAGTTTTTTTAATACTTTGCTGAATTCTATTTGTGAGTAATTCATCTAAGATTTCTCTACGGATATTACTAGGTGAGACTGCTCTACACTTTTCTTTTTTTGGTGGAATCTAGCAAGTTTTGGGGGAAAAAATCTTTCACTCACTTTATAAAATAAACGTAAAAGTGTTACCTGTTTTTCCCTGCATTGGAATAATTAAAGAGCATTGACATGATATGATTTTTACAATCTACTCTGGAGGATGAATCAAGTCTTCTATGACACCATCAAAGTCTGGAACTTTTTAATTACTTTCTTTTATTCTATGTCAACTGGTCTCTTAAGGCTTTCTCTCAACGGGGGTCAATTTGAGTCAGAAGTATTTTTCTATAAAATTATCGATTTCGTTAAATTTTGGAAGACATTTTCCTAGAGTGTTTAAAAATTAGTTAATCACACTGTAAACAACATTGAACACGGGCACAAATCTTACTCTTGATATTTCACTAATACCACCAGGTCTATGATCATCTCTGCATATCTACTACTTTTTTAAATTACTGGTTTTATATTCCTTTCTTTCATACATTCCACTTTAAATTTTACTACTTTATGTATGGCTAAATTTGCTTATAAACTTTCCACTAATTGGCAGATTGTCAGTTTATAGGTGGATTTGTATTTTGCTTCTGAACACTTTTTAAAATTTATTTTAATGTTAATTTATTTACAAAAATTCTTTTAACATTTATTTATTATTGAAAGACAAAGAGAGACAGAGCGTGAGCAGGGGAGGGGCAGAGAGAGAGGAAGACACAGAATCTGAAGCAGGCTCCAGGCTGTCAGCACAGAGCCCAACACAGGGCTTGAACTCACAAACGGCGAGATGATGACCTGAGCCGGAGTCAGACGCTTAACTGACTGAGCCATCCAGGTGCCCCCAATGTTTATTTATTTCTGAGATAAAGAGAGACAGAGTACAAACAGGGGGGTGGGAGAGAGAGAGGGAGACACAGAATCCGAAGCAGGCTCCAGGCCCTGAGCTTCAGCACAGAGCCGACATGGGGTTTGAACTCAGGAGCTGCGAAATCATGACCTGAGCCGAAGTCAGATGCTTAACTGACTGAAGCCACCCGGCGCCCCTGAACATTTCGATTGCAAAGAAATCCTACAAAATACTTGCTAGATTTCTTCCATCTTTTTAAGTGAAGCATACTTTGGCATATGAAGCAAGAGAAGATGGATAGCCAAGCAAAACTTAGCATGTGTCTTTTCTAAATCCAAATTACATTGAAACATTACTTTTTAGACCTTGGTAAGTCTAGAGAACACCCAAAGAATATATTCCCTAGTCCTTCCTCCTTTATTATCCCTGTTTGAAACTTCATCCCTTTTTATCTTCCATCTGAAAATGACCTCACTTTGTCTACTAGGGAAAGATTCCCAACATTTCCAATTTAAAGTCTCTCTCTCTCTCTCTCTCTTTCTCTCTCTCTCTCCTTCTCCCTCTCCCTCTCCCCACCTCTGTATACCTTGTTTAAAAAACATTTGTTTCCTCAAAATTGCCATTAAATATGAAAGTGACATTTTCCCCATTCGTGTGGTCAGTGTTTCATGATTGTAAAACAAAACAAAAAAAAAAGAATCCTCTAGGATTCTTAGCAATCCTTTCAGAAATCTTGAGAACTACATTTCCATTTCATTTGTTGATAATTTTAAGTGTTCCTTTACATTTTGAGGACTCCGGATCCCAGGATTTTAGGCTGGGAATTAACATGGCAAAACACCCCTTTCCGAGGCATCCTAAAAAAGGAACATAGGAACTTGAAGAAGCAGTTTCCAGATAACATGGAAATAGCATAATTCATTATGTAAACAGATTTTCCCTGCCCTGGCTTGCATTATGATCAGGCATCTGCTAATTATGCCAGAGGGCAGGACTACAAAGGGCAATTTATATTCTGTTTATGGTGTCCTTGATTTGTTTCTGAGAACCAAAATAAGATAAAGGGTTACAGATGATTTAATTATGGACAGTCACTGCCTTCCCTTCCCCTGGTGGGTGTCAGGGTCTGTGGCTCTGTTTGCCCCACAGCAGGGTCCTGGGCACCCTAGGGAAGATTTCCAGGAACCCGTGAGCACAGACTGGCAGCTGGATTGCTTTCTCAGTCACTGACTGACACTGTGCTCAATACACTGAGAAATAAAATGAAACCTGCTGGTGGACTCCTTCTGATTAATTGCCTCCTCATTGTGCTCTGTTTACCTCGCTATCCATGTTTAAATAACCACTTCTCTAAAATATATTTTTAGTGAGCTTATTTTCCTTGCATAGCCTAAATTGTGTCTCACATCATGCACACACATGATGTATGTGTGTGTGGGTGTGTCTGTGTGTGCACGCGTGTCTGTGTGTGCATGCACACGCGCATATGACTTAGTTAAAACTCAACTGCCCAGCACCTGGGTGGCTCAGCCAGTTAAGCTCAGGTCATGTTCTCACAGTTCTTGAGTTCAAACCCCACATCAGGTTCTCTGCTGTCAGCATAGAGCCTGCCTCAGAACCTCTGCCCCCTCTCTCTGCCACTCTCTCTTCCTCAGAAATAGAAAAAAATAAACATTACAAACAAACAAAACAACTCAATTGTCAAGAGACAATGGGACACAGTGAGTTGCATCTTAGAGCAGGAGCCACGGGACCTGGACTTTGCTTTCAAATTTTGCTCTATTTGGCTGAGTGGCCTTGAGTAATCTCTTCTGCTTCATTCCCAAATTTGAAAAATAGGGTCAACGATGGATATTTCACAAGAATATTGCAGTTAATAGTGAACATAAAAATGTTCATAAAAAACTAAGAAGCCAGGGGCGCCTGGGTGGCTCAGTTGGTTAAGCATCCGACTTCGGCTCGGGTCATGATCTCACCGTTTATGGGTTTGAGCCCCGCGTCAGGCTCTGTGCTGACAGCTGGGAGCCTGGAGCCTGCTTTGGATTCTGTATCTCCCTCTCTCTCTGCCCCTCCCCGGCTTGTGCCTGTCTCTCTCTGTCTCTCTCTCCCTCAGAAATAAAATAAACATTAAAAAAAATTAAAACTAAGAAGCTATATAAGAAGGTAAAATCCAATTATCTTTGTAGTTCTTACTTATTTAAAGTTTATATATATGTCCGTCAGCTTAAGTGTATTTTAAGTATATTAAAACTTTGAATATTTACAACAACTCCTTGAAATAAATATTGTCATCCTCATCTGATGGATGGGAAAATGAAGTATAAAGAGGTTGGGTAACTTGCTAAAGATCACGCTGCAGTGATTTTGTTATAGAACCTGTGTTTTGACCATGACACTATATTCCCTCTTAGATAGTGCCTTGAGCAGGTAGACCTTCAAAAAAGAGAAAGAAGCAATCAGCTAAACATGGTAAATTACAGATAGTTAAAGATCCTTATTAAAAAGATTTTAGTACCGTTCTTTAACACACACAGCATCCTTAGCTATTAAAATAAGACTACCAACTTTCTAATTAATAGAATCTAAACCTTCATAGTTATTTCATACTTATTTTCAAGATTTATTTTCAACATCTGTGAGGTTTTGGTGGACCCTTTTTGTAGCTGTCCCCTAAGTAGCCATTCATTCAGAACAAACAAAAGTTTCACACCACCGGTCATAAATGCTGATGATTTTTTAAAATCTTTATGAGAAGCTTATTCACTTGTTATCGGAGTTATTTCATGTCTAATGTTAAGAATCTTTATTTTTGAGTTACCAAGTTTATTTTGAAACCTTTCCCATTTAGGCAGAAGAACACTTGGATTTTCATCTGTTCCCAATTTAAACAATATAACACACTTCCCATGCCCCAAAAAAGTCTGTTAGATATTTTTCCTCCTATATTTTTGTTTGTGGTTGGTGCACATGAATAGTCATAAAATGGACCTATTGCTTTCCGGGGCAAATCCTCTTAGGATTTTGGCATCTTAGGACCTGGGATACCACAGGTCCCTGCCTTTGGCACCAGTGAGGAGCCACACAGTTTGTGTCTTGACCTGTTCTGTTTTCATCTTCCTGTAAACATATTTCAGATGCCCCAGGCTGGGACATCTTTCTCTTGTCTGGTTTCACAGAATGACTTTGGAGCATTCAATTTGTCAGTACAGGGTTTTGCATTTGCTTACTACTCAGTGTGTGTGAGGGCAGCCCATGGGACACAGTGCATATAGACTCTGTTTTGGTACCATTGTGTTTCCATCTGATGGCACCTGGTGGCATTAGATGGGAGAAGAGAGTGAGGGATAGTCTGCCCTTCATCTCCAATTGCCTCCCCCATCCCACCCCGTCTCTCTGGAAACTTTGATATGGATAATTGGTCCTTTTCTACATTGTATAAATGTGAGATACAAAAATAGTTTTGAGCCTCTTTTTCAGAAACTATGGAGCATCCAGGCTTTCTCTGATTCCTTTAGCCCCTGGTTTACTAACTCTCTCTCTCTGACTAACACGGCATGTGGAGAGCGGTGGACATTTTCTGAATGTCCTCATTTCTTCTTTTAATGTTTTTTTTTTTCAACGTTTATTTATTTTGGGGACAGAGAGAGACAGAGCATGAACGGGGGAGGGGCAGAGAGAGAGGGAGACACAGAATCGGAAACAGGCTCCAGGCTCCGAGCCATCAGCCCAGAGCCTGACGCGGGGCTCGAACTCATGGACCGCGAGATCGTGACCTGGCTGAAGTCGGACGCTTAACCGACTGCGCCACCCAGGCGCCCCCTCATTTCTTCTTTTAATAAGCACCTACAGTTTGGGCTCATTGAATGAGAGACAGTCTCCTAATTTATTTAATCTCAGTTTTGGCTAATTTTGTCTCTCTTATTTTATTCCCATGTGAAATACTTTTTTCTATGGTTTCGTTGCTAAAAATTCTGTGCAATAATGACAGCTGTTTAACAGTTTAAATTTTTGTTTAAAGGGAAGATGGCTTACATGCTATGCAAAATGTTAACTGTCAACCTCAGAGAAACAGGAGATGTTTTAAAATAGTCTATGTGAAGTTGCTCTGGGTGGAAGATGTTTGCTTCTGCCTAGTGTAATAAATATTTACCAACCATTTCTCCATTCAGCCCCCTTTGGGGAGCAATCCAAACCAGCTTCCTCAGATTTCCATTACAGCTGTGTCCTGAAACTGTTATTCTCACAAGCTCTCACATCACATTTATTGCAGCTGCATATTCCTCTCAGCAAAAAAAACAAAGTAAACCTTAAAATACGTAAAATCCGTATTATTCTGGTACCAACTTACCTAACAATATTGTCTACAATAGAGAAAACTTTTTCTTCCTAAGGAAAGAACACTTTGCACATTATCCATGGGTGGGGCCTGGGAAATGGGTCCTGAGGTTAAGTTATCTCTGGTTCCCGGACATATATAATTCCTTTTCTGACAAGTTCATTTGTAATGTACAATACACATGGATAAGCTATCGGTCACGTGAACATTTAAAGGAAGGCTGAAAAAAAAAAAAAAGAACCTGTTGAATGAGAGATCATTAATCTTTTACAACGAGGTTTCAAAGTATATTCAGAGCATATTTTGGTCCTGCTCCCTGAACGTTACATTGAGAACATCTGGTCTTTGTGGGAGAGCATGAAATATTAAGTCCAGGTTTCCAATAAGGAAAACAAAATAGAATGTCATTGAACTCAGTAAACAAATATTTGAATATATCGGGTGTATACAATAAAGTATATTTCAAAAGTAACTCGACTGTTCAATTTTTGTTATATAGAGGAATTGAACCAAACTCCATTTCCTTGCCTACCCAGGGGCCACTAGGCAAGGGCCTAAGTAACAGCAACCGCGACATCGAGAAAACAAAAGAGTTTAATTAAACATATCTGCCCTCTCCACCTTATCATATAATGAACAGTATTAAGCCCACATGTGCCAAGTTCATACCCATCTCCCATACGAATTTTAACTGAAGGAAAATAATAGAAACTGGAATGTAAAAACCACTCTCACAGACAAGAAATACATCTTTTTGATGAAAAATGAAAAAGAAATTCAAAGCAGTAGGTGGGGTTTGCTGTCTGGAAGCAAGTGGGGACTGATGGCAGTTTGGGCTCTAGCGGGTCATAAAAGCTAAGAGCAATATGGGAGATGGGACGAAGCAAAAACTAAAACTAGGAGCTGCAATGGGGTTCTCCGTCCCAGGAATACAAGCTCAGAACAGGGGCGGCCACCACTTAGTGAACAGATGATTAGAGCTTTTGTAAAACTGTATCACTAGGGGGATAGGAGGAAGTAAACAGATCCTAGAAATCAGGACAGAGTCTATGCCACCCTTGAACCTGATATCTGGATTTGCATTATTTACGGAATTTCTGTGGGATAGAGGCCCTAAGACACCCTACAGATGATGTCAGACTTCCAGTGCAGATGAACCTGGAAACCAAGGTTCCAAGATTCATGAAGAACACCAATTTTGGAACGACAGCCATGAGATGAAATCAATCTAATAAAATGAAAATATAATAAACCAATACGAAAGTTAACCTAAAATATGTATGTGTTGAGTTCTCAAAGAGATGTAAGAAGGCATAACAAAACAAAAATATAAAACATAACATATGAACAAAGAACACAGAAAAAGCAAACAGTGAAGTAAAAATACCTCAAGTAATAACAGTAACTGACAACAAATCAAACAAACAAAGAAATACAAAATATCTACACCGGACCCCAAAATAGAGACAATTACTGGACAGGGAGAAAATAGTGAGGTATTCTGCTAGAACACTGCAGAGGGATAAAGAGATTTAAAATAGAAAGAGCCGTTAATAGTGATAGAAAATGGTTTGAGAGGACTCACAGGGACTCCAAAAAAGAGAATAGAGGAAATGGCAGAAAAGCAATCGTTAGAAAACGAGTAGCTAATTATTTAAAATAAATTTTTGTTTATTTTAATTTTTTTTTTCAAAATTGATTACTTAGAGAAAGAGAGAGAGAGGGCTGGGGAGGGGCAGAGAGAGGGAGAGAGAGCATCCCAAGCAGGCTCTACACTGCCAGCCTGGAGCCCGATGCAAGGGCTCGAACTCACGAACTGTGAGATCATGACCTGAGCCAAAATCCAGAGTTGGATGCTTTACCGACTGAGCCACCCAGGCACCCCAATTTTTAAGATTTTTAAAAAGATATGAGTATTCCAACTGTGAACACAGAGTGCCAAGCGGGTCAAACAAAAACAAAGCCACGTTTAAATGCATCCTCGTGAAAATGCAGGTTCTTAGAGATGACGAGAGAAATCTCACAGAGTACAGTAACTCCCCTTATCTGAAGTTTTGCTTTTGCATTTCCTGATGGCGATCAACCACAGTCCAGAAGTAGATGATCCTTCTTCTGATGAATCGTCAGGTCAATGGTAGCCCAACTCCATCACAGTGCCTGCATCACTGCACCACACCTCATTTTATCATCTCACACCAACACAAGAAGGGTGAGTGCAGTACAGTGAGATATTTTGAGAGGGAGAGAGACCACATTCACATAAATTTTGTTAAGTAAATGGTCGTAATTTTTCTATTTTATTATTAGCTACTGTTAAATCTCTCATGCCTAATTTATAAATTAAACTTTATCATAGGTATGTACGTATAGGGAAAAAAAAAACATGGATATGGAGTTCAGTACTCTCCGTGGTTTCAGGCATCCACTGGGGGGTCTTGGAACACACAGAATTCTAATGTTATGTCTTCAAGTTAGCCCATCATTTTCTTTTGTGATACCTAACCACTATTAATCCCTCCCTGTGTATTTTTTGTTGTACGTTTCATCTCCGGAAGTTTGATTTAGGTCCCTTTATGTCTCTATTTAACTTTTTGAATATTGGGATGCAGCTATAATAATTGCTTTAAAATTCTGGTATACTAAGTCTAACAACAGTGTCAGTACTGGGTTAATTTCACCTGAATGATTTATCTCCTCATTATGAATCAAATTCTCCTGTGTGTTTGCATGCCTGATAAGTTTTTATTTGAATTCGGTTTTTTGAATGCTGGATATTTTGTATTCCTACAAATATTCTTGAGCTCTATCTGGGATGCATTTAGGTTACTTAGAAACAGCTTGATTGTTTTGGTCTCACGTTAAGGATTTGTTGGGTAGAACTGGAACGGTGGTCCATCTAGAGCTATTCATCCCGTACGACTGGTGCAAGACCCTTCTCTATACTTTAACAAATGCCCTGTGAGATTTTCCAGTCTTCTGGACACCATTCTCGGTCCTTTGTGGGCATCAGGCACTATTACTTCTAATCCTTCTGGTTGGTTCAACAGCTCTAGCATCTAGTACTTTTCCCACATGCGTTGGTCGGCCAGAATTCTGCTGAATACAACCCCCTGCAGATCTCCAGAGTTCTCTAGCTGTGTAACTCTCTCCTTTCAGGTAATCAGCCCTGCATTGTCCAGCTCCCCTGCTGTCCCGGGACGATCGGTTCTATCTCCTCAGCTCAAGGAGGCTGCCAGGTTCTACATGGGTTCCCCTTTTCTTCACCTTGTCTTGGAAACTCTCTCAAAACGGTAAGCTCAGGAAATCATAAGGCTGACCTTACTTGTTTCTTTTCTCGTGGATATCACTGTCCCTTGATATCTGATATCTCATGTCTTGAAAACCATCCTTTCCTATATTTTGTTCATGTTTTTAGTTGGTTCAGGTGGGAGGGTAAATATTGGTCCTTGTCATTCCATGTGGGCTGAAAGTGGAAGTCTAATGTTCTCAGTAAGTCTTTAATTTCAGTTATAACATTTTTTTCTAGAATATTTATTTACTAATTTTTAAACATTTGAATTAATTGACTTTATTCTTTAGAGTGTTAGACGTCTACAAAAAATGAACATTAAGTACAGAGAATCTTGTATATAACACCCCCCACCCCAGAATTTCCATTATTACTAACATAATATGTTAGTGTACTGCATTTATTTTAATTGATAAAAGGTGTTGATAACTTATTGTCGATTAAAATCTAGCGTTTACTTTCGGGTTCACTCTTTGTGCTATGCAGTTCTATGAATTTTGAAAAATGTATGATTTCATGAATCTGCCATTATAGTATTACACAGAATAGTTTCGTTGCCCTAAAAATCTTCTGCGCTCCACCTGTTCATCTCTCTCTTGCTCTCGTCCCTGAATCTCTGACAACCACGAACCTTTTTGCTGTCTCTATACTTTTGTCTTTCCCAGAATGCCATACAGTCGGAGTCATACAGTGTGTAACCTTTTCAGACTGGCTTCTTTCACTTACAGTGTGCTTTTAAGATTCCTCCAAGTCTTTGCACAGCCTGATAACTCATTTCTTTTTATGGCTGAATCATACCCTGCTGTACGAGTGCATCACAGTTTAGCCACCTTAGTTGTCCCCCAGTTTGGGCAATTGTGAATAAACCTACCCCAAACATCCATGTGGATGCTTTTATGTGAGCGTGTAAGTTTGCGACTCGTTTGGTTAAATACTTAGAATTGCTCAATCACAGGGTAAGTTTTGTAAGTGTGGTTTCATAAGAAATGGCCAAACCGTCCCCCAGTGTGGCCGGCCGTGCCGCGTTTCTGTCCTGCCAACAATGAATGAGAGGCCCTGTTGCTCCACACCCCCGTTAGCATTCGGGGCTGTTAGGGTTTGGATTTTTGCCAATCTAAAAGGTGTGTAGTGGTATCTCATCGTAGTCGTTTGAACTTAGTTGTTTTAATCTTATAATGACATCTAATATTGAACATTTCTTCACAGCTTATTTGCTGTCTGTATAGTTTCTTTGGTGAAGTGACTGTTCAGATCTTTTATCCATTTTTTCAGTTGCGTTGGTTGTGTTCTTATTATTGAGTTTTAGTGGCTCTTTGTATATTTTGGATACGAATGCTAATTTTTTAAATAAGTTGATGCTTTACCTTTGGGGATGCTGGGAGGTCTAGGTGGAATGCGGGTCACCATCGACCAGAATTGTGTTTGCTTCTATCATTCTCCACACTTTAATTTCTTAGCTTGACGTTATCTAGACATCTCTGCTGTAGTAAATTCAAATACTAAACTCAAACGAGGGCAATCTGTGATTGCACATTCTTGAGGAACATTTTGTTTTTCCTCCTATCCCGCGCTGAGACCAACCCTGATAAATGCCCCTGCCTGCTATTTCCCTATTGCAGTGGATGAGCTTTCTGGTCCTTTCACTAAGGGTACTTCTCTTTAAGGTCTTCAGCTTCGTGCTGGAATTTCTCTCGTCTTGCTTAGGCGCAAGGCCTATTGTCTGAAACCACTAAGCTTTTGAAACCCAAACCTCTGAGTGAGGTAAATCAGCAAATTTTACCAGGATAACTGCAGCCTCGTGTTCAACTTGAGTTACCACTTTTGTTTTCAACGCTTTCTTAGCTTTTTGTTTCGGAGGCGCTCTCCAACTTCATCAGGAGGGCAGCTGTGACACGCAAAGGGTAGTTTTGTTATGTTTACCCTTCCTTTCTAGACTTTTTTACTGAGTGTTTTAATTATGTTTAATCTATACACTGCCCAAAACAGGTTATAGAAGGTTACAGCAGCATGCTTTCAAGTTATTTTTCACAAAGCAAACAGCCTATCTAAATATCTGCTGGTTGTCTCCAAAACGGAACTCCAAGAAAGCGTTCCACTCAAGAAAATAGTACTTTTCTTGTTTATCTCTGTTGAGAGATCTGCAGCTGGTTTCTTTGTACCCCTTCAAAATCCTTATACAGGGTGGATATTCAATAGAAGTTGGTTGAGTAAAAATACTCTAAAATTGAACGATGAAATAAATGAAATCTGTGGCTGACCATTGATGCAGCTAAGCCTGATAGACCTTTGCAGTGAGGTTCACTTCTAAGCCAAGAGGTTGGATTTTCACAAGTAATTAAAAATACAGCCCTCAAATACAGCTGGGCATTTCTATTTGGGGAAGAGCTTGTGAGGCTTAGGAACAATGTTATATATTAATTCCCTGGGAAGGCTTGGTATACAACTACCATACAGGTGTTTCCTGTTGAGAGTCCAAGTTCCCATACAACAACTCAGAGGACAGCTGAGAACAAAACTTAGCCTACTTAATTGCATTTGCCCAGTGGTGCTGCATAAAAAGTCACTGACCAAAAATAACATGTTTAAGTAATGTTCAAGTTGAGATACAAACCAGCAGCAGTCAGGAAATTCAAAATTAAATCTGATCTCCACCCTTCACTTGCCTCATTGTGCCCAGGCAGCACCAAGGTCAGAAATTAATTGGAGATACTGCAAAATACACAGCCTGCAATATTTCAGCTCGGTGAGGTCACAAGGAAAACTCAGTTAAAGCCTTATTAGAGCAGTTTACAGGAGCACATTACTGTGAATATGAAATTAGAGTCTTGCCTTGATGGATGTGTCACCTACCCAAGGTAATTTGTTGGGAATAATTTGAAAATGTAAGTGAACATAATTAAGCTTCTGTTTTATGGTAGTCTGGTCATTTGTCTCCAGGTGCACTCATCTCTCTAGATGTGACATTGCAAACGCCTAGAATATAATGAGACCCCTTTTAGTCACTCAGTTTCAATATGTGGGCAACTGTGAATTAGAATTGACAGTAAAGCTGGAATTAATATTTTTATCCACATTTTTTCTTCTGTGGAACCATACATTTAGGATAAAATCTCAAGGGACATATCACCATGAAAATCAGTTGCGCATAGCAGGATATAATATAGGGAAACCCTTGCCAATCTTCCCCAAAATGAAAGAGGCCAAACTCAGCTGGCATTATAAATGCCCACCTCATTGCTAAACTAGATTAGATTATTAGACTGCCCCTTAGATATATTTGTATTTTCTTTTTAGCTATCTTTTGAATTCCAGGCCAAACTCATTAATTTCCTTCAATTTTAGTAGACACTGTTGCTTCGTGCTAATTAAACTATTTTCTTTGAATAAAGAAAGCAACCTATCTCTTTTCAAGAAAGATTAAGAAAGAGAGTAAAGGGAAATAGCTGTAGAAAATCCCAGACAGCACCAGGAATGTGATTTGTTTTCATTTATCGCGTAATCATCTACAGTATGCCAATCAAAGGATATAATTTACTTTATACTTAAGATTCTAATCCTACTTACCAAGATCAACACTGAAGATAATATATCACTAATCCAGAATAGCTACTATTTTCTGAGGTACAGTTTGCAATTTTTCATTTCATTATAGAATTTAAACTAGAATAAATTATTTTGAATTTAAACTGTATTTATTTAATTAGTTATTATATCCGCATTCATCGTTCCAAAAAACATTTACAGAACTTTAAAAAAAGACTTTAATTAATAGTCATATTTATAATATATCTTGCAAAGTGACAGTGAACATTTCTAACAAAGTCACTGCACTCCAATTTGCATCCATTCATGGATGTTGCCACTGCCTATCTTTCTTAGTGTGGACGAGAAAATTAAGAGAAAAAAATACAATAATAGTAGATATTCCTTTAAAAGTCAGTTACTGGGGCATCAGGGTGGCTCAGTGGACTAAGGGTCAGACTCTTGATTTCGGCTCAGGTCATGATCTCACAGTTCCATGAGTTCAAGCCCTGCATCGGGCTCTGGGCTGACAGCAAGGAACCTGCTTAGGAGTCTCTCCGTCTCCTTCTTTCTCTGCCCCTCCTCCGCTTGCACTTTCTCTCTCTCTCTCTCGAAATAAATAAGTAAACTTAAAAAAATAAAAGTCAGACAGTTACTGAAGGATCTATCATAGCCACTAGCTGAGGAAAGGAACAGGTAAGCCTTGGTGCTGCCGTAGCCTACTGCACCGTCCTGGGGAATCCTGAGACGGCTGGACAAGTCCTGGGGAATTCCGAGGGGGTTAGACAAATTGAAAGCATAGTTCCTGGCTGGTTTGCCAACGATGTTGCCAAACAAACTCAAATAAACTTGTTGTAAGAGAAGCCAATAATTCAAGAAATGAAGGTTTGGAAAAGAGAAAGGGAGAAATTTATTTGGCGTGCCAGCAGCTGGGGGAGGTAGCAAGCTCAAGACTTAACAACTGACCTCGCCACCCACAAGATGGACACCTAGAGTTTTAGAGAAAGGTTTGGGGGGGGGGCGGGTATGTGCAAAAGGGCAGGTAGAAAGGATGTGATCATGAGTGGGGGTTGGTATGTGTTCAGTGGTGACCAAGGGCAGGGAATGGGATGTGTGGGGTGTGGTCTTCTAAGGCATTCCGTCGCTATCAGGGCTTTTCTGGTCTGGCAGATGGAATGTTCAAGTCATTGCAAAATGTCTTCATCAATGCCTCAAGAAAGTGCGATAAGAAACAATGGGTTTTAGTTACAGCTTGAGTTAAGTGGATCTTGTCTATTACTGGTTTTAACTGTTGCCGTCTATAGTTGAGTAAGAGGGCTTGTTGACAATACTATGTAAGGAAATAGGTTTTATTACTCTACAAGAGATTTTTAACTATAAATCTAAACTTGTTTTGGCATCAGATATGTTTACTTATTACATTACACGTGTGGTTTTGACTTCTAGCGTCACTGTGTTTATTTTTTTCTCAAGAGATCTGGGAGAAGGGCTCATTATGAGGTCATGTGGTGTTGCTAGGCACATCGGTTCGGTATTCAGACATTCTGGTTCTTCTAGAAACTTTCCAGTTCTCTGACTTTCCTATTCAATTTTTGTCAATTGCCTTCTATGCTTCCAAACAGCAGACAAGCACACAGTGATAAACTCTATTGAAATGGTTAGTTCCCTCACTACCAGGGGATTACATAAGAACAATTCAGTATTCACCATTTTCAGGCACAAAGGAAGAACAAAAGCCCACCCCAAACGTGACCTGCTGCACAAAATACCTTTTGTTATCAACTTAAGTGCTCTTCTGAATTCTCAAACCAGCCATTGATAGATTTTCTTTTTCCCACATACATAATTTATAAGTCATCTAATTAATTTTTCATAAGTTAAACAACTGTGAATATTAGTTCCTGGCTTTCATAAGTGACAAAAATTAATTCTTTCCCCAGATCCACTTGAAACGCATCCTTTCCTGTCTCCAATACCATACAGAGCAGAGACTTGAATATTTGTAGCCTTAAGTTGAGGAGCAATCTTAAGAGTCCCTGACCAACAAAAGCTTCCACACTGTGAGCAAGTCTTAGCAGAAGATTGCTTAAGGGGAAATCCTATACCACATGATATATCACTGACCTTTCTCCTCTGTCCTTGTTACACAGAGAACTGAACCCCTCCTCTGTCTCCATTTATAAAATATTTGACAATGACTGATAGTTTTATTTTTTCATAGCTGTCATTGCATTAAAATGTAGTTGCTCTTACATGGAACACTGGAGAGCACAGAGTCTAAAAGGAGCAGGGAAAAAATATGCACAAAACCCTCATCTGTCAGGAAGCATCAAGATTGGCGACCTGGTATTATGACTGACTTTGAAACTCCTAATATGTAATAAGAATGAGGAACAGTCATACACTACAACAAATAGAATTATTTAAAATGCAAACCTAGGCTGTCCTCCTGGCTTCTGGACTGAAGGGGGAGATAAAGATGTGGGGCCGCATCAAAAGGTCTTGATGACTTTTCTCTTTACACATTGGTCAGAGACAAGATTGAACCCCTCAGCTTGAGATCAAATGAGAGGCTAGTATGAGAACAGAGCCCAGCCTCAAGAGGTAAGTGGAAACCCACATGGTCTTAAAATATGTGTTTATGTTCAAGAAGACCCCTATTCTTGCCTTTTCTTTCTAAAACCAAATCGAGTTGACACCCCCTATGTGTCTCTTGAATCTGTTTACTTGTTCCATATCCACAGCCACTACCTGGGTTTGGCCACCATTATTTCTTCCCTAGGTTTCTTCCCCCGCTGCCCCATTGTTAACCAGACAGCCCGCCTCCCCTGTCCCTACCTTCTTACAGCAGTAATCTTCCTACACCACAAAATGAACCATGTCACTCTCCTGCTTAAAACCCTTTCTTAGCTCCCCATTGCCCATAGGGTGAACTCTCAAGTTCTTAACATGGCTTATCAGGTCCTGTGTGAACTGGATCCTGCTGCTTCCCTCCCCCCGCCCAGCTTTGAGGCTCTACAGGGCCCCGGCAACCACTGCTGTGCTCTGGTCTGGAAAATTCCTTCCTGAACTTTGCACTTGGCCAGCTCTTCGTCAGAACCCAGGCTATGACACAGTTTTTTCTGGGATAATTTCTGACCTCCTCAGTCTGGGTTAGCTGCTCCTGCCGTATGTATTTCCTTATTGTTCTTTTTGCTCTCTCTCATAGCGTATGTACATTGTGGTGCATTCAAATTTGCCACCTTAGTTATTATTTGTCTGTTTTACCCACTAGACCTAACATGTTTTGTGGTCAAGGGCCATGTTCACTGTGTTAAAGGCAGGGCTTAGAACAGTGTCTGACTATAGCAGGTGCTCATTAAATTTGGAAGGGTGAGGGAGAGATGAAGAAGAGAGCCTAGAGAAATCAAAGTCAAATTGTGTTAAGGAGATACCTGTCCTATCAGGGAAGGCTCAAATGAATCAGGAAATAAAACTCAAAGGAAAATCATGTAATAGTATACAATTGCCATTATTGATTCTTATCACTGACACTCTTGGCTAATAAAATATATTTGAATTTATTAGACTGTCATATCTCACTTTTTCTGACTCTTAAGCCTCTTTCACAGTATGATCTTGTATATGATCTTGTGAATTCTTTTCAAATTAAAAAAAAAATCATTTCATATTTTCATGTGGTAAAGGAGAAAGAAGTGGCCTTTAATAAGAAAACAAAATATTTCATTTTTATAATGTTTACTTATTTTCCAGAGAGAGACAGAGCGTGAGCAGGGAAGGGGCAGAAAGAGACGGAGACAGAATCCGAAGCAGGCTCCAGGTTCTGAGCTGTCAGCACAGAGCCTGATATGGGGCTCAAACTCACCAGCCGTGAGATCGTGACCTGAGCTGAACTCTGTTGCTGACCAACTGACCAAGCCACCCATGTGCCCCCAAAATATTTCATTTTAAGTTAGTTTATTATTATAGATTTATTATTGAGCTTATTTATAACATTGCATAATATTCATTATAATTAAAGAAAATTCCTGATTTTTTCCATTTAAGTGATGCATGCTTATTGATTTATTTTAAATTAATAGTGTAAAGAGAAACATTACTTGTTAACTACCAATTTCATTTAATTACTTGTTATGTGTGGTTTGGGAGATCAAATATTTACTAAAATACATTGAAAGTTAACTATGTG
This sequence comes from Herpailurus yagouaroundi, assembly GCF_014898765.1. NCBI lineage: Eukaryota > Metazoa > Chordata > Mammalia > Carnivora > Felidae > Herpailurus > Herpailurus yagouaroundi. Next base: position 31,108,366 of record NW_024412405.1, read on the forward strand.
TTATGACAACAACAGATATAAAACTTCTAATGAATTTGGAAATTCTTTACTTAGAGCTAAAAAAATAATCTAGTTAATGCTTACTTTTTTTTAATGATGATGTTAAAAACTCCAAATAGTGATCTGAAAATGACAAACTAAAGAGATACTTTTTTCATTTAAAATAAAATGTCAAACTGGATATAATTTTTACTACATCTTCTCTTTATAACATGGGTTCAAAGTACTAGTAATATCTTGATGTCTAATAGGGTTTTGATCAAACGTATGAAACTTTCAGATTATAAAGATCATTATAAGCAAATTTCGCAGAATTATTACCATTTATGCCACACACACACTTTTCTTAGCATAATACAATGAAATTTGCTTCACATCCTAATAGTGCATTGTACATGTTCCTGGTCAGAATGGGATCTTCCATGTGGTGATTCAGGGACTTGGGTTGTTTCTATTTTGTGACCCTTCCATTCACTTTAAGACCTAAGAATCCTCTGCCTGTGGCTGGTTGATGAAGAAAAGGAACAAGAAAAGCCACACTATCTACAGGTGAGAACAAGTCAGCTGATCATGTCGGGGTACAAAGGGGGCTGGGAAATGTAGTCCTTGGCTCAGTAGCTGTCTCTTAATGTCAAGTTTGGAAGAAGAAGCATGAATATTTGATGGATGATTGATATCTGCTGAAAAGAAAAGAATGGGTAGGGGGAAGCCTAGATACACATAGCTCATTTAATGTGTTGTTAAAGAATGTGACTTTAGGGGCGCCTGGGGGGCTCAGTCGGTTGAGCGTCCACCTTCGGCTCAGGTCATGATCTCATGGCTTGTGAGTTCGAGCCCCGCACTGGGCTGTGTGCTGACAGCTCAAAGCCTGGAGCCTGCTTCAGATTCTGTCTCTCTCTCTCTCTCTCTCTGCCCCTCCCCTGCTGGTTCTTTCTCTCAAATATAAATAAGCATTAAAAATTTTAAAAAGAATGTGACTTTAGGGTGCCTGGGAGGCTCAGTCAGTTAAGCATCCCACTCTTGATTTTGGCTTAAGTCATGATCTCACAGTCGTGAGATCAAGCCCTCCATTGGGCTCCGTGCCAGACTCTGTGCTGGGCGTGGACCCTGCTTAAGATTCTCTCTCTTCCTTTCCCTCTGCCCCCCTCCCCACGTGCTGTCTTTCTCTCTAGAGAAAAATAATAAAAATAAAAGAACGTGACTTTATTCTATCAGTAGCAAGTTTGTGTCATTTCTTGATAATATGATACTGCTTCCTACAGAAAGGGATTTTGAAAGTACTTCATGTAGACTTCCCACTCAAATGTGTTATGTACCGCATTCTAACACACAGAGTGAACCAGTGGGTGAATATGCAATTGCCAAATTTGCTTGTTTCGATACAATCATTTGATAAAAATTTTCCCAAATATTAAATGCATATATTTCTCATCAAAATTTTGCCATTGATTGGACAATCCATAGCTCTGCATTGGTTCTTTTAGAACAAATAAAACCACCCATTCACTGATAGTGTACATGGGAATGTTACCATATCCCTGGTGTTTCACAGTCAATAACTGCCAAGTAAGACCCAGACAAGTATGTCTTCACAGCTCAAATTTGTGTTTGTACACTAAAAAGAGAACATTGAACTATCGTATCAGGAAGGTAGTGTACCTGTTTTCTGCTTACCATAGATTTTGGGTACTTTTTTTAATAATGATTATGGACAAACGTGAGACATTATACATCAGACAACATTCTTCAAGAAAGCAATACCTTCTCAAATCCCTCTCACGCTTAGAATCTCTCTGACTTCCTCTTCTGCCATCAGGAGAAAGCTCTGTGGTTTTGAAGAGCTTGTGTGTTAGGTTCAGACCGCTCAGCAATCTCCCTCGTGTAAGGTCGACAACTTAGTAACCTTAATGACATCTGTGAAATGCATTTCCCCGTGTGACATAACCACAGGTGTAACACCCAGCAGCGGAGGTCATGGCGGCCACGGGAGGATTCCACCGCACACAGTAGGGATGGAGTTTCTAACACTTCTCACTGTATGCTTTCTAGTGTTTATTACTTTATGGGCCAACAAGAAACTCCTCCTGAGGTCCAAGTCTCAGTTGTCATGCATGCCACAAGTATCGGCCTGCATTTTGTGGGTTAGTACTACTTATCCCCAAGCAAGCATGAATGAGGGTGTTTCTTCTCTGTGCTATACAGGGAACATACTTCTCTCCAACTTACACTAATGAACATTAAGAGGCTTCTTGGAGACTGCCTGCCATTCCATTTGTTATTTTGGTTGTAGGAGAACTTTTTTGTTTCCAGCAACAACAGAAGCCATTCTATCACTGCTTACCACATGATCCCGTTTTATTGTTATCATTATATTGCTGGTATTTAGGTAGCTAGTTTGTTCATCTATTTAAGTTTTTTTTTCTTTCCCCATTAAAATGTAAGCTTTATTAGAAGAGGAACTTTGTTTTTTCAATACTGTATCTCCTATGTCTAGAACTGCAACTCAACAAATATTTGAATAAACCAATGAATTAATTTACATAGGGTCTTCTTGTTCCAGTTCTACATTTGTATGACTCTTGCTTTAATGAGTATGTGACTGGGAAGACTGAACACAAAAGGGTTAATCTCTCATGTATGCACGTGACTTTGGGACTTTACCTTTCCAAGCCTCTGTCTATTCTTTTTTTTTTTTTTCAAATGTTTTTATTTATTTTTGAGATGGAGAGAGACAGAGCATGAGCAGGGGAGGGGCAGAGAGAGAGCGAGACACAGAATCTGAAGCAGGCTCCAGGCTCTGGGCTGTCAGCACAGAGCCTGACGTGGGGCTCAAAGTCACAGACTGTGAGATCATGACCTGAGCTGAAGTCGGACCCTTAACCAACTGAGCCACCCAGGCGCCCCTGTCTATTCTTCTGTAAATGAGGATCCTCCTGGCTTGTGAGCACTGAAAGCATTACTATTCCCTATCTTTCTTATGATGGTCCAAGTAACTGGCCCCTTAACTAGTTTGTACATTCATTCCAACCCACGCTTCACACTGTTGCTAGGGTTATCTTAAGAAAAAATACTCTGCTAGGCCCTGTGTGAACTGGCTTCTTTCCCTGTCCCGGCCCTCTCTGTGGGACTCTCACCAATACCTCACTGGCTCTCATGTCCTTCAAGAAACTTCTCTGTCCCCAGCCCATTCTCTCTTCTTCCAGTTCTTTCCTGCTCATCTTTTACATTGCAGAACTTTCTCAAATCAAATGAGAGCCCCTGGTCTCCTAGTGTCCTTCTTTATAGTTAATAGCATGTCTCACATTTCAATTACATGTATGTTTATATTTATTTAGATCGTATACACTGTAGGATTAATATCTGTCTCACCCTCGCTATGAGAGTGAAGACCACATTGTTTTACCTATTATCGTATCTTAGTAACTATCACATTATCAGGTACATTCAAGGTCAATACATATTTATAGAATAAAGGAACAAGTGATCTCCTGGCACACAGAAAGCCCTCAATAAGGGAAACTTTATGACAGAAATGGTGGTAGTTCTTTTAACATTGACCAGAAGGGTCAAGTGAAGGAGGCCATACAGTCAGATCTCTAAATGGTCTAGTGTCTCAAATCCTTCTCCTGCAAGCAGAGAACTAAACTTGGGGCTTCCCAATACACCTGCTGTGAGCCCTCCTACTAACACTCCTAGTCCAACAGTCTGATTTTCAAAATTCCTCTCTCTGACCCTGCCATGGCCGTCTACCTCCTCCTGCCTATGTTTCTTACAGCTCTCACTTCCTGTTGGCTTTCTCAGGATACCACATCCTGATTTCTATGTTTTCACCTCAGTCTGGTAATCTTAAAATGGCTTTCTCTGATGACATCCTGGCTTTCTAGGGTTTAAAATCTTGCCCTAGACTCTCACTAAAGACGTGCACTATAGCTCCCCAGCATGAATACTATAATGAAATGGAATAATAGCAACGAAACGCAATATTCTTCTTTTGTAAAACAGAGCAGTAGGAATGCTGCCTGGTGTCTAACAGATTTGATAGAACTCGTGATATCACACCGACATATTTCATAAAAGCACTTATTCATACTTCTCTTTTTCTACATTTAAACATTTCTACATTTAAACATGTGTTTAAACTTTTTTGTTCCCCATCTACTTTATACTGACTCTTACTAAATATTATCTTTTTTAGATTGGACAATTTTCCCAAGGTCATCTTGTATTTTATTCCTGGTTTCTGGAACTTTAAAATTGTCACTAGTTTATTAAATCTGCAAATTTGATGGGCAAATTCTCAATTCCATTTTCTAGTAGATTTATTCATTGAAATTGCCATGCATCAGATTAGTATGTCTACTTAAAATTTAGAGAAGATCAATTATGTTAAATATTTCAGATATTTGAAAACAGGTTTGGAGAATAGTCTGACAATAGTAAAATATTCTGTCTCTAGAAATATATCTGAATTGGCATCCCATCAGATTTCAATCTAGACTTGACAAAATATAAGAAATGTTATTTAAGGAATATATAAGGAATATTATAATATATAAGGAATATTATAATATATAAGCAATATTATTCTATCACTTACAGGATTAGATTAACTGACATATGATGTGTTTTTTTTTTTCTTTTTCTTCTTTTTTTTAACTCTGTGATTTTATGAGCCTTTACTGGATCTACAGGATTTTCAGTCTGTGATTTAAATTCATTTGTTTGCCTCCACGTAATTCTATTTAACACCCAACAGTTTCCATCCTAATGTAGCATACTGCTTTAACGTTCTTTTAAAATATCATTTTAAAATCTCAAATGTATAAAGGAAAATAGATGTATATTTTTAATGCTGGCTTAGGTACATATTCCACTTGAAGTTTACATGGCAAGTACAAGAAGATAACTTCCGTCACTTCAGAAAGACCGTCGTATCTTTGATAAGGAAACAAGGAGCCAAACTGCATGCTGGGATGTTGTGTCTTGAAAACAGTCCGTGTTTTCATCCAGAGTCATCTGAAGAGACACACAGCCAGCTGCAGACCTGTCCCAAGGCTGAGAAGAGCCTTCCAGAGAACCCTAATAAGGCTGCTGCCCACAGTCCAGGGGGTAATGGCTGACCTCTGACCCCGCCTGACAGCCAGCACTCTTGTCATCCTGCTGGGCCACAAGTCAAATTAGGCTAAAATTACTCTGCAGACAACAGGCTGCAATTATACATTCAAGCCCCAGAGTCTGGAAGGAGGGAGACGACCGTGGCTGGAAGGGGATGAGGAGAAGTCAAAAAGTCACCAGACAAACCGCTTTTTGATACTTTGCTCCAGGAAAGCATAGCTATAATGTGTGCTCCCTGAAGAAGAGAATCAAACCACCCTGAAGAGCGACAGTTGTCTTATTCAAAATACCACGAAGATATTACTTTCGTGGACTTTGGTAGATGGATACACAGGTTATATGACTATCTAACAAACAAACAATAAATGAATAAGCGATGATAATAAGGGATGAGATTAGGACTCAGAGAGATATGACAGACCGTCATAATTTTCAGTATGGTTTAGTAGATCAACTTCTTTGTTTTTGCTACTTAGTTTGTATAGAGTCTAGGAACTGTTCATTAGAGCAAGTCACAGTTATTTTGAACAAATATCTCTAAAGCTCTAGTTTTAAGTATGCAAAATATTTTCCCCCAGCAAACTGAGTAGGCTGAACATTACAGAAATACCAATAAGAGTGGGTCTGTCCTGGCTGCCTTTGAGATTGCCTGCAACATTATTGGCACCCCCTACCCTCTCTATCCAAAGTTAGAGATTTACTACATAATTTAGAGTTTTCTCAGTGATGAGATAATTTGTATTTGTTTACCAAATTTCTGACATTTGCTTGTACTGCATCTGTCTCAATGCCTTTAGGGGTAAACACCCACTTCCTCATGGGGCAGTTCGTGTCATCGCGGAACGCACTATTAATATCTTCCCCATGTTAAAACGAAAGCTTTGCTTTAGTTATCATATATTGGCCCAAACTCTATACTTTGCATACCATTCTCTGGCCGCATTCCACTTGGAAAATCTTTTAATATTTAAAGATATTCTAGGGGCGCCTGGGTGGCGCAGTCGGTTAAGCGTCCGACTTCAGCCAGGTCACGATCTCGCGGTCCGTGAGTTCGAGCCCCGCGTCAGGCTCTGGGCTGATGGCTCGGAGCCTGGAGCCTGCTTCCGATTCTGTGTCTCCTTCTCTCTCTGCCCCTCCCCCCTTCATGCTCTGTGTCTCTCTGTGTCAAAAATAAATAAACGTTAAAAAAAAAAGAAATTAAAAAAAATATTTAAAGATATTCTATAATACTACTGTCCCCACCTTAACACTCTCTGTTTATTTTCTCTATGACATGATTTCGTCCCCTTTAGCAATCTCACATGAACACATATGCATATGCTTTATGGTGCCTAGAACATACAACAAAATTTCAGGGGTGTTCGGATCAATGGGAAATAGTCTGGCACTGCCCCCTTAATTGTTCTGCTGATACTCTGTCAATACTTTTGTGATCATAGAGGTTCTCTGAGCTCCCACATCAAAGTGTCACCTGTCTTGGAACTTACTGTAAACCAAAACCTCAAAGCCTTTTTTACACATGTTCCAATGTATGTTTTTTTTATACTACCAACAGCAACTAACTTTCACCAATGACAGTTGACCCTTGAACAACCCAAGTTTGAACTGCATGAGTCCACTTGCACGCAGATGTTTTTCAATAAATACAATACAAGTAAACGTACTTTCTCATCCTTATGAGAACTTTCTTATGAGAAAGTAAATGTACTTTCTCATCCTTATGATTTTCTTTTTTTTTTTTTAAGTTTATTTATTTATTTTGAGAGACAGAGAAAGAGAGCACACATACATGCAAGCAGGGGAGGGGCAGAGAGAAAGGGAGAGAGAGAGAATCCCAAGCAGGCTCCGTACCATCAGTGCAGAGCCTGATGCGGGGCTCGAACCCACAAACCATGAGATCACTACCTGAACTGAAACCGAGAGTCAGAAGCTTAGCCAACTGAGCCATCCAGGCGCCCTTCATCCTTATAATTTTCTTAATAACATTTTCTTTTCTCTGGTTTACTTATTATAAGAATACAGTATATAATTACACATACAATATATAAAATGTGTGTTAAATGACTGTTCATGTTATTGGTAAGGCTTCTGGTCGACAGCAGGCTATTAGTAGTTAAGTTTTGAGAGAGTCAAAAGTTATGCATGGATTTTCAACTGTGCAGGTGGGAGTCAGTGCCCCTAACCCCTATGCTGTTCAAGGGTTAACTGTAATGAATTCTGACACTATCTACCTGGAGATATTATAAGATCCTACAGATTAATGGCTCAGTTCCAGAAGACTGACCCCACTTTAGACATCAATAGAAAGTCCAGGATGTCACCTGTCTGATTAACTGCCTATAAATCAGAGGTTCCCACAGGCCCCTAACTGGGTTGGATTAATTTGCCATTGTGACTCATGGAACTCAAAGAAATACTTTACTTACTAGATTTCCAGTTTACTATGAACTCCAGAACAGCCAAATGGAAGAGATGTATCGGGCAAGGTACGTGGGTATAACCTGAGCTTCATGCCCTCTCAGCATGCCACTCTCCCCAAATCTCCACATGTCCACCAATCTGGAAGCTCTCCAAATCCTGTCCTTTTTAGGAAGGTTTCATTTCATAGAAATAATTGATTCAATCATTGGCCATTGTCAGTTGATTCAACCTCCAACCCCTTTCTCCTCCCTGGAGGTCAGGGGGACAGGATTGAAAGTTGTGACCTTCTAATCATTTGGCTGGTTCACCAGGCAACAGCCAGTATCTTTAGGTAACCTAGGAGCTTTAAAAAAAAAAAAAAAAAAAAAAAAAAAAGCGCCTCATTAACATAATAAAAGATACCTTGATGGCTCTTACCACTTTAGAAATTCCAAAAGTTTTAGAAGGGTTTTAGGAGCCCTGTACCAGGGACAAAAACCAAATATATATTTTCATTTTAAACCACAGTATCTCCCATGCTAAGCCACACACATTGCTTCACTCAACACTGTTTCACTCAGATGTTCTTGCCTTGCTTTCTTGGATCCAAGGGCCAGTTCTTACATTTATCTTCATTAAATTTCATCATGTTCACTTCAACCTAATAATACCAATTTTCAATATCATTCCAGATTCTGATTCTGTCATTCAAATTATAAATGCCCAGTAAGATATTATGAATAGAATAAATTTAGCAAAACTACCAGCAATACAAATAAATGATTCATTATTTCATGTCAATAGGTTAAAAATTATATGACATTACAGTTCCATCATTTGGGCATGCCCTTCATATTTCATTCAAGGAGGATAATTCATCTGAACTAAATAGAGCCAAGGTCAACACTAGACTCTTCCACTAAGAGTATATTAATCTAGTGGTATGGAGTATGGTCTAGGAGTCAAACAACTTGTGTATATATATTGGTGTCTCCTTTTGTTGAGTGATTTGGGGAAAGTTAATTGACTTTCTAACCTGCAATTTTCTCTTCTATATATTTGAGTATCTCTGTCATAGGTTACATTAAATATTACATTAAATATTAAGTGAGATAACACATATGTTTAGTATAAGAACTCATGCATAGTAAGTGCTCAATAAATGATAGCCACTAGCTCATTATGAGTTGAACAACATTTTTTTTAGTTGAGCAGCTTTTAAACAAAATCATTCAACTCTTTTCAAATTTATTTGTTTTCAATCTAGTCCACGTTTTTCAATCTCTTTCACTAAAATTTTACAAGAAAACGTACCAACTGGTTTGCTAATGCCTCTACGCACTTGTCATATATATATTGCTATGTATTCCTGATTATTCAATTGGGTAATCCCATGAAAGAGGGACATAAGTTTAGTTTGTTATGACTTCTTCCTAATGTCTTAGGGAATCCATATGATATCCCAGTAATTATTCCTTAAATATTCATAGTACTTTAACTATCCGTTCCAGATTTTGCCTGGGATGAATGCCAAATTTATATCTTTGTAATAAGTATCCTTACAAGAGGTTAAAATTGGGTCAATCTTTTTTTCTAAATATTTATTTTCACTTCAGTTCTTCAACAAAAATTCTTGAATCTTATTTTAATGACTGGAAGCAGTAAAGAAAGAGTACATGTAGAATTTTCTAATCACCTATTTTTCAGCTTCCTCTCACAAAATTCTTTTTCAACCTGATTTTTTCTTCTAGAAACCAGAGTAAGTGTCCAACTTGGACAAACCTGCCAACTCGCAGAATTAATTCACAGATGGATTTCAGGACAATGAATTCAGCCCTAATGGAGCAAATTCTAAAACTCAAGGATATTTATTGTTATACATCAAGGTAAACATAGAAATATGTTTATTTCTAAATAAATATATTTAGAAATATATATAAATATATTAAATATATATATTTATATATATTATATTATATATATTTAGATTATAGATTATATAGATTATATAGATATATACAGATATATATAGATTATCTAGATTATATAGATATATATATTTAGATTAGATAAATATATATATACACATATATATATTTAGATGACTAGTATCTAGTCATCTCCAATAAGTCATCTCTAATAGGCCTCAAAAAAATCTGAGGAAATATTATTGCCATATACTGGGGAAGACACTGACTCAGAAGATCTGAACTTAGCCACTAACTTTCAATTGACTTTAGTGCTATTTCACTAGCCTTGTATGGCTCATATATGAAATAAAGTGAAATGTTTGGATAAGATCGAATTGAAACAAATATTAATATTAATGACAAAATTATTAATTATTATGAAATTACTAAAGTCTCTTCAAGCAACAAATTTTTTTTGGTTTGATTTTGTAACTTTCATGGAAAGATGACTCAGAGCTCATTAAGGACAAGTTAACACACATCTTTCGTCTTATACAACATTGATATACCAGTGTTAATGCATCCCTTCCTGACTACTTAGCAAAACAGATGAATATGTAAGATAGATGATGACAATAACTGTTTGAAAGCAGAGAAAAAAGTGAGAAGTATTGATTTCTTAGTTGCGAAACATCTCTACATTATTCTCCATTACTTTTCTCTAGCAAGTCTACATTTTTAGGAGGTAAAATTCAACACTCTTCCCTCCCCACCGACCTTCTCTTCCCAAGGGCCGGTATTTCCACCTCTAGTTGCAGAAAACAGTATAGCATGATTCAATGAGATGTGAATCAATGTAAAAATGGATGAATTATAAAGACCACAATTTATTCAACCAAAAAGAAAAAGGGGAGTCGTTTTGCGGAACCTTCAATTCTGGTTGTTACTGACTGAATTCTCTACAGAAGACAGTGACCTCTCACTCTGGGAGAAAGAGAATCTTATCTACCCAGTTCATTTGATCTACAACAAACTTCAATTGAGGTATCTTTGAAAATCTGCAAGGGGAGGAAAGCCATGCACACTACAATAGCCTATGGGGCTCTTTGTTTTTCAGAACCCTTATAAATGCCTTTGGGTTAGATTTTCTGCGAGAACACAAACTCTCCCTCATGTGTAATTTAATGGCATCAACACTCTAGAGCTGTACAGTCATTCTGGAAGTTCCTAGAATTCAATCACCTATGAAAATGCAGAAATAAAAAGCAAGAATGAAACACAGAAAGAACAATCAATAACCAGGTTTTCTTAAGCATTAAAGGTTGTTGCAGTGGGAAAAGGGTGGTCTCTTCAATACATGGTATTGGGAAAAATGGACAACTACATGCAAAAGAATAAAACTGGACCACTTTCCAATACCATGCACAAAAATAAACTCACAATGGATTAATGACCTAAATGTGAGACCTGAAACCATAAAAACCTAGAAGAGAGAACAGGCAATAATTTCTCTGACAGTGGCTGTAGTGACATGTTTCTAAATATGTCTCCTGTGGCAAAAGAAACAAAACCAAAACTAAGCTATTGGGATACACCAAAATGAAAAGCTTCTTTCCAGCAAAGGAAAATAATCAATACAACTAAAAGACAACCTTCTGGATGGGAGAGGATATTTGCAAATTACATATCCAATAAAGGGTTAGTATCTAAAATATATAAAGAACTGATTGGGGCGCCTGGGTGGTTCAGTCGGTTGAGCGTCCGGCTTCGGCTCAAGTCATGATCTCACAGCTCGTGAGTTCGAACCCCGCATCAGGCTGTGTGCTGACAGCTCAAAGCCTGGAGCCTGCTTCAGATTCTGTGTCTCCCTCTCTCTCTCTGCCCCTCCCCCACTCGTGCTCTGTCTCTCTCTCTCACTCTCTCAAAAATAAATAAACATTAAAAAATTAATAAAAAAAAGAACTGATACAACTCAACACCCAAAAAACAAATAATCCAATTGAAAATGGGCAGAAAACATGAAAGACATTTCTCCAAAGAAGCCATATGAATAGCCAACAGACACATGAAAAGATACTCAACATCACACGTTATCATCGAAATGCAAATCAAAACCACAATGAGATACCACCTCACACCTGTCAGAATGGCTAAAATCAAAAACACAAGAAACAACAAGTGTCCGTGAGGATGTGGAGAAAAAGGAACCCTCGTGCACTGTTGGTAGGAACACTGACTGGAGCAGCTACTGTGGAAAATAGTATGGAGAGTCCTCAAAAAATGAGAAAATAGAATTGCCATATGATCCAATAATTCCACTACTGGATATTTACCCAAAGAATATGAAAACACTAATTCAAAAAGATATATGCCCTCCTATGTTTTTTTTTTTAAATGTTTTACTTATTTTTGAGACAGAGAGAGACAGAGCATGAGTGGGGGAGGAGCAGAGAGAGAAGGAAACACAGAATCTGAAGCAGGCTCCAGGCTCTGAGCTGTCAGCACAGAGCCCGACGCGGGGCTTGAACTCACAAACCTCAAGATCATGACCTGAGCCGAAGTCGGACGCTTAACTGACTGAGCCACCCAGGCGCCCCAGCCCTCCTATGTTTATTGCAGCATTGCTTACAATAGCCAAATTATGCAAGTAGCTATGTATATATATACACACACAACATACACATACACACAGTAGAATGTTATTTGGCCATTAAAAAAGAATGAAATCTTGGGGGGCCTGGGTGGCTCAGTTAAGTTTCCGACTTTGGCTCAGGTCATGATCTCACGGCTTGTGAGTTCAAGCCCCGCGTCGGGCTCTGTGCTGAGAGCTCAGACCCTGGAGCCTGCTTCAGATTCTGTGTCCCTCTCTTTCTGCCCCTCCCCCACTCATGCTCTGTCTCTCTCTGTCTCTCTGTCTCTCTCTCTCAAAAATAAACATTAAATTTTTTTTTAAATAATAAAAAAAGAATGAAATCTTGCCATTTGCAATAATACGGATGGATCTAGACAGTATAATGCTAAGTGAAATAAGTCAGAGAAAGACAAATTCCATATGATTTCACTCACATGTAGAATTTAAGAAACAAAACAAACAAAGAAAAAAAAAAGACAATCCAAGAAATAGTCTCTTAACCTTAGATGACAAACTGATGGTTACCAGAGGGAAGGTGGGTGGGGAGACAGCTGAAATAGGTGAAGCGGGTTAAGAGAACACTTATCATGATGAGCACTGAGTAATGTGCAGAATGTCTGAATCACTATATTGTACATCTGAAACTAATGTAACACTGTATGTTAACTGTGTTAAACTGGAATTAAAAAAGGAATTGTTTGGCTGCCATTTGGCTGATGCCCTAGACAAAGTTGAAGCCAGTACTTAATAACTGTCAGATACATAGGCTTATCTACAGTTCATTTGCCAGCATGCTTGATGTTTCTCCTGGACACTAAGATTAAGTACTGTGCACCTAAAAATGTAAAGAAACGGGGCGCCTGGGTGGCTCAGTAGGTTAAGCGTCCGACTTCCGCTCAGGTCATGATCTCACAGTTCGTGAGTTCAAGCCCTGGGTCGGGCTCTGTGCTGACAGCTCAGAGCCTGGAGCCTGCTTTGGATTCTGTGTCTCCCTCTCTCTCTGCCACTCCCCTGCCCACACTCTGTCTCTCTCTCTCTCTCTCTCTCTCTCTCTCAAAAATAAATAAACTTTAAAAAAATAAAATAAAAATGTAAAGAAACAAGTTAAAAAGGTTAAAGTGATCCAATGATATAAAAAAATAGAGTGAATCACAAAATGGATGGTACAGATATATCAAATTCTCATTTACTCATCCCCTTTCATTTAACTAAGCACATTTTTATGGAGCGTTCACTCTATATTACACACTGTTCAATGACCTGTGAATAACTGGTAAGATAAGGAGCCTACGGTTAAAAGCTTACAATGTAACCAAAGAGTTTAATGTCTCCCATGGAATACCACTGGCAAAATTGGCATTTACACTTTGCTATGAATTAGAAAAAGGTTATTGACTTAGGTGAAGTTTTTATGGTAGCCAGAAATAGAGATTCACATTAGAAGAAGAATGGAAAGTAATTTAAAGATTCAATGTAATCTCTGAGACGGTAGTGGCGGGAACACAGCCAGGGCTGGCCAAGGCTGGAGCAAGAACTGGGAAGCTTTTAGAACAAAGGTTGTTCTCCGGAATTGGAAATCTACCTATCTCTTTCCTGTGATTGAGAGCCCAGTTTTTTCCTGTTGTTCCTGTTATCCTGCTCCTTGCTGAAGACCAGCCGTCTCTGCTCGCCTCTCAGTGCATATTGTCCCAAAGGGAGAGGGGGGGACCCAAATGGCTGATCAGCCTTCGCTTCAGCCCCAGACCTAAGTCTGCATGCCTTCAATGTGTGAAATGCACAATTGACCCAGACTGGTGCGTTCCAATCCCCAAATCAGGGAGAGAGAATATAATTGGTCCAGCTGAGCATGTGTTTCCCTACAAGCCAGTCATCTAGATATAGTGAGAGACAAGGTCACATATTACAAATGTGGCCTCAGGGACTCACCTTTTGTGGACACCTGTTCTCCTGGAAAAAATAACTGGGTAGGTAACAGGAGTTGTTTGAGTATTGTGTTCAATCTCCACAACTTCTAGCAAATATCTTCTTTGATAAATAATTCTTATTACATATGTAGTAATATGTAGAATTGGTGTAGGCTACAAAGAAAAGAGACTAAATCTAAGGTATAAATTCTTTAAAACAAGGTATATTTACTTTCTTCATTATATAATTTTCAGGTTCCTGTTCAAACTTGAGGTCACCCAAAGATGAAATCTCATACCTTTTAAGCTATTAGTGGCAATGATTTTATTCCACAAACTAGATTATATTTAAAAATAAGACTGACGACTAATGAAGATGAAAGCATTTGCAATTATTTCAAACTCAAAATCTGTTTACATGTTCTACAACAAAGGGATTTTTTTCTTGAAAGCCTTGATGATCCATCTGAATAAGGTATTTGTCACAGATGATCATAAAAATAATGACATCATAAAATGACTTATCGTAAAAATGACTTGCTTTTGTGCAACGTATTTACCTTTCTTTCTCTAGTGTGTAACCTTCTTAAGAAGGCTCCCGGTAACCTTTTTTTTTTTTTTTTTAATTTTTTTTTAACGTTTATTTATTTTTGAGACAGAGAGAGACAGAGCATGAACGGGGGAGGGTCAGAGAGAGAGGGAGACACAGAATCTGAAACAGGCTCCAGGCTCTGAGCCATCAGCCCAGAGTCCTACGCGGGGCTCGAACTCAGGGACCGTGAGATCGTGACCTGAGCTGAAGTCGGATGCTCAGCCGACTGAGCCACCCAGGCGCCCCTCCCGGTAACCTTTAAAACCAGTAAACTATAGATAGCTAATGATGTTGACTTAAATAGATTTGTTTCCCTTTTCCAGATCATACTTTATTCTTTATTTATCTAGGGCATGAAGTATTCAGCGACCTCAACCATCTATGCTAGGTATGATCTTACAAGTCAGGGAGAAAAACATACCTGCTGATACTGTGACACAGAAAATCTGTAAAATACATAAATGTGATGTATTCTGGTCCACTGGAGATGAATGGAGGTATTTCTTTCCCGTTTAACTTATTATTACACTTTAGTGCTATGTTTCAAGTCATCAGCCTTTTCAGATATTGAAACTGTATTTGAACTTGTTCTGGGTTACAACCAGGCACTGGAGAAGTTAGAAGTAGAAGCAACAGCAGTTAAGAGAAGGAACTTGAGAATCCATATTTAAAAATTTATTTAGAACTTTTAAATTAAAAATTTTAAAGTCTTAATCATATATCACATTTTCAAATAGTTGTTAACAAATAAAAATAGCTTCCCTGTTGATATTTTATTCTCTAATATATCACACCAACCATAAAATTTCAGAGATACAAACAAACCATTTAAGTGAAAGACTTACCTGTGCATTAGTTCAATGGATATGAGGTTAACGTACCAACTTTCAACAGCATGACTTATTTTCTAAGGGGACAGACAATTTTCTTCTTTGAACTAACCCACTTTAAATTTAGAAACTGGGAATGGAAAATTGGAAGAAGAATGCCAAGTTAAAGTAACCATTTAATATTTTAATTTTCTCATATAGTGAATGACTTCCATTTTGTATTTTAAATACTATTTATAATTCTGATTATGCAAAATTGAAAAAAGCAAAGAATATAAATAACTAGAGGGGAATTTTGTTCCACTCTTTTCTAAGAAAAATACAAATTAAATTAAGCTGACATTAGGATCATGTTAGAAAAAGAACCTATAGGAGAAATAATAAAGTACGTAGAGTCTATTCCTTCCCTCCTCCACCAGTAGAGGACTATAAAATGACAAGTATTGTTCAGAGGGCAGAGAAAACCCAAAAGTTCCTTTCAAATAATCAAAAGGCATTAAATTAAAGTCAATAGAGGTTTATTCTCCAGTACACGTTTATTTTTTCCCAATATATATGCCCATAATGAAAATAGGGAAACCATACCAAAAAAAATGGGGAAAAATAAATATCCTTCCATCCTAATAAAGGTTCTACTTATGAATACTTACCGTCAATTTTTTGGTGATAATCTTTTCAATCTGCTTTCTCTATCTAGTCTTTAAAAGAAAAACACTATTTTTTAGGGTTTTACAGAAAGCATTCTGCATCCTGCTTTCATTGTGCTCTACTTTTTTCACTTACCATTACATCACGTGTTTCTCATGCAGTTCAAAAGCATTATTTTCTTCAGTATGAAGACAACAATTTTTTTAACTGTGCCTCTATATTTTGACTTTGTTATTGTAAATAGCACTGTGATGAGCACCATTAGACACGATATTTTCTCTTTATTATTTCCTAATGATAGATTCTCAAAATGGAATTACTGATCACAGAGACGTGTTAAAGGTACATTTACTTAAAGTAATTCAGCATAGTAAAATGAACAGACATCTTAATTGAAATCCAGAGATGTGAGTTTTAATCCCAGCATTTTTCTAAATTACTTTGTAGCGTTGGTCAAATGAGTTCCCTGCTCTGGTCTTCAATTTCCTCACCTATAGTATAAGAGAGCTAAACTAAACTATTTTAGGATGCCCATTTTGGTTATCTATGACTGCATAACAAATTACCTCCAGACCTAGTGGGCGAAACAACAGTTTTTAAATTTCTAATGATTCTATGGGTTGACTGTGGCTCAGTTGTATGGTTCTTCTCCTGGTCTTGCTTGTGATTCTTTATGCAGCTTCGGTCAGATGGTGGCTGCATATTCAATGTCCAAGATGGAATGTCCAAAACGCGCCTTCACTCATGTGCCTGGCATCTTGGCAGGGACAGCGTGGCTTAGTTGGGATGCTAGGGCAGCTGGATTTCTCTTTCTGTCTTTCCCATTCTCTCTCTCTCTCTCTTTCTCATTTTCTCGCTCCCTCCCTGACTCCTTCTTTCCCTATATAGACACAGAGTGTCTCCCTTCAAATGGCCTCCCCACATATTATCTCCCTGTGGTCTTTCCTTCAGAACAATAGGACTTCTTGCAGGGCAACTTAAGCGCTTAGAAAGGCAAACACATCACTCTACCCAATTCTATCAGGAAATCAAGACACAAGATCAGCTCAGCTTCAGTGTGAGGGGGACAGAGCAAGAGCATGCATATTGGAAGGTATGGTTCCTTAAAGGACCATCTTTAGTGAGTAGCTACAACATTGTATCTGACTGCAGAAGTATATTCAGTGATCTTGGATTTATTTATTTATTTATTTTTTTTTTTGAGGCTGAGAGAGAGAGAAAGAGAGAGAGAGAGAGTACATGCCAGCAGGGGAGGGGCAGAGAGAGAGGGAGAGAGAATCTTAAGCAGGCTTCACACTCAGCACAGAGACCAACACAGGGCTCAGTCTCACCACCGTGAACTGAAATCAGGAGTTGGGCGCTTAACCCACTGAGCCACAGGATTGGTTTCTTTGGAAATTTGCAGTCCAGGTATGGCAAGTACTAAGATAGTCTATGTATTGCATTAGGGACAGGTCGACATTCTACTGTCGAGAATGTTCATTTCACCAGTATACTGACTTCTCGGCACATCTGAGGGAAAAAAGAAAATGCATTCTGTAATTTTCTCAAATGCTTACACTATCTTTTTTGTGTTGACAACCTCCACATTTATCAGCCATCAGCTGCATAACATCAGAAGCTATAAATAGACTGAACCTTTGCATAGGCTTCCTCAAGAAGAGTGCCTGGTAGGAGATTCACCAGTGTCTGAAAATAGTTGAGTTTCCTCATGTGGAGTTTAGAGGAAGGTAAATCTGACTGGATTTTACTGATACTCCACATGATTGAGGAAATCAAAAAGAGATTAACCAAAAATGAGTCCCCAGAGCAAGGGAAAATGAATCAGCTTTGCCCAGCCTCTCCTAATAAAATAGTATACTCCTTTCAATAGATTATTTTTATTACTCGATAGCTGAATATGTACACGAAGCCCAATAGAACGGAGGCTGCTAGGCTGTGATAAAAGCAAATAACCATCGTTACAAACAGATAACAAAGCCAGACTCAATAACATTTTATTAATCCTCAATGCCAAATTACATATGCTTGAGAAGAATATCCTCTCTCTCCTGCACAATGGAAAATGGCAGCTTTTTATTAAGTCTATCTCCTAAAACTTAAACATTTGCTCTTTCTCCCTACTGCCTAACAGTGAGAACTAAAGCTTCTGGAGCATTTTATTTATTTATACGGAATTTGCTTTGACGTTTCCCAAGTAATAATACATAGTAACAGAGACAGATGAGAGCTCTGTATCATCCTTTCCCTCAGGGCAAACCAGGCACAAATAGACCTCTAATGAAAAAATCCACAGAGCAGGACAATAAATAACAGGGCATAAAGTGGGGAAAACAGTTTCTAAGCACAGTCTTTAAAAAATACAGAACAATATTCTACTCAAAATGAGGTAAGACCTCTTCAACCTTCACATTACACACTAGGTTTTAGCTTTGTTTCGAGATCCTTTCCCACTAACTGGGTTACTTTCAAAAATCTGACGTCACCTTCTTTGGTTTCAAGAAGCAGCAATGGCTTCCATAGTGCTTCATTAAAATAATGGTACGTGTTGGTAAGTAGTAGTTGAAATATATATTCTTTAACAAAATATAAATATGATTATTCTGGCCATGCTTATTTCCTACTAAGCAATTGTGCATTTATTCAACAAATACCTTGTTATTTCCAGCTCCATGCCAGAGGCAACACTATGTCCCAGGACTACATGAGTGAACAAGATGTGGTTTCTGCCCTGAGGAAACTTTGGTCTAGAGGAGCCAGTAGACCACTGAATAGTCCCAGAGCCCAAAGAAGTGGGATTCGGTCAGTCTAGAGGATCCTTCATGGAAGGATACTCAGAGATAATGATCAGGCCGAGATAGAAAAATGCAGAAGAGTAAGTCAAGGAAAGAGAGGGGTGTGTACTAGGATTCTACAGAGAAACAGAACCAACAGTAGACAGATATCTTCACACATGTACAGAGAGATCTATTATGCAGAACTGGCTCATGTGATGATGGAGGCTCACAAGGCCCAAGATCTGCAGTCAAATTGCTGGAGACCCAATAGAGCCAAAAATGTAGTTCCAGCCCAAGTGTGAAGGCCTGAAAACCAGGAAAGCCTGTGGCGTAAGTTCCAGTTAGAAAGCTGGTAGGCTTTCTCTATACCCAGGAAGGACTAATGGTCACTTGGAATCTGAAGGCAGGAATAGACCACTGTCCTAGCTCAACCAATCAAGCAGGAAGATGGCTGCTGCCAGCCATCAGCAGTACTAACGATCAGACAAATCTAAACATGGGACCTCTTGTCTGCTACTTCATCTGTGGGATTGCTTGGAACTACTTCTTCAGATCCCCGGGCTACAGGCTTCCCTCATTTGCTCTTGAGTCCACTGGAATGAAAGAGTTTTAGAAACATGTATGACTGATAGCTTGTGCCATTGTGGTCTTCGTGCCTCTGACTTCCTCCAGTAGAGTCCCCCGTCCTCTGCCTCCAGGAGAGTCATTTGCCCTGATTACCTGCATTTCCCACGGGCAACGTCTCTCCAGTGTACTTTGTGAAGACGTACTACAATAACCCTCTGAGGAAATGCATTCTTTAGCAGATTCTAAGTGTTTCGTAGCTACTATTTTATTTATTCCCAGAGCAAAATGATTCGTTTACTTTACAAAGACAGCTATTCACACTGATGGCAGTCAAGTAGATTTCCCAACTTGTGCTGCTAAAAACAAAAACACAAAACAACCACTGGAGCTTTAGGCTTCGGTTAGAATCAGTTCTGTCTATGGGGCGCCCGGGTGGCTCACTCGGTGAAGCCTCCGAGTGTTGGTTTTAGGCTCAGGTCATGAGCTCACAGTTCATAAGTTAGAGCCCTGCACTGGGCTCTGTGCTAACAATGCAGAACCTGCTTGGGATTCTCTCTCCCTCTCTCTCTCTGGCCCTCCCCTACTCATTTGCGCTCTCTCTCCCAAAAATAAATAAATAAATAAATAAATAAATAAACAAACAAACTTTTAAAAATTAAAAAAAAAAAAAGAATCAGTCTGTCTGACTCCCAAACTCTGCTCTCAGTAAACAGACTCATGATAGTCAAACAGATGAGTGGCCTCCATGGCTGACTGTGGCTTTGCCCTGTGTCCATAATGAGGCCCTTCTCACATTCCCTATCCTCTCATCCAAAAACAGATGCACCCTGCTGAAGCATGGGCAAATAACACATGTCTATGGGAAATGGGAAAAGTTTTCACTGCAATGTTTTAAAAATGTCATTTGAACCATGTTTATTCTTTCCTCTAGGACCTTTTCATCCAAGTTTTCCTCCATTCCCTCAGTTCTGCATCCATCTGCCCCACGCACACACAATCTCTCTGATTTCTTCCATGGTACTGAGCAACTTGGTTTTTACTCTCGGTCGGAAAACCCCAACAAGCAAAGGGAAACAGAAAGAAAGAAGAAGAGAAACATAAAGAAAAGGGAAAAAAATCAAAAGATAGCTATTTCTTCCCACTTAAAAGGCATGCCATCAACTGTTTCTTAAGACCTGCCTCTTGGGAGGTTTTGTCTCAGAACTTTTTTTGATTGAAGTCTTCATTCAAAAAAATATCCTTCGTAGGACTGAGGGAATGGGGATGTTCTACCGATAAGAAAATAAAAATGCTCTATCGCTGATACGTACACAATTCAACCAGCCTCTGGATTAGCTTTTAAGATTTGCACAACCTGAATCCAAGAGGCTTCAGTAATAGCAGTAGTCATCTAAGCTACTGCTCATTATGGGCCAGGCATCAAGTTAATCATTTAGGAAATGGTTAGCAAATTAGTCCATAGGCCAAATGTGGTTCATTGCCTATTTACATGTTATTTACAAGCCATGTATAAGAATAGCTCTAAAAATTTTATTACTCTTTAATGTTTATTTGTTTTTTTATATGAAATTTGTTGTCAAACTTGTTTCCATACAACACCCAGTGCTCATCCCAACAGGTGCCCTCCTAAAAATTTTAAATAGTTACTTTTAAGTGGTTATGCAGGCATTTACATAACATCTTCAATTCTGCATCTTGGACTATCCCTAATTTAAATCAACAATTATATGAGATAGAAACTGTCATTACCCCCATTCCATAGATGAGGAATACTGAGGCTTGGGGTGGTTAAGTGATTTTTGTAAAGTCACAAAGGTGGACAGCAGCAGACCCAGGCGTCCCACCTGCATTTTCATACTCCAAAGCCACCACTCCCAACCACCATACTCCACAGTGTCCCTATCCCAATGTCCTGGAGCCAAGAACACATACCTTTTCATAGAATGAAATACAATTGGAAGCAAGAGGTCGTTCTTCCTCCCACCTAACTGGGCACCCTGCCATGATCTGGGGGCAGACACCACGGAGGCGCCTGTCTGGAGATGCCCACGGCGTGCACTGCCTGACTCATCTTGTGTCAGCAGGTCACATGCAGCTCTGCACGTGGTAGAGAGAGGATGCTTTCCTCAGAAAGTGAGGAGACTCAGAGCAGCGCTCCTCATGGCCAGAAGTCTTACAAAGTTCCTGCTCAAACAGCCCCGCTGCCCTCACAAGATGCAGACATGATTCCATGAGGGTCTGGACAGGGAGATAAATGGATAAAGGGAAAGCTCATGCTGTATTTCGAATCATCTCTCTGGGCCAAGAACTAAGGCGTGCGTTTGTTTGTTTGTTTGTTTGTTTGTTTGTTTGTTTTAAAACTGGGCATCTTATCTGCCTAGGGATGGGGGTGGGGGTCTTTTCTCCATTCTGTTATGCAACCTGTCCTCCCTTCACCTCTCACCAGATCCAGATACAATCATGTCACAGGGCCAGGGTGAAAGAGCTAAGCTTGGACCACTGACAACACACACACGCACGTATATGTGTAATGACTAGACAAACACAGGAGAATGTGATAAATGAACATATATATCAGAGTATAGAATGATCGACTCCAATCCTTTATTGTTTTTGCCTTTCTACTTGCCCTATAGAGTTGAATAGAGGAGTACATTTCCATTCACTGTAGAGGAAGCTCTTAATGAAATAAGAATCATCTTCAAAGAGTTGTCTGCCCACGGTCACCAGTTTGTTGCAAAGAGGTGATATAAAGTATTGCTTCTGTTCATAGTTCCAGACTGCCTGGGTTCAAACCCAGCTCTGTGACTCTTGATGAACGATTCAAATCTTCTGTTTCCCTACATGTAAAATGGGGACACTAATTATGCCCTTCTTATTGGTCATTGTGATGACTGTAAATGTAAAGCACTCAGAATGATACATGGCACTAACCATGGCATTCAATGCGTGCATGTCCTCAAATGCATCACACCTTTGACATTTCAATACAATAGAAGGCTTTCCCACAACTTTCGTTTAGTGTTTCATTTCATCATTGCATCAATGCTATTTTTATTGCATCAATGCTATTTTTATTTTATTGTTTATATTTTTATTTTATTTTTCTGACACAGAAAAGTATTCCAGGTGCCATGAAATACATAATAATGCTCAACACAAGGTCAAAAGAACTTCCGCTCTAAAGTAAAAGGGTTTAAAAAGAAATAAATGTTTAGAAAGCATTTTCTGAAAAAGGTCAGAAGCTATTATAATGATGTAAAGATATGTGCGATGTACTGTAATATTCCATTTTTAGAAATTTCAAAGCAAGTTATTTCTTTTTTTTTTCTTTTTTGAGGGTCAGAGTGCCTACTTTGTAGGCTCAGTTTCTTCTTCTTTTTTTTTTTTCAATATATGAAATTTATTGTCACATTGGTTTCCATACAACACCCAGTGCTCATCCCAAAAGGTGCCCTCCTCAATACCCATCACCCACCCTCCCCTCCCTTCCACCCCCCATCAACCCTCAGTTTGTTCTCAGTTTTTAACAGTCTCTTATGCTTTGGCTCTCTCCCACTCTAACCTCTTTTTTTTTTTTTCCTTCCCCTCCCCCATGGGTTTCTGTTAAGTTTCTCAGGATCCACATAAGAGTGAAACCGTATGGTATCTGTCTTTCTCTGTGTGGCTTATTTCACTTAGCATCACACTCTCCAGTTCCATCCATGTTGCTACAAAAGGCCATATTTCATTCTTTCTCATTGCCACGTAGTATTCCATTGTGTATATAAACCACAATTTCTTTATCCATTCATCAGTTGATGGACATTTAGGCTCTTTCCATAATTTGGCTATTGTTGAGAGTGCTGCTATAAACATTGGCGTACAAGTGCCCCTATGCATCAGTACTCCTGTATCCCTTGGGAAATTCCCAGCAGTGGTATTGCTGGCTCATAGGGTAGGTCTATTTTTAATTTTCTGAGGAACCTCCACACTGCTTTCCAGAGCGGCTACACCAATTTGCATTCCCACCAACAGTGCAAGAGGGTTCCCGTTTCTCCACATCCTCTCCAGCATCTATAGTCTCCTGATTTGTTCATTTTGGCCACTCTGACTGGCGTGAGGTGATACCTGAATGTGGTTTTGATTTGTATTTCCCTGATAAGGAGCGACGTTGAACATCTTTTCATGTGCCTGTTGGCCATCCAGATGTCTTCTTTAGAGAAGTGTCTATTCATGTTTTCTGCCCATTTCTTCACTGGGTTATTTGTTTTTCAGGTGTGGAGTTTGGTGAGCTCTTTATAGATTTTGGATACTAGCCCTTTGTCCGATATGTCATTTGCAAATATCTTTTCCCATTCCATTGGTTGCCTTTTAGTTTTGTTGGTTGTTTCCTTTGCTGTGCAGAAGCTTTTTATCTTCATGAGGTCCCAATAGTTCATTTTTGCTTTTAATTCCCTTGCCTTTGGGGATGTGTCGAGTAAGACATTGCTACGGCTGAGGTCAGATAGGTCTTTTCCTGCTTTCTCCTCTAGGGTTTTGATGGTTTCCTGTCTCACATTCAGGTCCTATATCCATTTTGAGTTTATTTTTGTGAACGGTGTGAGAAAGTGGTCTAGTTTCAACCTTATGCATGTTGCTGTCCAGTTCTCCCAGCACCATTTGTTAAAGAGACTGTCTTTTTTCTATTGGATGTTCTTTCCTGCTTTGTCAAAGATGAGTTGGCCATACGTTTGTGGGTCTAGTTCTGGGGTTTCTCTTCTATTCCATTGGTCTATGTGTCTGTTTTTGTGCCAATACCATGCTGTCTTGATGATGACAGCTTTGTAGTAGAGGCTAAAGTCTGGGATTGTGATGCCTCCTGCTTTGGTCTTCTTCTTCAAAATTACTTTGGCTATTCAGGGCCTTTTGTGGTTCCATATGAATTTTAGGATGGCTTGTTCTAGTTTCGAGAAGAATGCTGGTGCAATTTTGATTGGGATTGCATTGAATGTGTAGATAGCTTTGGGTAGTATTGACATTTTGACAATATTTATTCTTCCAATCCATGAGCAGGGAATGTCTTTCCATTTCTTTATATCTTCTTCAATTACCTTCATAAGCTTTCTATAGTTTTCAGCATACATCTTTGGTTAGATTTATTCCTAGGTATTTTATGCTTCTTGGTGCAATTGTGAATGGGATCAGTTTATTTGTCTTTCTGTTGCTTCATTGTTAGTGTATAAGAATGCAACTGATTTCTGTACATTGATTTTGTATCCTGCAATTTTGCTGAATTCATGTATCAGTTCTAGCAGACTTTTGGTGGAGTCTATCGGATTTTCCATGTATAATATCATGTCATCTGCAAAAAGCGAAAGCTTGACTTCATCTTTGCCAATTTTGATGCCTTTGATTTCCTTTTGTTGTCTGATTGCTGATGCTAGAACTTCCAACACTATATTAAACAACAGCGGTGAGAGTGGGCATCCCTGTCGTGTTCCTGATCTCAGGGGAAAAGCTCTCAGCTTTTCCCCATTGAGGATGATGTTAGCTGTGGGCTTTTCATAAATGGCTTTTATGATCTTTAAGTATGTTCCTTCTATCCCGACTTTCTCAAGGGTTTTTATTAAGAAACGGTGCTGGATTTTGTCAAAGGCCTTTTCTGCATCGATTGACAGGATCATATGGTTTTTCTCTTTTTTTTTTTTGTTAATGTGATGTATCACATTGATTGATTTGCCAATGTTGAACCAGCCGTGCATCCCAGGAATGAATCCCACTTGATCATGGTGAATAATTCTTTTTATATGCCGTTGAATTCGATTTGCTAGTATCTTATTGAGAATTTTTGCATCCATATTCATCAGGGATATTGGCCTGTAGTTCTCTTTTTTTACTGGGTCTCTGTCTGGTTTAGGAATCAAAGTAATACTGGCTTCATAGAATGAGTCTGGAAGTTTTCCTTCCCTTTCTATTTCTTGGAATAGCTTGAGAAGGATAGGTATTATCTCTGCTTTAAACGTCTGGTAGAACTCCCCTGGGAAGCCATCTGGTCCTGGACTCTTATTTGTTGGGAGATTTTTGATAACCAATTCAATTTCTTCGCTGGTTATGGGTCTGTTCAAGCTTTCTATTTCCTCCTGATTGAGTTTTGGAAGAGTGTGGGTGTTCAGGAATTTGTCCATTTCTTCCAGGTTGTCCAATTTGTTGCCATATAATTTTTCATAGTATTCCCTGATAATTGTTTGTATCTCTGAGGGATTGGTTGTAATCATTCCATTTTCATTCATGATTTTATCTATTTGGGTCATCTCCCTTTTCTTTTTGAGAAGTCTGGCTAGAGGTTTGTCAATTTTGTTTATTTTTTCAAAAAACCAACTCTTGGTTTCATTGATCTGCTCTGCAGTTTTTTTAGATTCTATATTGTTTATTTCTGCTCTGATCTTTATTATTTCTCTTCTGCTGGGTTTAGGCTGCCTTTGCTGTTCTGCTTCTATTTCCTTTAGGTGTGCTGTTAGATTTTGTATTTGGGATTTTTCTTGTTTCTTGAGATAGGCCTGGATTGCAATGTATTTTCCTCTCAGGACTGCCTTCGCTGTGTCCCAAAGCGTTTGGATTGTTGTATTTTCATTTTCGTTTGTTTCCATATATTTTTTAATTTCTTCTCTAATTGCCTGGTTGACCCACTCATTCTTTAGTAAGGTGTTCTTAAACTCCATGCTTTTGGAGGTTTTCCAGACTTTTTCCTGTGGTTGATTTCAAGCTTCATAGCATTGTGGTCTGAAAGTATGCATGGTATCATTTCAATTCTTGTGAACTTATGAAGGGCTGTTTTGTGACCCAGTATATGATCTATCTTGGAGAATGTTCCATGTGCACTCGAGAAGAAAGTATATTCTGTTGCTTTGGGATGCAGAGTTCTAAATATATCTGTCAAGGCCATCTGATCCAATGTATCATTCAGGGCCCTTGTTTCTTATTGACCGTGTGTCTAGATGATTTATCCATTTCTGTAAGTGGAGTGTTAAAGTCCCCTGCAATTACCACATTCTTATCAATAAGGTTGCTTATGTTTATGAGTAATTGTTTTATATATTTGGGGGCTCCGGTATTCGGCGCATAGACATTTATAATTGTTAGCTCTTCCTGATGGATAGACCCTGTAATTATTATATAATGTCCTTCTTCATCTCTTGTTTACAGCCTTTAGTTGAAAGTCTAGTTTGTCTGATATAAGTATGGCTACTCCAGCTTTCTTTTGGCTTCCAGTAGCATGATTAATAGTTCTCCATCCCCTCACTCTCAATCTAAAGGTGTCCTCAGGTCTAAAATGAGTCTCGGGGGGCCTGGGTGGCGCAGTCGGTTAAGCGTCCGACTTCAGCCAGGTCACGATCTCGCGGTCCGTGAGTTCGAGCCCCGCGTCAGGCTCTGGGCTGATGGCTCAGAGCCTGGAGCCTGTTTCCGATTCTGTGTCTCCCTCTCTCTCTGCCCCTCCCCCATTCATGCTCTGTCTCTCTCTGTCCCAAAAATAAATAAACGTTGGAAAAAAAAAATTTAAAAAAATAAATAAATAAATAAAATGAGTCTCTTGTAGACAGCAAATAGATGGGTCTTGTTTCTTTATCCATTCTGATACCCTATGTCTTTTGGTTGGTGCATTTAATCCATTTACATTCAGTGTTATTATAGAAAGATATGGGTTTAGAGTCATTGTGATGTCTGTATGTTTTATGCTTGTAGTGATGTCTCTGGTACTTTGTCTCACAGGATCCCCCTTAGGATCTCTTGTAGGGCTGGTGTAGTGGTGACAAATTCCTTCAGTTTTTGTTTGTTTGGGAAGACCTTTATCTCTCCTTCTATTCTAAATGACAGACTTGCTGGATAAAGGATTCTCGGCTGCATATTTTTTCTGTTTAGCACACTGAAGATCTCGTGCCAATTCTTTCTGGCCTGCCAAGTTTCGAAAGAGAGATCAGTCACGAGTCTTATAGGTCTCCCTTTATATGTGAGGGCACGTTTATCCCTTGCTGCTTTCAGAATTTTCTCTTTATCCTTGCATTTTGCCAGTTTCACTATGATATGTCGTGCAGAAGATCAATTCAAGTTACGTCTGAAGGGAGTTCTCTGTGCCTCTTGGATTTCAATGCCTTTTTCCTTCCCCACTTCAGGGAAGTTCTCAGCTATGATTTCTTCAAGTACCCCTTCAGCACCTTTCCCTCTCTCTTCCTCTTTTGGGATACCAATTATGCATATATTATTTCTTTTTAGTGTATCACTTAGTTCTCTAATTTTCCCCTCATACTCCTGGATTTTTTTTATCTCTCTTTCTCTCAGCTTCCTCTTTTTCCATAACTTTATCTTCTAGTTCACCTATTCTCTCCTCTGCCTCTTCAATCAGAGCCGTCGTGGTTTCCATTTTGTTTTGCATTTCGTTTAAAGCGTTTTTCAGCCCCTCGTGACTGTTCCTGAGTCCCTTGATCTCTGTAGCAAGAGATTCTCTGCTGTCCTCTATACTGTTTTCAAGCCCAGCGATTAATTTTATGACTATTATTCTAAATTCACTTTCTGTAATATTATTTAAATCTTTTTTGATCAGTTCATTGGCTGTTGTTATTTCCTGGAGATTCTTCTGAGAGGAATTCTTCCATTTGGTCATTTTGGATAGTCCCTGGCGTGGTGAGGACCTGCAGGGCACTTCCCCTGTGCTGTGGTGTATAACTGGAGTTGGTGGGCGGGGCCACAGTCAGACCTGATGTCTGCCTCCAGCCCACCACTTGGGCCACGGGCAGACTGGTGTGTGGCTTCTCTTCCCCTCTCCTAGGGGCGGGATTCACTGTGGGGTGGCTGGCCGTCTGGGCTACTTGCACACTGCTGGGCTTGTGGTGCTGGGGATCTGGCGTCTTAGCTGGGGTGGGTAGGCAAGGTGCACGGGGGCATGAGGGGCAGGCTTAGCTCGCTTCTCCTTAGGTGATCCACTTCAGGAGGGGCCCTGTGGCAGCGGGAGGGAGTCAGATCCGCTGCCAGAGGGTTGGCTCCGCAGAAGCACAGCGTTGGGTGTTTTCTCGGAGCGAGCAAGTTCCCTGGCAGGAACTGGTTCCCTTTGGGATTTTGGCTGGGGGATGGGCAGGGGAGATGGCGCTGGCGAGCGCCTTTGTTCCCCACCAAACTGAGCTCTGTCGTCCGGGGGCTCAGCAACTCTCCCTCCCTTTGTCCTCCAGCCTTCCCGCTTTTCCGAGCAGAGCTGTTAACTTATGACCTCCCAGAGCTAAGTCGCGCTTGCTGTCGGAACACAGTCCGTCAGGCCCCTCCGCTTTTTGCAAGCCAGACTCGGGGGCTCTGCTTGGCTGGCGAGCCGCCCCTCCGCCCCGGCTCCCTCCCGCCAGTCCGTGGAGCGCGCACCGCCTCGCCGCCCTTCCTACCCTCTTCCGTGGGCCTCTCCTCTGCGCTTGGCTCCGGCGACTCCGTTCTGCTAATCCTCTGGCGGTTTTCTGGGTTATTTAGGCAGGTGTAGGTGGAATCTAAGTGATCAGCAGGACGCGCGGTGAGCCCAGCGTCCGCCTACGCCGCCATCTTCCACCAAGTCCAGCAAGTTATTTCTTGAAGTGAGGTTGGCAAAGATCTCTCTTCCCTCCCCATACATTTTTTTTTCAAATAATTACAGATTCCATGTTCTTTTCTATTAGTGCAATTTAAAATACCAAGCCATAAAACATAAACAATAATGTTGAGTTTCTTTGTATTCTCTAGACTTTTGCCCTCAAGATGGAGAATAAAGCAAAGAATTATGAGGGTAGAAATTCGCTTGCTACTACTTGGCTGAGAAAAGTCTGAATGTGCTAGAGAGATTGCGTGGTCCTGAGAGCCACCTACCCATACCAGACTGAAGGGAGGAAGAAAGAAAAGAACGAGGTAAGCCATCTCTTCTGTCCTTCTGAGCCCCTGCTGTCTGCACGTCCTCTCTGTAGCCCTTCTCAATGGAATATTATCAAGGTTTTTTTTTTTTTTTTCCTTTATGGTTCAGTTCTATCTCATAGCTCATTTAAAATCCCTCTATCTTAAAAGTTAGGACCTCAAGGTTTTATATTCTGACAGATAATTTTTTTTAATTTAGTTATTATAGATCACTCCTGGAGATACAGTGCCTTTTCAAAGGAATTAATCTCTAATGGTAGAAATCTGGCACATTGCATGTAGTGGGACAGCTATTTTAGGGAAGGGGCGTCCCTGAGAACACTGTGATGGCTTCCTTGGTCATCTGTGCTGGTGAAGACTGGGCTGGCTATAACACTTGAGCTACTTAGAGGAGGACACAGTAGAAGACAAGAGAAAATAGAAGAGAAAGAACTCTGTTTGTTGTGTGTCATACATAAAATGGTTCTTTATCCTCTAACAGGAGGTGGGAAAGTAGTGTGCTTCATACATGCAGTAATTGGGGATGGGCTAGAGTGAGAGGGGGTCTGATACATGTCTTTAGGTTTATTTTATTGTGTATAGCTTTGCCTATATAGTATATAAAAAGAAAAGAGAAACATACCTTTTCTCTCTTTGCAGTTGGTTTCTCTAGATAATGGCCATAATTTTAACTTATAATCTATTAAAGTTTCATATTTAATTTGTTTTTTTAACACAGAGTTTTTTAAACAAAATCTATAACCCATCACTTGCCCTTTCAAGAATTATTTAAGTTTCTATTTATTTATTTTGAGAGAGAGAGAGAGAGAGAGAGAGAGAGAGCACAAGCAGGGGAGGGGCAGAAAGAGAGGGATAGAGAGAACCCCAAGCAAAGTCCCGCTGCCGGCATGCAAGGCTTGATCCTAAGAACTGTGAGATCATGACCTGCGCCAAAATCAAGAGTTAGACACTTAACAGACTGAGCCACCCAGGCACCCCATCCTTTCAAGAATTCTTAAGGAAGAATACAAACATTTATTTTTAAACTCTAATATACATTAAAATACAGATTTGGGCACGGGGGAGAATGTAGTTTGCCTATAACTAATAATGTTCTAGGGAAAAAAGACTTGTTTTGAAGCCAGTACATTTTAAATACTTTATCCTTATAAATTCTTCATGCACTCAACTTTTCCTCTTAAAAAGAGATGTGTGAAATAAGGACAGAGATCATTTTTTAAAAAATACTGTGACATTGTGAACTATGGCATTAAATAGCCCCAGTTAAATAGCTCACAACTTGACTCTTTTGAGCAAAATAAAACTTTCAACATTTTTTATTTAGCATCATATCAATTTCATTTCCTTAAAATACAAAAATGTGTATGGTGCTGTAAAATATATCACAAGGCTCAATACGAGCTCTGGAACAATGTTACTTTAAACCAGTGTAGCAACCCAGAGCACAGCTGTGCAACTAGCAACAGCTGGCCACAGCTCAAGGATCCAATCCTCCCAACAGCTGAAGGATCCAATCCTCCCAAGGCCCATACCCGAAAACTAGATCAGTCATCAGTGGCAGAGAGGTCTCTCAGAACAGAAGATATAGTCCTTGGAACATTTGGGGATGAGCCTTTAGGACCTTTTGAGGTGGGAGTGAGTTTGTCAACAGTAAGGAGTAATTCTATAGGGAGAGAGAGAGGTAACAGGACCCTGAATATTAGTAACAAGATTGGAATCTAATTCCCGTAAATGGGAACCGTGTTTCCCAGAATTAGCCCAAAACCTAGCTCCCAGTGCTGGGTCAAAGAGTAGTATTGGATGACACGAATGGCCTTGAGGACCAGGCCCTCTGAAATTATTCCTCAACAAGGTTAAGATAAGTCAGGAAAAACTGAATGGACTTGAGACTGTAAATAACAGCTAAGTGGCCCCAGCTAAGGGAAGATGCAGGTGTAAGTTGAAAACTTGTGAAGGTCTGAGAATAGAGACTTTGTTGAAGCTGTAATCATAATACTCATTGGGGAATGTGAAAGATAGTGTTGGAAAAAAGTTTTTCAGGATGAGTGGAATTGAGATAAGAAAGAAAGAGAGGAAAGAGCATTCCAGGTGGGATTCATGGAAGCAGAATTGGCCCAAATAATGACATGTTTTGGGTGCCATCTTGAGGAATTTAAACTTCATTCTTTTTTTCTCACTTTTTTTGGAAATATTTCTCTTTTTTTGTTGGTTTTTATTTATTTATTTTGAGAGAGACAGAGACAACACAAGTGAGGAGGGGGAGAGAGAGGGAGAGAGAATCCCAAGCAGGCTCTGCATTGCCAGGACCCTGATGTGGGCTTGAACTCATGAACTGTGAGGTCATGACCTGAGCCGAAATTAAGTGTCAGATGCCTAAGCACCTGAGCCACCCAGGCTCCCCAAACTTTATTCTATAGGCACTGGCTGGCATTGAATATTCAAAAAGGGACTAATTGGACTTACCTTTTGGAAGATAACTTTGGATACTGTGTGATTGGTTTGCATTCTTGTAAGGGAAAAAACCAATAAGACTCAAACCAGGACCAGTAGCATGAATCATTTGAAGAAATGCTTCATTGGGAAAATATTCAGCTTTTGGCGAAGGTCTGAATATTGAGATAAATCAAAAGAGTTAAATTTCAGAAAGAAAAACATCTGTCCCCAAATTCTACCACTTCATTGGCTGCCCGAGAATTTCCCGGATGCTAGATACACAATTAGGATTCAGATCAGTAGTCTCCTAGGAAGGGTCCGGACATTTCCATCTTGAACAATGATTTGGGAACAATAATTGTTACATTGCCCCATTTCTGACAGGGCAAGTAAAGAGAAAAGACATGGGGAGCAATATCTTGACCTGGATAAAGATTACATTGCTGGGTTCTGTTTGTAATAATTATCAAAACATATATTTACTATTCATGCACTCCTCCCTATATATTTCAAGCTTCAATTAAAGTTTGTTAAAAATATATAAAATGGATAGAGTATGAATAGCAAAGCAATTAAAATGCTAATTTAATATTGATTATATTAATAAAAATAAGAATGGTGTATCTTACAAATTTTTAGAATTCACCTCCTTTTCATGCATTATCTGAATATTTCCAAGCATTAATTTTATGTAAGTCACAATGAAGCTATCAAAACTGCCTCTTACTGCCCCCCCTAAACGAGGAAATATGAAGAACATATTCCTTCACCACAATAAAAATTGACACTAGAAATTCATAACAATATATAATTTTAAATGTTTTTGTCTTTAAAAATGAAAAGTTAATGAGTTAAGTATCCAATGCAAGAAGCTGCAAAAGAAAAAAACCCCAGAATGTTAAAGGCAACATAGAGGAAGATAATTATCGGCGAATTTGGAGGCAGAAAAAAGAGAAAGATCCATGTAAACAAAATGGTGATTTGCTGCTTGTAGTTATCCATTACTGCACTACACAAAAATGGCCTGACAGGACTTCACCAAATTAAAAAAGCATGTTGTTTCCAAAAGAATGTCCAACACCAAGAATGAACACTAAACTACGGAACTTGGGTGATTATGATGTGTCAGTGTAGGTTAATCAATTATAAGAAATGTTCAAAACATAAAAAAGTATGTAGTCTACACAACACTCACAAAATTAAATATGCGGGCGCCATATTAAGTACTTCACTGAGTTAGACATTCACTCACTCACCTGAAATCAAAGGAGGTACAAAAGGCCTGCGTGACTACAGATTGGAAAAGATATGCCAAGAATATTAAGATATCAAGGAAAGAGACAGCAAATAGTGCTTTCAAATTAAGTGCCAAAAAATAAAGTTATACTAACTTATAATCTTTCATTTGATGATGAGCTGTTTCTCAAATAGGTGATGCTAAGTAGTGTGCTTTAAGCGAGAAGCAGTTAGAATTCATGATTTTAGTGGTTTCCCTAAGCAATGTAGAATAATTGTGAGATACGTGTATGACAAAGCATTTGTATCTCAAATACATAAAGAAATTTTTGACACAACATCTCAATAAAAAATGGACAAAAATTTGAAAGATATTTCACCAAAGACGATACACATATAACAGAAAAGCACATGAAAAGATGTTCATATCATTAATCATTTGGGAAGTGCAGATTAAAACCACAGTGAAATAACATTGCAGACCTAATCCAATGGCTAAAATTAAACAGATTGACAATAACAAGTTTTGGTGAGGTTATGAAGCAACAGGAAGTTTCATACACTGCTGGTGAGAACACAAAATGGCATAACCACCGTGGAAAACAGTTTGGTAATTTCTTATAAACATATACTTGTAAGACTCAGGAATCACACATCTAGGTATTTACACAAGAGAAATGTAGCAGGTGCCACTGTAAGACTTCTACATGAATGTTCACAGCATATTTATTCACAATAGCAAAAGACCAGAAAAGAAGTCAAACTTCCTTCAAACGACTAGGTAATCACACGATGGACGATCCAGTCAACGGCACAGGTACGTTTCTAAAACAATATACTATGTGAAAAAAGCCAGACACAAAAGACTATGTATGATTCCATTTATGTGCAATTCTAGCTGAGGCAAAGCTCTCGGGACAGAATGCAAATCAATGATTGCTGTAGAAATGAATTGACTACAGAGGGGCACAGGGGAACTTTTTTTCTTTTTTTTGTAGTGAAAGGCTGCTTCCTACTGAAATAACATTATGGCAAATAATGTTAGGGCAAAGGAATATTTCTGGGAAGTCAGACTGTGGGTTGTGAAAGAAACCTGAATAGGAGATGGGAAGGTGACAAAACCAAACCAAACCAAAGTAATCTCAATTCTGTCTAGCATAGGTTGTACATGCACTTAAGTGCAATGAATACCAAATAATCTTATCACAATTTCCATGATAACTACTACTCCGGGTTTTTTTTAAATTTTTTTTTAACATTTATTTATTTTTGAGAGACAGAAAGAGACAGAGGATTGGTGGGAGAGGGGCAGAGGGAGAGGGAGACGCAGAATCTGAAGCAGGCTCCAGGCTCTGAGCTGTCAGCACAGAGCCCGACACGGAGATCAAACTCACAGGTGGAGAGCTCATGACCTGAGCTAAAGTCGGATGCTCAACCGACTGAGCCACCCAGGTGCTCCTACTCTGGTTTATTTTCATCAATATTCAGTTCTGCTCTGAGTGTCCACTATATCCTTAAAAAGGAATGACTTCTTCAGCTATTCAAAATGTACAGAGGATTTGAATTCCTTCCAGTTGAGGGGGGTGGATAATGGGTCCAGCCTTGCTTGCTGCTTGAAAACAGGAGGATTTACCAATTGCTGGGCTCTTTCCCCTTTGTGTACCTTGTACACATTACTATAACTCGCCTGTTGCAGGTGAGTGGTGACCATGTTCATTCACAGAAGCCCAGGCTCTGACTGCACAACTGGTGTGATAGTGTGGCAAATCGGTTGGATTCCAAAGTCCCGGGAATATTTCCTCAAGGGTGTTGGCATTTTTATTTTTGAGATTTTATTTTTGAAATCCCAGCTATGCGGAGAAAACAAGAATAATGAGAGACGGAGATGAATTCCTAAACCTTCCAGCAACTGCTATCTGGCCTAGCACATCATCGGTGCCTATTTGTTTGCTGAGGTTGAAAAGGTCATCTTCTGGCCAACTTTAAGCCTTCCCTGACTTTGCTGGGATAATAACAGGCCCCTAAAAATGGTTTGGTTAATTAAATCTTTAGGACAAATTCTTATTCGGACCAAACCCACATATTTATCACTCTGCAATCTCTTTTGGAGCAATTTATAAGAACACCTTGCCCCGTAGGTTATCCAGCAAGGGAGAGGGTCAGCCCATCCTCATGGACTTTAAAGGTGTGATTATTACTATTATTTATTATCTGTAGAGTTCAGAAAATATGTGCATATTTAGTAAGAACAAAATATTTGCTCTTTGCTCTAAACAGTTACAGCTTACACTAGGAAAACAAAATATATCGGGCCCAAGACGCAGTACCCACGGAGTGGTTAAATGTCAGAGGTGCAGGCCTGATTATTATTTATTTATTTTTCTGCCTTTACTGTGGGAACCTTGGGTCTCCGTTCCTCTGAGTCTCAGGATCACAATCTTCAGGAAGAGATTCCAGCCACGGCTCTCATCCTAATCCCTAATTTAGCTCAGGAAACCAATAAGCCACAAACGAACACGCCAGGATGTTTTCCTAACCCTTAGCAGGGACTCAGAGGCAAGAGTGTTATTTATCCCCGTGTCTCTCCTTCTGTCCAAGTTGGGGTGAATACACCTGACAAGGTGGCCATGTATCCCTGGGATAGGCTCATCTTCATTGGGAACCAAATATGTTCTCTATTTTAAAATGGAAATGTTCGGGGAGCCTGGGTGGCGCAGTCGGTTAAGCGTCCGACTTCAGCTCAGGTCACGATCTCGCGGTCCGTGAGTTCGAGCCCCGCGTCGGGCTCTGGGCTGATGGCTCAGAGAGCCTGGAGCCTGTTTCCGATTCTGTGTCTCCCTCTCTCTCTGCCCCTCCCCCGTTCATGCTCTGTCTCTCTCTGTCCCAAAAATAAATAAACGTTGAAAAAAAAATTAAAAAAATAAAATGGAAATGTTCTAGCTGTGAGTCAAGACAGAGAACTCTGATACTCAGAGAAGCTGGGAAGAAGCTGGGAAGGGTTTCATAAACAAAAGGAAAGAAACATTGTAAGGAGTCACAGCAGTTGAAAAAGTACTGTTCTCTCGTCTTAACCTGGAAAAAAAAAAGTTTAATTCCTATACCTCCCAGAAATCCAAGAAGAACACTTAAAATCTTCTTAGCAATGATTCTATAAGCCATAAAATAGACTTTGTGTTTAAGGCCCTAACAAAAGAACAGATTCTATATTTTGATATTAGGCATTAAAGGAGACGATGTTTTTAAAATAACGAACCACTGGCATTGACGTGTTGGCACAAGGTCCTACAGATGTACTCAGAACGTCTGAGAGGGACAGAGTTGCTAGGTCTCCGCCTTTCCCTTCATGCAAACCATATGTGCTTTTAAAATAAATTTGAATTCTGACTTATTTACTTCTACTTTGCCTAGATTTTATTTGACAAGTTATTTCACTTCTGCAATATTTTGAAACCTTTCTTTTTAAGACCAGGTGGTCAACTCTTTTGGAATGAAAAATATGCCAGTGAAAATTTTAAGCTTTAACCCCCAAGTCTATAAAATTTGGTGACTTTTATGAAACTCAAAGGCTGTGTCCTTCTGTCATATTCCCTCTTCAAAGTCCTAACTTTAGAGAAATGCTTTATTATGTGGTTCCATGTAATATTCCACACACACTGGAATATACACCTCTAACTTCTAGATAGATAGATAGATAGATAGATAGATGCAGATAACTCCAACTACTCTTACCTATGATCCAGATTTTCCTTCACAGAAATCTCTTTAACAAAGTCATAGAAACTATATGTGATAAGAAATATATTCAACTGCGATAAAAGCAGTTTTAGGCAAAAGGAAGTTACCCCAAATTATTTCTTTCAATTTGCATTATTGACATGTAAATTTGGCATCTGTCCATATGTGAACAAAACATCTAATTTTGGTCGGGTGATTATCAATCTGACATTAAACCGAAATTGCATATTTGGGAATTGGGGACAGATGTTACAAATCACGTTCAACAGCAATTGCGATTATAATATGAGTTTATTTTAAAATGTTTATGTATTTATTTTGAGAGAGAGAAAGAGAGGGAGCGTGAGTGGGGAAGGGCAGACAAAGAGGAAGAAACAATCTCAAGCAGTCTCCATGCTGTCAATGCAGAGCCCGACATGGGGCTCGATACCACCAACCGTGAGATTATAATCTGAGCCAAAATCAAGAGCCAGGTGCTTAACTGACTGAGCCACCCAGGCATCCCTCCTATATTAGGAGCTTTCTATATATGGGCAATCAGCTTATATTTTGACCAAGGTTTTGCTTAACAGATTTTTTAAAACATTCTTTTTGCTTATTTTTGTGTCTATTTTAAAAAGATAGAGGGGCACCTGGGTAGCTCAGTTGGTTGAGCATCCGACTTTGGCTCAGGTCACAATCTCACAGTTTGTGGGTGTGAGCCCACATCTGGCTCTGTGCTGACAGCTCAGAGCCTGGAGCCTGCTTCAGATTCTGTCTCCTTCTCTCTGCCCCTCCCCCAGTCGCACTCTGTCCCTCTCTCTCAAAAATAAATAAAAATGTTAAAAATTTAAAAAAAAATAGAGAATATCCTTTTTATCTAAGATCTTTGTGTATAAAGAAGTCAACGGCTAATTGTTAGTCAATTGCTTAGGAAAAGAAATACATGCAGCAAAGTAAACACAAAATTCTAATTTTTAATCAGTAGGAACCATCTCCAACATGTAGACAGGAATAAACATGTAATTTAAACATGCTGATGTTATTATGGTAACAAAATAAATAAAAAAATTTCCAGAAGGCTTGGTCCATCTTCCAGCGTGTGTGATAATTTTTAGTAGAGGTACAAACGTTGGATGTGTATTTGAGGACAAAATAGAAAAATATGTTCGTGTCATAATAACAGCAGCTTCTCATTTTCTCCTTGTGAGAGAAATATCTTAAGTGACTTCTCCCTGTTACTTCGGGTAATGAACCAATCCTGGAATGTTGGAGGGAGAATATAGCACAACATGCTAAGGAAATGTGGATGGAACTGATGTTCTATCAGATGTGCTAAAAATATCTCTGTGCTAGGAATTCCTGTTTTATCAGACAACACGGGAGCCAGTTTCTTATCCTATGAACACCGGTGTGCTCTGTGGGAAAACAGCCTACCCTTTTTATATTTAAAGCCTGTAGTGTGCCTTATCTGGAAATCTGAACAAGAAATGCTGCTAAATTAAGAGATAATGTGGCATTTTCTCTCCTTGAATAGAGAATATGACTGTGATAAACATGGTCTAATATATCTTTTTTTTTTTCAATGTTTATTTATTTTTGGGACAGAGAGAGACAGAGCATGAACGGGGGAGGGGCAGAGAGAGAGGGAGACACAGAATCTGAAACAGGCTCCAGGCTCCGAGCCATCAGCCCAGAGCCTGACGCAGGGCTCGAACCCACAGACCGCGAGATCGTGACCTGGCTGAAGTTGGACGCTTAACCGACTGCGCCACCCAGGCGCCCCTGGTCTAATATATCTTGAAGAAAACCAAATAGCCACACAGGAAGAGTTTATTTATATTCTTCTGGAGGAAAAAGGAAATAATATCAAAACTTAAATATTTTACAGGAGAAACTGGTCACAAATCTTACCCCAGATGATCTAGTAAGCATACTCTTTTTCTCGCACCGAGAAGATCGTAATCATGAATCACTTTGAAAGGAAACCTGAGTTTTACCTGATTAAAAAAGATAAAATAAACTCTGATAAAACCTGATTTTATCTGATACAATCTCTAAGGCAGGAAACCAGTTCCCTTATCAATTCTAAATTGTATATTTAAAAAAATGTCTTCAAACTGCAGAGCATGAATTAAGCAAAACATTTTGCACGTGAGAAGAGAACTTTTTAGACCTAGTCCCAAGACAGATCTGTCGTAACTCATAGATTTATCAGTGAGGAAATGAGATACACTAGAATCTTGCTCCCACTGGTAATATTTACAATCAACATGAATGAACTTCCTGTGCTGAGTTTTCAAGTCATGATGCAATAGCATCCTCTTTCAAAAGACAGCCCAACACAGAAAGTATACCTTCATTTGTGGGGAAGGGTTTTTAATTCCAAAACCTAGCTTGTAGTAATATTCTAAGAGATTTACTAAATTTGTTTTCCAAATCAAAAATAGAATTTATTATTAATTATTAATTAATGTGACTCTCAGAAGCTAGATATAATTATTCTTCATTGTGGGTCAGTAATTTAAAAATACTAGAGACTGAATAATAGTAATAATCACAATTTTATCAAATATTATTTTTCAGGCTTTTTTATGTTTTTTTCTCCTTTTTTTTTTTTTTTTTGAGAGAGAGAGAGAGAGATAGCACAAGCAGGGGAGGGACAGAGAGAGAGGGAAACACAAAATCTGAAGCAGGCTCCAGGCTCCGACCTGTCAGCACAGAGCCTGATGCGGGGCTCAAACTCCTGAACTGTGAGATAATGACCTGAGCTGAAGTTGGACACTTAACCCACTGAGCCACCCAGGCGCCCCTAGGCTGTTTTTTTTTTTTTTTTAAGTACCTACTATAATCATTTAAATACTACCATCATTAAAAAAAAAATGAGAAGGTAGGTACAATGAGTATTGATTGACATTTTACAGATAAGGAAACTGAGGCAGCCTGCCCAAGATTACAGAAAGAGTTCAGTGGCAGTCAGGCTTTGAAACCAGAGACAGTTTGACTCTAACATCCATGCTCTCAACCGCTGTGCTGGTTTGCTTAAGACCTTTTAAAAGATCATTGATTCCTCTTCACTCTACCTTGATGATGAGATCATGCATTTGTTGTAAAGCAATAGCTGTCAATTTTCTTTTTCAAAATGTTTCAGTGGGATGTGTGTATCCTGTTTTCCTCTCTTTTATGACCCTGTGTGTTTTTTTTAAATGGGACGTGATAAAAAATTACCACCTTTTTATCTAAAGGAAAAAAAGTTATGAAGTGACCTGTTAGGATCACATGTTAATACGGGCATTATTTCCAATGTTCTGGTAATGTGATTATCTTACCGTTCTAATGGGATCTTATCGGTTGTAAGCTCTAAATTTTGTCTTGAACAAGTAGAAAAACTCCGTTCATTCCATTTCTAATTCCCACAAGATCGCTTCTTTGTCTTCACAGCACTCACTCCTGTGCTGACCAGAGTTTCAAAAAGATTTTTGATTGACTCCAAGTGATTCACCAAGGGGACCCCTGCATGTTCCCTATTCCCTGAATAGCTTAAGGACTTCTGGGTGGGGACAAATGGGAAAAATACCGTCTGTGGAACCTTGTGTAGGCTTGCTGCTGAGGAGAAAAGATGGTTTTACGGCTAAAACTAGTAACTGTGGCTTCTCCAAAAATGGAAGAACCTTCTGTCAACAACTGCAGTGGGCTAGTATCTAGCTGGACCACCAGGGAAGACACACATGGAGTAACAACTTAAATATAGAGACCTGGCATTAGTAGCATTGTAAGTACTTTCTAATCATTAAATGGAACACATTTCAGTCACCTAAGTTAGAGCATAATCCGGTAAAAATTATACGTGTTCCTTTCTGATGAAAAGTGGAGACAGAGGGAGGAAATAAAACTGTTTGAGCTATAATGTTACGAATGTAAGCAAGCGTTGTAGGTCGTTCCCATTTGCAATAGATTAAATATTATTTTTTGGTGCTTTACTATTTGAATTCAGAGGACAATAGCTTTAATAAGTATATAAATAGACAACGGCCTTTAGAGCATAATAGAAGTAACTAGTAGAGGTTTATTTCTTTCTGAAGCAAATTTTCAGCAACTGAAAAACAAATTTTCCTGCATTCGCTTCATTTCATAAATTTGAAAACACCACATTCCCCTTTTCACCCTGCCTGTCCCAGACTGTTGATACCAATTTTGTAATTAGGCCACATGAAGCAGCCTTTGGGAAGGATACACGAAGAGGCCCTTCAATGCACCTGTTTTGCTGGAGTCATGTGCACCCATTACTGTGATGTTCTGTTTATGTTCCTCTGAGTCTCCCTATGATGCTGAGAGTTTAGAGCGCGTGACAAAATGACAGGAGAGTCCACTGTCCACGGTGGCCTTGAACAGACCAGCTCTGTTCCTGATAGTAGAGCCTTCTCATTCGTGCCCGAGGCAATGGACTGTCATAGGTCCCCCTGTCCTGCCTCAGTAGTGACGGCTATACATTGGTCACGACCAGGCACCATGCTGGGGGTGGTCCTAATTCCACTCTTGTGGACACCTGTCTTTGGCATATCACGGGAGTTTGCTGGCTTTTGGAAATTCCAACATATGCCGCAGTTGTTTCGGTTTCTAAGAGAAGGAAACTTCTCCAGCTTAGCAGGAGCAGGATGAAAAGGCAAGCGATAGGAGAGCACAGTCATGGTGGCTTCTATGGGGCATCTACAGATGAACCATAATGATGGAAAAGGATAACCCCTTTCGGAGGAGCACAGAGGAGCCTTACTTTGGGGTGTTTCACGCGCATTTTAATAAGTTTTAACCATTAAATCTATTTTTCCAAGTCTATCCTTCTTCCCAAGTTTCAAAATTGGCACCGAGAAGCAGGATTTAGGGAC
This sequence comes from Herpailurus yagouaroundi, assembly GCF_014898765.1. Taxonomy (NCBI): domain Eukaryota; kingdom Metazoa; phylum Chordata; class Mammalia; order Carnivora; family Felidae; genus Herpailurus; species Herpailurus yagouaroundi. The sequence goes on from NW_024412405.1 coordinate 31,149,880, forward strand.
ATTTCTTCAGAAAACATGTACTAAGCCCTCCTATGTGACAGGCACTGAGGGAAGTGAGGAAAATGGAAAGACAGCTATTGTCCGGGAAAGTGTAGTCTTGTGACACGTCAAAAACTTGAACTGAATTAAGGAGAGCAAACTAAGCTTCCTATTTAGCAACAGTGACAATAGCAAACAGATGAAATTAATAATTAATAAGTGATATAATTTTCGGTAGTTTTTCAAATGCAGCCAGCAATAGAAAACATCATCAAAGCGCTATGGAAAAGAAGCCAAAGTCTAACTAAAGAGCCACTAATGTTCATTTTCTAATCAGATAATACTTCCGGGTTAAAGCTTCCTGCTACTATTAAACATTAGCCTACTCCTTATTATATACGTGCATTGGAAGTTAGTACTAAGCATGAATGCAATCCCCAACCCTGCCGGCCCCCCCCCCCCCCCCCCCAGCAATCATGAAGACTGTGTTAGTACCTGTGTCCATAAGGGAGAGGTCACAGACCATTCCCAGTTAGTATGACACTCAATTGTCAGACAACTCTGGAAAATGTTGTCTTTCAATTAAAAAAAAAAAAAAAATTCTTGGGGCACCTGGGAGGCTCAATGGGTTAAGCATCTGACTCTTGATTTCGTCTCAGGTCAGGATCTCACGGTTCAAGATTTCACAAGTTCCTGAGTTCAAGCCTTGGCTGAGGCTCTTCACTGATAGTGTGGACCTTGCTGGGGATTCTCTCTCTCCCTCTATCCTTGCCCCTTCCCTGCTCACACTCTCTCTCAAAATAAAATAAATATCAAAAAAATTTAAAAAACATTCTTTATGAATCTGTAGTTTCTGATGTTGGATAAAATGAAATTACTTTCATCGGGGTTTTTTTTTGTTTTGACTTTTTTTTTTTTTTTAACAGATAAACACATTTTAAAATAGGCAAGCTTATGCACTCAGGGTTTAAAATCGGGCACACTTTCATAAAGTACCATAACCCCCAGTTTCCGAAGTTGGTCAGCATCTCGGAAAAATTCCTCTCCTTTTCCCACAGTAAGCAGGGGCAGGAGAGGGGGCGGGGGGGGGGGGGGGGGGGGGGGGCAAAGGTGCTCTGGGCCGGGGGCCCCGCACACTGGGCCCTGGGCCAGCCCAGCCACGGGCCACCTCTCGGGGACACTCAGATCCTGCAGGGCAGGAACCGGCCCAGGTCGGCAGGCTCCCTCCACCACCGCCACCACTTCCCGCCCGCCTGGAGGGCCCCCGCAGTGCTCTGAAAGCCCTTCTGGAAGCAGGCTGAGGCGGTGTCTGCCCAACAGCGGGTGTCAGGAGCCTGGTTGTCTGCGTGACCCGGATTTGTGCGGCTCGCATCTGAACTTGCCTCCGAGGCCAACAGTTTGTGCCGTGCGGCGTCCCAAGGAGCCCGGTGAACCCCAGTCAGCGCACCAGCCTTCACTGTGTGCACTGGGAGCGGCTACGGGTGCAGCTGGCTCACAGCTGCGTGCAGATGGAAGGCTAACGAAGCTGCGCAGCAAAGCTCCCCCTGCAGAGCCAGGGTGAGATCGCCGAGTCCAGCCCCCCCCCCCCCACCCCGTCACGGCCCTCCGGGAAGGGGGAGCTCGGTGCCTCTCCTCCAAAAGATTTCCCTCCCGACCCCACATCACATTTGTTCCCCACTCCGCAGGTTACATTTAAATTGTTCGGTCCCCTAAGTGGATCCTTGACTGATGCAGAGTCAGAGGCTGTACCGAGGGCGGAAGGAGAACGCAGGCAGCCACCTCTCCGGAGGCGGGACGGCGGGCGCTCAGTCTTGGGGTTCATGCCCTCTGAGAACACAGGTGACTTCTGCAGGCCCACCCCAGTATCACTTCTCACTTTGTTAGCCCTTATCTTAGTGCTAAATCAAGAACCACAATAACAACAGTAAGCACTGACCCAGAATGTATTATGTGCCAGGCCCATTGTAAGAGTTCTCGGTTGATCCATCAGCAACGTGATGAGGTACACTTTCTTATGGTAGTCATTTTACAGGTAAGAAATGGAGGCCCAGTGAGGTCAAGTAATTTGCCCATACCTGGTAAATACTGTAGTCAGGGGAGATACTCTTAGCCGTGGGACTTGCTGATTCCGATTTATATTAATATCCTTAATGTGTTTGTTTATCTCCTCCAATTTAGAGCTCAGGGTCTTGCATACTTGGAAAAAATACAGTGAATTAGAAAACGTTGTTTTGAAAATGTTGTAGTTGGAGAAAACAGCACTTATACAATGTGCACACTGATATTGGAAAGTTGTTTCTTCAACTGCCAAAGCCGACGCAGACTCCTTTTACAAGTTTTCTATAGAGTTTTATTAACCAGGCAAGATGCATCATATCCTCTGTGTAACACCCCAGACTTCAAGACCTTTCACAGAAAGTCCCCTTTTCCATGTCACTGCCGTCATCACTGTCTCTAGGGCATGTATCACAGCAGCATCTTTGAGAAGGCTGCACTCTGGTTCTTTCCCAAAATCCCATAGGAAAAATCCATCTTTTTTTATTATGATGGTGTACAAAAATGTACCTCTTTGAAGTGTCCCCAGGCTCCTGTTTTCTCCATTCCCCCACATTTAAATTGAAACTCTTCATTGTCCTAACCTCTATGACATTTTATTTAAAGTTCTACTATAATCTTGTATAATTTTATTTTTAAAATATTTATTAAGGATCTACTCTGAGCCAGGCAATTAGATATACGATGAATGTGAACTAGACAAATAAACATTCCTGTACTCACAAAGTTTTTTGATATAGGGCAGGGAGGGGGTTACAGACAATTAATGGGCAACACAACACAGTGAGAAATGCACTGTAATAGAATAAGGACAGGGAGTGACAGCAGCCATAGGGAGGGCCTAAGGGGAGGAAGCAATTAGAAAATTCTTCTTTGAAGAGATTATTTCTAAGTTGAAGTTAATCAGTGACTAGGATATTGTCCCATGAAGGGGTTAAGATGTGGAAGCTGGAGGTGACTGCTGGGTGGAAGGAGAAGGTCTTTGACCAGGGAACACCATGTTCAGTGTCAGAGAGTAGAGCATACAGCGTGGAAAGGAAAGCTGCCCAGTCTGGCAGGAGGTAGAGTTTGAAGTAGAATTACTGGGGGGAAAAAAAAGCCAGAAAGGAAAGCAGGAACCAGATCATGGAGATGTTAACCATAACAGAGAGTTTAGGCTTTATCCTCAGGGCAGTGTGGAATCATTGAACAGTTTTAGGCAGTAATAGGATTGGAGTTCTATTTTAGAAAGATCATTCTATAGATTGAATGTGTCCCCCCCAAATTCATATGTTGAAACCTACCCCCCAACGTGTAGAGCCCTTGTGAAAGGGATTCGTGTCCTTATAAAAGAGATCTCAGAAAGCTTCTTCCCCCTTCTGCCATGCAAGGACATAGCAATTAGGACTGCCTCTGAACCAGGAGTTGGGTTCTCACCAGATATTAGATCTGCTGTGCCTTGATCTTGGACTTCCCCACCTCCAGAACCATGATAAGGAAATTTCTATTGTTTATATAAGCCACTCATTCTATGGTAATTTTTTATAGCAGTCCAAACAGACAAACACAACACTTTATCTGCAATAATGCAATCAAACTAAAGAAATATTCCAAAATCAGACACATAGGTTTGCGGGGGGGGGGGGGGGGCTCACTTTGATGGTTGCCTTAACTAGGATTGTGGAAGTGTGAATAAAGAGAAATAGATGCTTCCCATAAGTATTTAAGAGATAGCCCCTTGAGGAAATGGTGATCAACTCTATGTTGGGTTACTGAGATGGTCACTGGATACTATTAACTAAAGTGGGGGCACAGAAGAGAAGCAAGTTCAGAGGGAGTTCAGAATAGGTAGGTCTAGTTTTAGGTGTGGAATATTGGAAATGTCTAGTAACAAGAAAAAGAAGGAGGAGGAGGAGGAGGAGGAGGAGGAGGAGGAGGAGAAGGAGGAGGAGGAAGAGAAGGAGGAGGAGAAGGAGGAGGAGGAAGAGAAGGAGGAGGAGGAAGAGGAGGAGGAGGAGGAGGAAGAGAAGGAGGAGGAGGAGAAGGAGAAGGAGGAGGAGGAGGAGAAGAAGGAGGAGGAGGAGGAGAAGGAGAAGGAGGAGGAGGAGGAGGAGAAGAAGGAGGAGGAGGAGGAGGAGGAGAAGGAGGAGGAGGAAGAGAAGGAG